>NC_134720.1:27795000-28095000 GCF_049634645.1 Pelodiscus sinensis | reverse complement strand
ACTTTAATATTCAGTATTATTGATTGAACAGACTAATATTATTTTAATAACTAATAGAATGTTCAGTGCTCTATCAAACCATTATAAGTGTTCATTTGATCTACTTAAAATTTTTATCAGTGCAATATTATACATCTATTTACATTTTAAAAATTGCATAAGGTACCTATCCTCATTCAGGGCACTTTTTACATAGATTTAAAACATAGTCACACAAAAGAAAATCCAGCAGCTTCTCTTCAGCCTCAAATCCAGAAAATGGTCAACAGTATAGTCCAGCCCCAAGCGTAGTACTTGCTTGACAAGCAGAGTGATGTAAAGATAAACCTTTTATTATTTATTATGAACAGAACTATATACAGAACCAAATCATCGAAACTTCCTACTCTGTGTAGCTGAAGTCTGGAAATCCTGTACGGGGTTTCTTTGTTGCTGTCCCAGGAGGAAGTATCAAAGGCAATTAAGGACTGCATAAAGTCACTGCCCTATGCTTACTCTATGCAGTGGTCACCAACCATTAGATCAGGATCTACTGGTAGATCTTAGAGCCTCTGACGGGTGATCCTGTCTAGTTTGGCTGGGAGGCTGTCAAGTGCTGGCACTTCAACTGCCCCTCCCCCCACTGCTCTGCTGTCCCTGCCTAGAGCCTCAGAGCTACCCCCTGGGGCCTCCTGCTTGTCGTGCAGGGTGGGAGAGACAGAGGCAGGGGGATGCCAATGTCACTCTGTCCCCCTCCCCTGTACTCCATCTTCACAAAGTAAGGAGGGCGGGGCCTCAGCAGAAAAGTGGGGCAAGGCAGAGCCTCGCAGAAGGGGCTGGGCAGGGGTATTTGGGTTTGAGGTAGATCCTGGACCGACAAATTTAAAAAGTGATCTTGTGCTTAAAAAGGTTGGAGACCTCTGCTCTATAGCACACCAACAATAAACCCCCTTTCCCACAAATACCAGACCTTATTGTCCCTCACCTTTCCCATGATCCTTTAAAACAGCCAGGCCTTCCTGCATGCCCAGAAGATCAACAAACACCTCCACTGACCAAAGCTGTGGCAATATTACAGTGAGAGGTACCGTCACTCAAATAGGTTCAAAGAGCTCAACCTATTTAGTTCATCAAAGAGAATATTATGGGGTGATTTGATCATAGTCTATATACACCTACATGGGAAGCAGAAACTTGATAATACAGGGCTTTTCAATCCAATAGACAAAAAAATAAGAGAAGCCAGTGAGTGGGCATTGAAACTAGACAAATTCAGACTAGAAATAAGTTGCAAATTTTAAACAGTGAAGAAAATTAATCCATGGAACAACTCAACAAGGATTGTATTGGATATATCATCACTGGCAAGATTTGATTTTTCCTCCTAAAAGATAGGCTCTAATTCAAACAGGATTTAATTCAGTGAAGTCCTATGGCCTGAGATATACAGGAGGTCAGATTAGATTATCAGAAGTGGTTCGTCCTAGCTTTATAATCTCTGAATCAGGCAGATTTCCAAGTAATATAGGACAAAATCCAATACCTTAAAGGTCTGGAGTTTGACAGGCTACCAATGCAAATAACAGCACTAGTACAAGTGCTGTTGTTGAGATAAACCACTTAGCAGGTCTGATCCTGCATCCAAGGAAGCAGATGGCTTGGTCCAACCTCACTCAGTTTTTTTTAAATAAATTAACAAGAAGTGTTTTAAAAACAGGAGGAAGTTCTCTCACTGCCACTAAGTGAAAACAGCTTGAATTAATGTAACTTGAGTTAATGGGTCTGATGAAAAAGGGAGCCAAGCTTGTTGCTAGGTTGATGAGAGATGAGAGGAAGACTGCAGTGTATTCAAATCACCTTGCCATTAAGGGGTGAGGTTGGATCTTGAGCCTTGTGATTGGGTGAACACTGGGGGATTGAAGGCTGACTAAGCCAATCAGGAGTGTGTGCAGGGGATCTCCCAGCTATTTTCAACTGTTTGGATTTAGAAATGCTACAGACTCCCCCTAGGTCATGGAGATTCGTTCCTCTATTGCTGATGCAGAGTTAGTGCCCTGAATGAATAAGGACCCTCAACAATTCACTATACTCAAACATGTTCAGGCCTGCAAACCTTATCAATCTACGTGTGTTCCTCCATATTATGTAATCAACTAGCACAGAATAAAGTGGATTCAAGAATCCAGGGAAATCTTACCCTGCGGTAGTTTTATGCAGGGGTTGTCTATCTGTCTATCTGCCCTTCCTTTTATGATGGCTGTGTCTATACTTGCCAGCTGTCTATACTGGCCGCTTGAATTTCCACAAGAACACTGACTTCCTACTGTCTGCAATCAGTGCTTCTTGTGCAAATACTATGCTGCTCCCGTTAGGGCAAAAGTCCTTTTGTGCAAAGCTTTTGCGCAAAAGGGCCAATGTAGACAGCTCAGATTTGTTTTGCGCAAAAAATCCCCGATCGCGAAAATGGAGATTGGGGCTTTTTTTGCGGAAAAGTGCGTCTAGAGTGGCACAGACGCTTTCCTGCAAAAAGTGCTTTTGCGGAAAAGCATCCTGCCAATCTAGACGCTCTTTTCGGCAAATGCTTTTAACGGAAAACTTTTCTGTTAAAAGCATTTGCGGAAAAACATGCCAGTCTAGACGTAGCCATTCTCTCTTCATATTTTTCACTATGGAGGTGTCAGCAGAGTACACATTCGAGGTACTGGACTAGTCCCAAGAACAAGTACTGGGTTGGAGACAGAAATCACAGAGAGGTAAGGTAGGGTTTCCTGAGTATTTTAAACAATCAGGTCAAGGCACAATCAGTTAGCAGATAAGAACACAGACCATTGGAACCCACTGCAGCTGAAGCAGAGGGACAACACCCTCTGCAGCCTCTGTGGAAGATTAGTTGCCTGGAGGGGTATGGTGACCAGTGTTCCCTCTAAGCTGTGGGGCACAGCTGACTGGCTGGGTGGGGCTGATTAATCACCTGTGAAGCTCTGCTGCCTTAGTGGGAACACTAATGGTGACTCATAAATCCCCCTTACATTGACCATGCTGTCCAGTGCTCAGAACAAATCTATTGAGCAGCACTTTGCAGATACTATGGCAGAAGCAAAATTCGTCCTACACAACCACAGCCTTGGATTAAAAAGCAAATTATGGTACATTTAATGCTCAAACCATCTTCTTCATTCCCCTGTCTCAGATTATTTAGAAAGCCAGGTGCTCTGTAATGCCAAAGCTGCTTAAAGGAGTTCCTAGAAGTCACCCTATTAATGGCTTATGTCACATGCACAATTTCTTCCAACATTGTATATATTAACCCCCAAAATTGAGGAAACTAAGTTACCAACCATTTCTTCCAAGGCTAACACTGGACGTGTGACTTCCATTTACTAACACTACATAGTCCCATCTGACAGCCACATGCCAGGAGCCATTAAAGGGGGTGCAGCCCAGTGCCAGGCAATCAAAGTAGTCCCACACACCCACCCATTCCCCCTGTGCTTCTGAAGCACAACATTTTCCAGTATCATTGCAATGGTATTCCACCGAAAAATTTGCAGGTTGTCTATTCCCTTTTACCCTACTTTATCAAATCCAGTAGCAGAGTTACCAAGCATTGCCGGGGTCCTTCAGGGCAGGATCTTGGGGATATGCGGATGTGACAGAAGCTGGGGGCTAGGGGCATGTTCACTCCTTCTGGCTGCCAAGGGCCTGTTCTCTCCCTCCCTCTGCCACCCTCTCAAGTTGCTCGGGGCCTGTTCTCCCCACCTCCTGGCCACCCACCCATCCTGCCTGGGGCCTATTCTCCTCCTAACCTAGGCCACCCCAGCCACCAGGAGCCTGTTCTTTCCTCCCCACTTCTTTCCCCTGGCACTGTGGCCAAGGGCTGGGAGGGAAAGGGTTTTGGGCAGGGAGGCTATTTACTGGGGTGCTGGCATGCAAGATGGCAGAGTTCCATCCCTGCTGGCCACTCGCTGGGCGGTATGACTGTCCCCAGTGGCCACTCTCATATTGCGTCCCTCAGAAAGCAGCTCCTCCTTTTGCATGGCATGGAAAACAGTACTTTCTCCAGGGCTTCCGATTGTCCTGACACAACCAAACGCTGACCTTGCTTTAAGTTAGGAGACGAGGAAGCTGCCTACTAAATTTGGTAGCCCTAGCTCTTACCGTTTAGGAGTTCTTAAACAAATAGACTTGCAGACAGACAGACAGATGCAAATATATATAGTTATATAGATAATGTTTATATAGATAATTTCTGTTTAAATAAGCGTTTGTTAACATTTCCAGAATGATCTAAGATTTCATTATTAATAGAGTAGATTCCAAGGCATCTTGTACACCAGAGTGAAGAAAAGTAGCAGTAAAGAAGCAAAAGGAGGAGATTTGCTGTAGCAGGTGAAGAATGGGGAAATAGGGGCAAAACATTTTCTGATGGCTCTCTCTAATGAACTCAAAGGAGGACTTTGAGACTTGAAGATTTGAGATATAAGAGTGGATGGCCAGGCCTTCTATCCAGCAGATGACAAATGGAGCAATGGAAAAGGTGAAAACTGGGCTTGCCAACAAGAAAAATGTCAATGAATTTTCAGACCCCCAAGTTCTGTAAAACTTGTCAACAGGCAATATGTAAATTTACCTTCGTTCTACACAAACCTGATGCTCTTTCATTTGTTCAACCATTAAGTATTTACAGATTCATGAAACTGAGGTGCTATGTATGCCTAAGAAATCAATTCTTTACCATTTTAAGTTCTCTGTGGCAGATTGAGAGGGACAGGCCAGGACATTTTAACACCATTTCTACTCTTAGTGTGCAAATAAAACATGTTTAAAGATTGATACTCTGAGATTGCATATTATAAAGTCTATGTAGATATTATTAATCTCCTCCTCCTAACTCTGTAAGACAAAGGGACCATCTGTACCTCAGAACAGGTTGCTTTACTGCATCATTAAGCTCAAAAACCTTTCAAGCCTTTGCCCCTCAGATCAGACCTCCCCACCTGCCTGCTCCACAGCAGTCCTTTGATGAGGCTTTTGCTTACTCATCTGTGGCTGCATCCAGGTATTGTAGGCTTTAAGTGGCTTGGGAAGAAGCGATGGCCACTTCTCCAGATGGTCACAGACAGAAAGGCCAAATGCCAAGCTGTCATGGATAAAACCTGATGTGTGACATATCCGTCAGTCTCACAGGTTCTCAGAAATCCAGGAACTGGAAGCTCCTGGTGTTTCAAAGTCATATCTAAATACATTGAGCGTCTTGAAGCATGAGGTCTGGTCTGGCCCAGCCAGGCCCACGTCAGCTAGCAAAGCAACATCTGTGGTGAGAGCATATATTGTGGGAATCTAGGGCCACTAAGAAACAGATGGAATGTATGAAGCAACTTAGGCTATGTCTAGACTGCAGAGTTCTTTCAAGAAAGTGGGCCCATTCTTTCAGCATCCCTGTATTCCTCTTTTTATGAGGACTAAGGGATGTTCTGAAAGAGGAGGTTTTTCTAACATTTGGCCCAGTGTAGACGGGCCAAATGTCGGAAAAGCCTTTTCTGAAAAAACAAGCGGAAAAAGATACGCAAATTGCAGTTCGAAATTTGCGTATCTTTTTCCAACCCCTCCCCCCCCCCCTGCGGTGTAGACATAGCTTTAGCAATTTCTCTGTAGAAAACAGGGAATGGGGAAAGACAGGAACATCTTGAGTGACTTGCAAGGTAAGGCAGCATAAAAATATGTTGCACCAAAGTATTAATAAGTATTGCCCGCCTTTCTACATCCAATGTATAAACAAAAGTCTTTGACAAGCTGCATGTTTAGGAAAACCAAGAACGTGAATTAAATCCACTAGGGGATCACCACTACGTTCTTTTCTTGCTTGATACATTTCACTATAGATGGGCTAGGATTGAACCAAACTGCAGCTCTCAACACACACTGACACTGGTGACCTGGTTTTCAGACCCAAACCTTGTGGCCTAAGCGTATTTTAGAAGAGAAACCTCTGCAAGAAGATTGAATGATGCAAAACATCACACTCCTGCTTTTTGTTTTTCTTCATTAGCATGTATCTCAAAGAAGAGAAAGGAGGCTTTTCCCTAAACTTTTTGAGAGAAGTTTTGGGCAGTCCTTGGCTGCACTATGAAAGAAAAGTACTAAGAATCAGGTCTAGTGACACCTGCCTGGATTTTCTTTCCCTTCTTCTCTCTGTCCCCAGTTACTCATCTTCCGTTCTCACTCTCCTTCAGTCTCTTTTTCAGGGTTTCCAATGTTTTCCTGTTTCTGTTTTCATTCGATTGAAAGAAAACCAGATGCCTTTGGTGCCATCTAGTGATATTTTTGAAGACTGTTTTTGATAATAACACTTTGCTCTGCTAGCACTAATTAAAACACCCTTTTCTGAATTGCTGTCCGTTATCTTCCTGTACCTGGCATTGAAATGAATGCCTCCCTTATCTCTTTTTGGTTCACTGGGGTTATGGAAGCTGGATCTGTACATAAGTGTTTTTCACATTCCCCTCCTCCCCCCCAAGAAGAGCAATTTTTAAAAAGTCCAGTTCTGCCTCCCTGCTGAAATGTATTTTGAACATACAAGAATGCAGGGGCAACACAGTCAGACTGATTCTGCAATAACAAATGAAAGCTTGCTGGACAGTGTACACACATTTTAACTAAAGATAAAAAAGAGTTCTATGCACTGTCATATAGGAACGTCAGTATTTAGGAGATCATAGAAAGGGAAAATACAGATTTTAGAATTACTCAAAGCAGAAGGCTTACAATACTTAAAGGCCTGACAAGGTTACTACCAAAATCATTGGCAAAACTCCTATTTACTTAAATGGGAGCAGGACCAAGTCTGCTGAGCGAAACTGGAAAGCTAGCCTCAACGGAACAATGGAGGCAATAGGGTGACTTCACAATCAGAAACGCTTTTTCTCCCAAAATGCTAGAGCCAGCATAATTTTTTCTCTTTCCAACTGTAACCCTTCTGCCAGGTAGTGCCAGCAGCAGCCAGGGCCGGGTTCAATATCTAGGGGTTCCATTTTATCCATCTCATACATAATCGTCTTGAACCCCCCCCAGTAGCTGGGAAATTAACACACATCTGGGTGCCTCTGAGAGGCAATGCTTCCCCACTCGCAAGCACAAAGTGTAAGCGTAGAAAAGAAACTTTTAATGAAAGAGGGAGAGAAGTCACATGGCATTAGCTTGGGGAAAATACTACAAACAGAGTTCATAACCAACCCACAAGTAACCATCCCAGCTCAAATGGTTTGAGCAATGTTCTTCCCCTTTCAGTCTCACCAGTCCAACAATGTAAGGGTCACATTCGCATACCCAAACTTTCTCTGTACCCTGCTTCAAACGCCCTACTTACAACTCTATCCAGTCATTGCAGACCCAGACAGATCACCCTAATGACTTTACTCATTGAGCCTGAGGCAATACCACCTTTGTGCTGCTCCTGTGGTCCGCTTGCTCCTGCTCCTGCCAGCCACCCCACTGGCCGCCTGCTGCTGCTCCTACTGGCCGCCCACCAGTCGCTCCCACCAGCTGCCCTGCCACTTATCCTACTGCTCCTCCCCCCCCCCCCACTGGTTGCAATGGCTCTGGTTCCAGGCCAAACTAGTGACTTCAGCTCTTAGTGATTTCAGCTCTTAGCCACCACCTAGGCTGGCCAAAATATTCCAGCTTCCACTGGAACAACAAAGACACTCCTTATGGAGTCTGTTTTAGGTTTATCGTTAGAATGGGGGGGGGAAGGATACAGGTTAAACCAGTCTTATAGCTCACACCTGGAGGGCATATAGCTGGCTGGCTCAAGCCCCTTCCTCCCCTCCTCCAGGTCAGTCCACTCAAATCTGGAAGGGGGAGGCTTGTTCATCTGAGACCCTAAAGTTTACAATGACTCTCTCCTGAAAGCACTGGTGTTGTATTTTACAGTTCCTACATATAGTGATAGCATGGTTTGTGACCCCACATCAGCCAAATTATTTACAATACACCACATTCCATTCCAACAATTGACCATCCATCAGGTCTAGCTGAATTGAATTCATAACCACACGGTGGACTCCTTTCCCATTCCAGCGTGTATTTATATATCAACAGTTAATTATCTTGCAGGGCTAAACAATTTGAGTGAGCATACCCACACCCAGGGCTGCTCTCCCCTTTCAGCTGGCTGCACTGGAAAAAGTGGCTCAGACCCTGCTTACAAAACATAACATGGAGACAGCTTAAGCAGTAGTCATTTTAATTAGGAGTGAGGGATAGGTCAGAAGAGGCAAGCGGTCCCCTTGGGAAAAAACCCACAGGAATATGCAGGGATATTGTGCTAATGAGATACTGATGCAAAAGACATAGATGAACTAAATTCACATGTAGTAAATCTACCAGGTCCAATACACAAAGGTTACATCTAGACTGGCCCCGTCTCTGGAAGAGGCATGCAAAGCAGGCAAGTCAGAATAGGGAAATCCGCGGGGGATTTAAATATCTCCCGCAGGATTTAAATAAACATGGCCGCCGCTTTTTTTCCGGCTTGGGGAAAAGCCGGAAAAGAGCGTCTAGTCTGGCGCGATCCTCCGGAATAAAGCCCTTTTCCGGAGGATCTCTTATTCCTTGCAAGTAGGAATAAGAGATCCTCCGGAAATGGGCTTTATTCCGGAGGATCGCGCCAGTCTAGACGCTCTTTTCCGGCTTTTCCCCAAGCCGGACAAAAAGCGGCGGCCATGTTTATTTAAATCCTGCGGGAGATATTTAAATCCCCCGCGGATTTCCCTATTCTGACTTGCCTGCTTTGCATGCCTCTTCTGGAGAAGGGGCCGTCTAGACGTAGCCATTAGGTATAATTCTGAAGCCTGTCATTAACAGTGGCTCGTTTGAGGGGCAAATACTGGCTCTGACGTTGCTCTAGCATATCTCCTGTTACGTGTATTAAGATAGAACTATTCCAGTATGCACTACTGTTCATTCTATTTCCGCTGCTTTTCCTCATACATGACACAATCCACACCTTTCATGGAAGAACAATTTGAAGGGGGAGGTCATACAGTAAGTGGCAGGCCATATATTCAAAGACAACCTGAACATGGCTGGGGACCTAGGCTATCCCTGTTTATAGATAGAACTCTCCATGAAGAAAAGATAGTGCTGTAATCCCTGGTCAGAGAAATCAACATTGATTTTGAAGATTAAATTTGTCAGAGTCCAAAATACCAATTCTGAACCCTTTGGCTAAATAATTATTTACATTTTTATGATGCTTAATCTGGCTAGGAAAAAAGACTGATGTTTTGTCTAGAATGCAGGCTTCTTTTGGAAGTAGCTTTTTTCGGAAGAGATCCTTTGAAAAAACTTCTTCAGAAAGAAAGAGTCCACACAAAAGAGCATCGAAAAAGAAAAGAGCTTTTTCGAAAGAGAGAGTCCAGACTGATTGAATGCTCTCTCACATAAAAAGCCACTTAGAACCTCTTTAGCCAAGCTGGACCACAAGATCATCCTGGGGACCTCTCCCTGGGTGCGGGAGCTACACTCTGGCAACCGCACCCTACAGTGGAGAGGCATTTTTGGAGGCTCAACACCAGTTCGGACTGGTGGGACTAGCTCGTCATGGAGCAGTGGGACAACCAGCATTGGCTCCAAAACTTCTTCATGCAGAAGGCCACCTTTTTGGAGATATGTGCCTGGCTTGTCCCCCCCACCCTCCGGTGAAGTGACATCCACCTGCGGCCTGCCATCCCCCTGGAGAAGCGGGTTGCAATAGCCCTCTGGAAGCTTGCCACCTCCGACAGCTACTGGTCGGTGAGCAACCAGTTTGGCATGGGGAAGTCCACCATCGGGGCCCTCCTTATGCACCCTGGACTGTCCCTCCATAATGGACTCCTGCACCCTGGACTGTCCCTGCTCGGGGAGAGGGGAGTCCTGGAAAAGGGGGACCTTAGGGAAAAGGGGGTTATGGGTTGTGGGGGGGTGGAGTGGGGATGGTGGGGAAGCCCCGTCCCTGGGGGATTGTGCCGTCTCACCCTCACACAGCCCTGCTGCTGGGGAGGCAGCCTCATAGGGGGTGGCTCCTGGGGATTTGGGGGGGGAGGAAATGCGAGGGGGACAGGCACCTCCTAAGGGCTCAGGTACTCCCTCTCTCATTCTCTGTTTTGTGTGTTTGTTTTGTCTCCTTCTGCAGGTGGTGAGGGCCATCAACTCAATCCTGCTGTGGGGGGGTCATCAACCTTGGACACCTGGACCCGATCGTGGCTGGATTTGCTGCCCTGGGATTCCCAAACTGTGCCGGAGCCATTGATGGGACCCACATCCCATCGAGTGGCTCAGTACATTAATAGGAAGGGCTACTTTTCTATGGTGCTGCAGGCCCTGGTGGACCACCATAGGCAATTCACAGACATTTTTGTTGGGTGGTCGGGCAGGGCACATAATGCACGCATGTTTCATAATTCCAGCTTGTGCGGGAAGCTGGAAGCGGGCACATTCTCCCCCCCCCCCCCCGTGAATTTGCAGCTGGGAATGTACAGATGCCACTGTGCATCATGAAGGATTCAGCCTACCCTTTCATGCTGTGGCTTATGAAACCCTATACCAGCCACCTGGACCCCAGCAGGGACCAATTTAATGCCCGCCTGAATTGGGCCCGGATTCAGGTGGAGTGCACTGTCAGCCGCCTGAAGGGGCATTCAGGTGCCTGCTGACCCACCTTGATGTGAAGGACCACAATATCCCCAAGATGGTCGAGCCATGTTGTGTCCTTCACAACATTGTGGAGAGGAAGGGGGAGGCTGAGAACAGCTGCCATCCGCCAGGCCCATCAGGCTGGGGTGCGCATCAAGGACCCCAGTAACTCTCCCCAGGGCCTCCCCAACAGGGGCCTCTCAGTTTCTCCCCTATCCCTTCCCCACCACCACCCCTCCCTTCATCCCTTCCCTGACCTCTAAATAAAAACATGTGTTTGATTTCCAACAAAATGAACTCTGTATTTATCTTTCATTACAAACAGGTGGGCGGCGGGGGGGGGGGGGGGGGGGGGCTCGGAGTGGTGTTGGGGCTGCTAGACGTGCCACCTCGAGTGTGGTGACTTCGTCGGGCTTGTGTAGCTCCGGGGACCACAGGAGAGTGGACAGGAGGGGGTGGGTCTGGAGCAGGGGCAGGGATGAGGGATAGCAAGGGGCAGGGAGAGAGGGCATGGGCATCACCTGGGGAGTGGGGCATGGCATCTGACGAGGCCTGGGAGATGTCCTGGCTGACCGGCACTGGCTCCAGGGACAGGGTGATGGTTTCCATTGCTTCTGCCTCTGGATGGGTGATGACAGGGGTCTCGAGGCTGGAGTCCATAACGATGGGTGAGGAAGACGTTTCCACACCCCTGAGGATTAGGTGCAGCTCCTGGTAATAGGGGCAGGTGTGGGATCCCACCCCTGAGTGCGAGTTGCTCTCTCTTGCCCCGACTTATCCCTGATGGAGCTCTTTTACCTTACTCCAGACCTGTTCCAAGATCTGGGGTGCGTGTCTGTGCTCCGCCAGGCACTCGGCTATGAGCTCGAATATTTCTGCATTTTGGCGCTTGAAGCAGAGATCCTGCAAGGTGTCCTCCTCACCCCACAGCTCGAGGAGGGACAGGATCTCCACTCTAGAACAGGAAGGTGTGCATGTCTTGGTCCCCCTGGGTGGGTCCTGGGACCCCTGGAGCTGCTCCCTGTGAGGGCTAGGGGAGTTGCGGGGGGCTGGAGGCTCTGCCATGGGTGGCAAGACCTGTAGCAGAGAGAGCCGCGTGGTGAGGTGCTGCTCTCAGGCCAGCTTCCTGCCACGAGGCTTGTCCAGGGTGCCTGAAGCATTAAGAGGTGCCAGGAGACAGAAACTAGAGTCCTGATTACTTTGGACAGAATGTCCACCAGGGCAGCTGTGTTATTTCCTGGAGGCCTCCTCTTTTGGAAAAAAACCTTCCTCCCCGTCCAAGCCCGCCTTTTGGATAAAGGCTTCTTCCTCGTAGAAAGAGGATTACTAACACCAGAAAAACCCCTCGGTTCTTTCAATTTACTTTAAGAAAAATACAATTGCAATGTGGACGTAACACAGGTTTTGTCGGAAAAACAGCCGTTTTTCTGACAAAACTCTGTAGCGAATACATACCCCGAGGGTGCATCTAGACTGGCAAGATTTTGTGCAAAAGCGGTTGCTTTTGCGCAAAAACTTTCCAGTTGTCTACACTGGCCGCTTGAATTTGTGCAAGAGCACTGACTTTGTAATGTACAAAATTAGTGCTTCTTGCGCAAATACTTTCATGCTCCCGCTCGGGAAAAAGCCCTCTTGTGCAAGAATACTTGCGCAAGAGGGCCAGTGTAGACAGGGAAGAACTGTTTTGCGCAAAAAAGCCCCAATGGCTAAAATGGCGATCGGGGCTTTCTTGCACAAAATCGCGTCTAGACTGGCCACGGATGCTTTTGCGCAAAAACGCTTTTTGCGCAAAAGCATCCATGCCAATCTAGATGCACTTTTGCGGAAATACTTTTAATGGAAAAACTTTTCCGTTAAAAGTATTTGCGCAAAATCATGCCAGTCTAGACGCAGCCTGAGTTTTTCAACTTAGAAAGAGAGAGAGAGAGATGTTCTCAGCATAAACTTTTATAATACATCTGGAAAGGTTATAGCTAAGTTTGTTATATCAGATTAGAAGAACAGGAAAATGTGAATGAATTTGTCTCTTGTAGCTTCAGAACTAAATGCTGACAAACCTGATCTTGTTCTCTGTAGTAATTATCAGCAGTCTGCGTTCATTCTTGTCAATTTGTCTGAATTTGACCTTAAAATATATTTCATCAATATTGATTTTGAAGTTAGCATTAAAGGAGGATTATTGCACAAATTCTTTAAGGGTACATCTACAGAGCAGGTCTTAATTCAAAATAAGCTATACAAATTGAATCACGTCAATTGCACAGCAATTTTGAAATAGCTTATTTCAAAACTGAGAGTATCTACACAGCACTTATTTTGAAATAGAGCACTCTTCTCTGACTTCCTTGAATAATGAGGGCTACAGGAGTCAGAGTAAGAAGTCCTCCATCTTGGCAGTATTTCAACATTATTTTGAAATCACTGCGTGCTGTGTAGATGCGGACTAAGTTATTTTGAAATAATGTTGCTGTGTAGATAATGTATAATTCCCTCCAGGATTCCAAAGATTCACTTAGGGATTGAATGGGATTATTCAGTTGATAAATCTTGTAAGGCCCCAGGTTCAGACTCTACATGATTTGCTCAAGGTCACAGACTAGTTTTGGAATACCTTGTTAATAGCCCAAAGTGTCCTAGCTCCCAGGCCATGCTCTGGTCATTATAATGGATAGCTGTCAGAGTAAGAAGGTGAAATTCTCCTTTTACTAAAGGTCATAAGTTTCCCTACTATCTTCAGCAAAGCTAGGATTTCACCCATCCTGTCTCAAAGTCAGTGGCAAAACAGCTAAAAAAGAATCACTAAATTAGGCCACTGGAGAAGTTCTACGAGGCGTACAGCTAGTTCGGATTAGAAGCCTAATCCGAAGTAGCTAGTCCGTGCTGCGTGTAGCCGCGCGGCACGGGGTCCGACCTAGCCGGCATTTAAAAATGGCGCCGGCCGGCTTCATACAAATGAAGCCCTGGAAATTCAAATCCCGGGCTTCATTTGCAACTGCAGATGACTACATTACCCCCGCTAGTTCGAACTAGCGGGGTAGTGTAGACATACCCTGGGTTTTTTATTTGTACTGTTTTTAAGAGAAGCTGGAATAGTTAAGGGAGTACCAAATCTGCTGCCATCTGCTTCCTCGTGCCTGATAGATATGGCTTGGTCCCTGCCCTCATGATCTCCTTTCTCTCAGATGTAATACTTGCATAGGTCATGATATAAAATGTTATAAGAATAATTATCATATGCAGCAATAGAAGAATCATTGATAAACTTTCCCAGGACAAAAACTATTGTAGCATAGGTAAGAGATGGTCCATAAGTTGCCTTCCATGGTTTTTTGCACTACCCATTAAGTGGTACTGCATCTAAACTGGTTCCAAACTGCCCTTGCAGTTTATGAATCTCTCTTGATCCCTTCCCTGTCATTGGCAGCATTTTTAAAAATTATATTATATTAATGCCTTCAGGATTCACTGTGCTAGACATTGTGTAGTGTAATGGATAGTCCTACTCAAAGGGTTTACAAGGCAAGTAAGATTATAAAAGCTTGGTGGTAGCACATTTTTTTTCATCCCACTTGCTCTTCCTTTACAGACACTCGGTGGGTCATATCTATCCTAGGTAACTCTGCCCATCTGTCCCATTTTCTCCTCAGACTCTCAATATAAGGTCAGAAATCTTCACTGCCATTTTCTTCCCCATGCCTGAAACATAAGGCTAGGTCTCTGCCCTCAGGATATCCTTCCCTCCTCCCAGAGTGAAATTTCTCTTTGGTTGAGGAGATGTCCTACATCACTTTTGCCTGCAGGCAGATCTAGTCCCAGGAAAGCATCAAGTCCTTTACCTTTTCTCTTTATTCAGTGTTTGGAGTACAGTGTGTGATGGGGTGCAGTCACAGAAGACCTCTTGGGATTGTTCTCCGGTATGCTGATTATTCCACGGACACCCACCTTCTGTCTCTTTGGTGCTCCCCACCACTCTGGTCTGCGGGCCAGATTCTCTGGTCTCCTCCAACCAAGACACAGAGTTGTGGTTACTCCTCCCCTTCCCCAATCCCCCCTCAAAGAGCAATGAACCACTTCAGCTTTGAGAGAATGTAGTTCCAGAGCACAACATCTAGGAAACCAACCTTTTAAAGGGATCAAATAAATCCATCTTTCTTTGAGTAAAAGTTTTACACCAACAAAGCTCAAGAGGATGTTCACTCTCTTTAGCAATGAAAAAGAAACATGCACACTGATCCATCCCCACCTCCCGGTAAATAGTAAACAAAGTGTTTTATTAAATACAAACAATCCACGACCTCCGCACTAGGCACAGGAAAGTGGCCGTCTAGGGCAGGAGAGCTGCCAGCCTGGCCACCCAGGAGCAGGTGTGCATGAAAGTCAAGGTGGTCCACTGAGACCACCGACCCTGAGCCCTGACCTTACAATGGCTGTACTGGGTCAGACCAGAGGTCCATCTAGCCCAGTAGCCTGTCTGCAGACAGCAGCCAACCCTAGGGACCCTGGAGGGGATGGACCAAAGACAGTGACCAAGCCATTTGTCTCGTGCCATCCCTCTCCAGCCTTCCACAAACTTTGGGCAGGGACACCACTCCTACCCCCTGGCTAATACCACTCCATGGACCCAACCTCCATCACTTTATCTCACTTCTATTTAAACTCTGTTCTAGTTCTAGCCTTCACAGCCTCCTGCAGCAAGGAGTTCCACAGGTTGACTCTTTGCTTTGTGAAGAACAACTTTCTGTTACTAGTTTGAAGCCTGCTACCCATTCCTTTCCTTTGGTGTCCTCTAGTCCTTCTATTATGGGAACTAATGGAGAACTTTTCTTGATGCACCCTCTCCACCCCACTCATGCTTTTATAGACATCTATCCTATCCCCCCTCAGTCTCCTCTTTTCTAAACTGAAAAGTCCCAGTCTCTTTAGCCTCTCTTCATATGGGACCTGTTCCAAACCTCTGATCATTTTAGTTGCCCTCCCCTCTCCCACCCTCTCTCTTCCCCTCTCCCACCTCCTTTTCCCAGTCTCCCCCAGTTTTGTTCAATAAAGAGAGATTCTATTTTTGAACACACATTTTCTTTATTTTGTGCATCAGGAAGGGGGGCTAGGGAAGGGTAAGTGGAAGGAGGTGAGGGAGGAATGGGGTACGAGCCCCCGTGGGGAGGACTGGGCTGGCTCTGAGGGCTTCTGGGGGTGGAAGCTCTCCTGCAGCCCCCCAATTGTCCCCTCTCCCCAGATGGCAGCCTGCGGCAAGTGCAGCCAGTCTGATGGCCTAGTGCTGTGATGTGCCCAGTGTGGGCACTCAGGGCACTCCAAGCCAGGACTGCTTTGCAAGCAGGGCACCCCTGAGAACTGTCTGTCCGGGGTGGGGGTCGGGTCCCTTTAAGCACAGCCCTCGGCTAGCCTGAGGCAGCAGCTCCACGCTCTAAGTCCTCATCTGATGCCCTGCCGGCACTGCTTCTGGCCATCCTTAACCCCGGTTCAGGGTCCACTTAATGTGGACATGCTAGTTGGAATTAGCAAAACGCTAATTTGAACTAGTTTTTTAGTCTGGATCCGTTAGTTCGAATTAGGTTAGTTCGAATTAACTAATTCGAACTAAGTTAGTTCGAATTAGCACTGTAGTGTAGACATACCTCCAGAGACCTACATCTACAAGATCTTCAACAAGCATTCTGGAAACTACGATACCCACATGAGGAAGTGAGGAGACAGATTAACAGAGCCAGACGTGTACCCGGAAGCCTCCTGCTACGGGACAAGCCCAAGAAAGAAACCAACAGAACACCACTGGCCATCAACTACAGTCCTCAGCTAAAACCTCTCCAACGCATCATTAGTGATCTACAACCCATCCTGGACAATGATCCCTCACTTTCACAGGCCTTGGGAGGCAGGCCAGTCCTCGCCCACAGACAACCCGCCAACCTGAAGCATATTCTCACCAGCAACTATACACCGCACCACAGTAACTAACTCAGGAACCAATCCATGCAACAAATCTCGGTGCCAACTCTGCCCACATATATACACCAGCAACATCATCACAGGACCTAACCAGATCAGCCATACCATCACTGGTTCATTCTTCTGCTCATCTACTAACGTAATATATGCTATCATGTGCAAACAATGCCCCACTGCTATATACGTCGGCCAAACTGGACAGTCCCTACGTAAAAGAATAAATGGACACAAATCAGATATTAGGAATGGCAACATACAAAAACCTGTAGGGGATCACTTCGATCTCCCTGGACACACAATTGCAGATCTAAAGGTACCCATCCTGCAGCAAAAAAACTTCAGGACCAGACTTCAAAGAGAAACTGCTGAGCTACAGTTCATCTTCAAGTTTGACACAATCAACTCAGGATTAAACAAAGACTGAATTGCTAGCTAACTACAAAAGCAGCTTCTCCTCTCTTGGTATTCACACCTCCAGATCAGCTACTAGAAGTGTTTTTGTCCTCCCTGATTGGATCCACCTCATCATCTCTAGCCTGATTCTGGCCTGCATATTTATACCTGCCTCTGGAAATTTCCACTACATGCATCTGACGAAGTGGGTCTTTGCCCATGAAAGCTTATTCTCCAACACTTTGGTTAGTCTATAAGGTGCCACAGGACTCCTGCTTTTGCAGATTCAGACTAACCCGGCTACCCCTCTGATACTTGAAATCCTGTAGTTATTCACAGAAAAAATAAGGTTGTAATGGTGGGCATAAAAAACTTCAGAGCCAGCCTCTTTCAACCTTTACCTCCAGGAACCTTTTCCTGTTGCTGAGAGGTACAATTCAATCATTGTTTTCTCCTTTTGAAACCTCCAATTTTTATAAGTGATTGCACCCTGTAAGCTAGATTTAGACTTCCAGTGAGTAGCTGTTTGGGATTCCATTTGAAAAGAGTGCCAAGAGTTTTTTAATGGCTTTGAAGTACTTGTTTTTTCTTTCAAAAAGGGGGCAAGTCTGGTTCATCAAGAACCTGCCTACAGACATGAAGGATGTTCAGCCATTTTTGGCAGAGAAGATGGCAGCAAGTCTGTTTCTACAGAAATGGGATTTAATACTAATTTTCTGTGTCAGTTCAGAAAAGTGCTCTGTGATTAGATTTAAATCAGTAGTAGGATTAATTGCAATCAAGAGGTACACTGATTAGGTGACTTCTCTCAGGTATTGTACATTTCCATCCATTACAATGGGGGTTACAATGGACTGATGCCTAGCTCCCACATTAATAGGTAGCAGTGTAAAATCCCCAATAAAAATAAAGTGCCATTTGCTAGTACACTTTACATTCTTTAAAAATACATATTAAAAGAAAAAGAGTAAGTCAGAAACAAATACTTGTGTATAAGGCAACAGATCAAATCAGTGTCAAATAGTGAAAGAGATAGGTGCCTATGATATCTGCCCATTACATGTTACAGTTTGCTGAGTGTGCTGCTAGAAAGCATATTTAGATTCCAGCAAAACATCACAACTCCTTTGTTAATCTCCTTAGACCCACTTTGTTCTGTTTCACAGCAAAAATTGCTCTATTTATTGTACCTGTATGACAACAATATTGTGGCCTTGCTCTTTGCTACGTGACTAGCCTTTGAGTGTTTTTAATCCTGGCTGTCTCATCTGGTACTCGGACAATCTCTTCTGCATTTTTCCTCTCCAGTCACATCACATTATTTCCAACACACTCAAGACTTTTTGTCTTTCCAGTCCACTGATCCAGAAATAATTTCTCTATAACATTACCTTTTTCTGCTTTTTCATTCCCACTGAAATAGGCAAATCAAAGTAAATGAGTTTAAGAAGTTGTATAAATTTATTTTGCATTAAGATCAGCATTTAGATCTTTAAGACAGATCTATACAGCAATTTGTAAAGCTTGCGTGACTTGCAAAATTATATATTTAATTACTATGATTAAAATTGGTATGTGTTTGTAATACCTCCCTGAATGAGAGTAAATCTCTCCTTAATCTTAGTATCAGCTAGATATCTGTAATTATTAGTTAAATATAATAATAGCTAGTATTGCAGAGGGGAATGCAAATCTAACGCACATAAATATAAGTATGGTTCTGGAGCCTTAACATTGCAACTAGCCACTATGGAATAGGCCTTCTGCCCTGCAGAGTTAATAGCACTGAGTAATACTGAATTCATGTTAGAAAAGGAAGGCTTTAAAAAAATCCAGGTAATCAGCATTATTCAATTATATTCACCCTGTGGGCAGAAGGCCTGTCCCACACTGGCTAGTTACTATTTTAAGGCCCCTAAACTATCTTAACAAAGAGACCTATTTATCTCTCCTGCCTCCTAATATATTTTTGAGCTTTCATTTCCCCCTTCACTTGTAATAGTGCAATACCTTACAGTTTTAGGAGCTTATAGTCTTCGTCCCCATATCGATAAGCCTTTGCTTACTAGCTACTCTTTAAAATCTTTAGGCTAGACCCTCAGTTCATCATGTTTGACTTTTCCTATTTGCAATTTTATTCAGCCCCTGGAAGTAAAATTATGTGCAAAATAGCTATCCACGAAATTTTCTGTTCATTTCAAATTGTTCCAAAAGAGCAATGGCAGAAGGCAGAACAAGCTTTACAAATTAAAGCAACAGCAATGATAATGCTGTCTGTAATGGTTCTGTTTATTTATGACTATTTTTAGTACTTAGCACAGAAGAAATCAAATTAATTTGCACCTATACTTTTTTAAAAAAAGCTATCAATGACTCTAGGAATGGAATATGGGATAGAGCTTTTACTGTCTCGGTAACCCATTTGAATCTGGGTTGGGTTGGTAATGATTTGAATTAATTTCTATTTGATGCTTTTTCAATGGTGTTAATGAAAACCATAAGTAGTTTCAGTCCATTGGCTGGTGAAGAAGGGTCCAAATCCATGTTAGGTAAAGAACACCACCATAGTTGCCATTCCTATTGTCAGAGAGATCAAGCATTAACTGAGCCACGGATACTGCAGTACTCCTAGAAATCTCCTCTTTGGGTAAAGGATGAGATATACATCAATAGGCTGATATAGGGACAGCTTGCTCTGTCACTGCCCATACTGTGTAGACAAGGATTTCCATTTTTCACTGACTGGATTTGCCACACACACATTTTCCTTCCCCCTGACCTCACACTTCAATTTTTGGTCCACTCACAAGCATTCCACTATTGGCTGCTAGTTGCATGCAGCGATGGGCATTGTGGCTTTCCAGACACATATGTGAAATCAGATATCGGAAATCCACTCTTCATTGCAATGCAGAAAGTCTCTCAAGGATGCCTTTGCCAGTCAAACATCAAGAAGGAAATCTACTTTGAACAGGTAGAGAACATGCCCATTGCTGCTATGCAAGTTAAGAGAGCAACTCATGTTGACTCAGTACTTTCCCAAATTATGGACCTAGTAATGCATGGACGATTTCTATGGAACTCCAAGGTCTCACCAGACCTTGTTCCCTACATGTCCAAAAGGACGTGGTTATTGATCCATTCTGGGTGCTTGTTGTAGGTAATGCATGTCATTATTCCAAAGATATTGAGACAACAAACAGATGTTAGAACAGCTGCATCCAGGTCAATGTGGAATAGTGCACATGAAAGAAATTGCACAAAGCTATTTTTGGTGGCCTGTCTTGGACTGTGCCATTGTAGAGAAGGCAAGAACTTGTATTTCATGCCACAGTGTGAGGAATGCAGCTGAGTTGGCACCTCTATCCCATGGGACTGGCCTGAAAAACTGTGGCAATGTATTGCTACCACCAAAATATCCTGGACCTTTCTAATGATGGGATGTCAGCTATGCACTTGCTTTGATCTTCTGAACCACAACAAATTGTGCAATGTCAACTGCAAGGTCGAGTCCTCAGGTGTGCATCCAGAACAAAAGACTGAACCTTTAGTCCTGGACTGCTGGCTTTGGCTTGGAACTATGCTTCTGGAACTGAATGGGTCCCTGTCACCATCATCGCTCAAACAGGACCTTTTCCTATATTGTCCAGACTGCAAAGGATCTCATCCAGCTGCAGCATGTAGATTAGTTGTTGCCAGGCAATGTTTGTCCCCAGGACACATCTCCAGTTGACTTGCCTGACCTCGCCACTACCAGTGAGTTATCGAGTCAAGAGCTGTCTGTTCCTGACTTGCCTTCTCCATTATCGCCTGCAGTGAACACAACCCCCCTCCCTGAGCGGGCTGATACAACAGCTTCACCTGTTGATGCTTCAAGTCTCAAGCCCATTGTCAGGCCCACACCCATAACACCTTTGGGTGCAAAAACACCAGACATCCTCTGTAATCCACCTAGAGAAAGAAGGCCTCCTCAATGGCTGTAACCCACAGTTACAGGGCAAAATAATCCCCGGGGTTAGCTGCGAACTGAGACCCTCATAGTTTAGTGTTTGTCCTGTATTGGGTTGTTGTAGTGATAGATCTTGTTGTTATAGTAACTGAGTTAGGTCATTAGGGGTTAGCCCAGTTGGTTTTGGCTGGTTCTAGCTAGCTCTATGTTATGGAATAAAATGGAAACTTGCAATTGCTGCAGCTCTCTGTGTTTTAAGGAATTTCTTCCTAAGCTCTGTAACTTCAAACAATATAACAATCTGTGTGACCATTCTCCTTAATAGCCATATTTACACTTAATCCTTCCAGACAAAACCTCTGCCACAATATAGGGAAATCAGTTTTCTTCCTTCCTGGTGTGCAGGAGAACAAAACTCAAAACAACCTGCAGGAATAGTATGGAAGGAACAGAAAGGGAAAGCGGGTACATGGAATGGCTCCCTACACCTTCCATGTAGCTGAACATGCTCACACCTCACTATGTCCATAAGCCAGACATCGTGCGGTTTGACAGAAGGTGTCAGAATTAGAGCTGGAACTAGTCGTTTGCTTAGACCATACTGCCTCCCGCACTGTTGAGCTGCCTTCCTTGTGACCCAGGGGTCATTCTGGTTGCCCAGTGGAGGACCAGGCTCTAAAAGATCATTGTTAGCGCTCTGTTGCCACTGAGTGATAGCCTGGATGGTACCGTGCCCTAGAACTGACTTCAGGAAACAATTACTTGCAAGCAGTCTCCTTTTCCTTTTCCCACCAGTAGTGAACTGGTTAAAATAAATTCACAGCCGTTGCCATGACACATGGGGAAAAAAAGATCTTTGCAGGGCAAAGTTCTTAATGATAGACACACCTATCATGTGCAAGAGAAACGGTAAATCTTTGAATATATACAATAGCAATACTTTGACAGAACAGCTAAATTTCTCCTTCTCTTTCACAGATAAATGCTGTTAAAATTACAAGTGAAGGTGGTACATGGGGAAATGAGGACATTTCTGTGACTAGAATTTGTCAGTAAAGACAAGGAATTTTGTAGAAATCAAGAAAACCAATGAAAAATTAAAGGCTTATTCAATTTGGAAATGCACAGGAAAGAAGCACAGAGACTGACAATTTCTGAAAGCTGTCAGCTGATGGGATTGTTTGAAAATCTCAGTTTCAGATGTTAGCTGGAATGAGTTTTAGCTGGTACCACAGACATAGCAAAAATGACAAAGCAAAATAAGCAGCAATAGGATAGAAATAATTTATTCAACAACTCAAGAGTAGTTGAGGAAATGAAGGTAGAAATATTAGACACTGAAATACTTGTATTGATAATAGTGCTAAGTCCCAAAAACAATATATCTATTTCTAAAAACATCAATACTCTGACATGATGAGAATTTCCACTACTTACTGAAGTAGACTTGATAATAGAGGACACCTAGTGGTGGTTACGGATAATTGTATAACTCACAATTGTACTTGTGAATTCATAATGGAATCTGCTTATACTAGAACAATGCTGGAGATATTTTGCTGCATCAGCATTTGTCCTTCCGATAACTCTAAATACACATAACAAAGTGACCAGAAAAACATATACACACATTTTCACGGATCATGGCATCTGAAGAAGTGGGTTGTGCCCACAAAAGCTCATGATACCATCTACATGTTTTATTAGGCTTTAAGGTGCTACTAGTGTACTGGTTGTTTTTTAAGTTTTTCCTGAAAACTATTGTTAGGCTTAGCACAGAGTCATTTAAAAAATTCATAAGCAATAGATATAAACTGACAATGAAGACATTTAATCCCAAATTGTACAAATTATCCTGAATTGGGGATGAGTGGGCACAAAAAAAGGGACCTACCAACATTCAAAAATTACTTGTGTGGTTGAATTTCATCAAAATTTCACTTTTATGTATTTCACAGAATCACAGAATGCTAGGACTGGAAGGGACCTCGAGAGATCATTGAGTCCAATCCCCTGACCTTATGGCAGGACCCAGTACTGTCTAGACCATCCCTGATAGACATTTATCTAATCTATTCTTAAATACCTCCAGATATGGAGATTCCACAACCTCCCTAGGCAATTTATTCCAATGTTTAACCACCCTAATAGTTAGGAACATTTTCCTAATGTCCAACCTAAACCTCCCTTGCTGCAGTTTAAGCCCATTGCTTCTTGTTCTATCCTCAGAGGCCAGGAAAAACAATTTTTCTCCCCCCTCCTTGTGATACCCTTTTAGATACCTGAAAATTGCTATCATGTCCCCGCTCAGTCTTCTCTTTTCCAAACTAAACAAGCCCAATTATTTCAGTCTTCCTTCATAGGTTATGTTCTCTAGACCTTTAATCATTCTTGTTGCTCTTCTCTGGACCCTCTCCAATTTCTCCACATCTTTCTTGAAATGCGGTGCCCAGAACTGGACACAATACTCCAACCGAGGCCTAATCAGCGCAGAGTAGAGCAGAAGAATGACTTCTCGTATCTTGCTCACAACACACCTGTTAATGCATCCTAGAATCATGTTTACTTTTTTAGCAACAGCATTACACTGTTGACTCATATTTAGCTTGTGGTCCATTATAACCCCTAGATCCCTTTCTGCTGTACTCCTTCCTAGACAATCGCTTCCCATTCTGTATGTGTGAAACTGATTGTTCCTTCCTAAGTGGAGCACTTTGAATTTGTCCTTATTAAACTTCATCCTGTATAACTCAGACCATTTCTCCAATTTGTCCAGATCATTTTTGAATTATGACCCTATCCTCCAAAGCAGTTGCAACCCCTCCCAGCTTGGTATCATCTGCAAACTTAATAAGTGTATTCTCTATGCCAATATCTAAATCGTTGATGAAGATATTGAATAGAACCAGTCCCAAAACAGACCCCTGTGGAACCCCACTTGTTATACCTTTCCAGCAGGATTGTGAACCTTTAATAACTACTCTCTGAGAATGGTTATCCAGCCAATTATGCACCCACCTTATAGTAGCCCCATCTAAGTTGTATTTGCCTAATTCATTGATAAGAATATCATGCGAGACCGTATCAAATGCCTTACTAAAGTCTAGGTATACCACATCCACCGCTTCTTTATCCACAAGACTTTTTTTTTCCTATCAAAGAAAGCTATCAGATTGGTTTAACATAATTTTTTCTTGAAAAATCCATGCTGGCTGTTACCTATCACCTTACTATCTTCCAAGTGTTTGCAGATGATTTCCTTAATTACTTGCTCCATTATTTTTCCTGGCACAGAAGTTAAACTGACTGGTCTGTAGTTTCCTGGGTTGTTCTTATTTCCCTCTTTATAGATGGGCACTATATTTGCTCTTTTCCAGTCTTCTGGAATCTCTCCTGTCTTCCATGATTTTCTAAAGATGATAGCTAACGGCTCAGATACCTCCTCTATCAGCTCCTTGAGAATTCTAAGATGCATTTCATCAGGCCCTGGTGACTTGCAGACATCTAACTTTTCTAAGTGTCATATGGCCTCTAGCCTTTAGCCTTACCTGTACACTACTTCCCTCTGGCTCCGTGACACAGGTAGAATTTGCTATGGTGATGTAGCATATGTTTTGCTTGGAAATCTACCGTTAGTTCCAAGGAAGAATCTTGCACATTGCTAACATCAAGCTTCAAGCTCCCCAAAATAATGAGATTTTATTAATAAAAAATGTTCAGCCCTTTTTATTTGCTTTCTGGGCTGATGTTTTCAAGTTTTTCATTCCAACTACAACAGCTAGAACTTTCATTTTGCAAAATGAAAGCTGACCTTCTCAGCCATTTGGCACTAGGAGGTTGGGCTAGAAGACATATACCACAAAGTCATTATAAATTCAAAAGCTGGCATCCTTGTATAGATTAAGTGTTCTGTGGTACAGAGCCACATCTGGACATTATGAGGAATATTTAATCAGAGAATTCTCATTGATTATGGGGTGGGATGATGGAATGGTTTATAACCATTTTATAATCTTAGCCATTATATTTCTAAAGCATTTCCAGACTCTAGTGTCTCATAGCAGACAGAGTTATAGAGCAGATCTAATTCAAGATGGCTGCCACTACAGACTGAATCTTCCTTGTGCCCTCTGTAACAAGGAGACTTTGTATTTATTCATTCATGGGGTCTCTCCCATATAAGCTAAAAGTGATTCCATATGAAAATATGTTTTCTCTTGTCTTGTACATAGTGTTGCCAATCCCAAGCATTTAACACAATCCTTCATAAAGTAAAAACTTAAAAAACAACTAATGGTTCTGTTGCACCATAGAGACTAACCAAAAATGTAGATAGTATCATGAGCTCTCATGGGCACAATCCACTTCTTCAGATGAATGGAGCAAGGGGTCCAGAAGTACAAATAAATAGCAGAAAAAGAGGGGATGGGGAGAGAAAGACAAGAGGAAAAAACCTTGTCAGTTAGAGGGTCTGTGCTAAATGAGGCTAATAAAGTGGGCTGTAAGTGCCCGATACTTAACATTTGATGTTGTAGAGGCCTATCCAGTTAATATCTTTATTCAAACCTTGATTAAAGGTGTCAAATTTGCAGATGACGGCAATTTTCACAGCTTCTCTTTCCAGATGGTTTTTAAAATTGCTTTGTAATAGTATAGTCACTTTTAGATTCATTAATGAGTGCCCGGGCAGGTTAAAATGTTTCCCCAACAGATTTCTGTGTGTTACCATTTCAAATATCTGATTTGTGTCCGTTAATCCTTTGTTGTAGAGACTGTCCTATTTAGCCATTATACATGGCAGAGGGGCATTTCTGGCACGTGATGGCATATATTACATTGGTGGATGTGCAGTTATATGAGCCTCTGATGTGTTGGTTTATATGATTAGGTCCTGTGATGATGTCACTTGTATAGATGTGTGGACAGAGTTGGCACCGGAGTTTATTGCTGTATGATGAGCAGGGTTTGACAATCTATGTAATCTACTCACCCGTAGTGAGTAGATTACATCCCGGAAGAGCCGGGTTCGTGTGATCTGCACATGCGCAGAACGCCGGACAGCGCAGCTGGCGAGCGGAGTTCGCCGCGGATCGGTGAGCCCTGATGATGAGTATAATGGAAGAATTTGTTTCAAGTTCAGGGATTGTTTGTAGGTGTGGACTGGACTGTCCCCCAAAGCCTAAGAGAATGAGGGGTCATTTTCCAGGATAGGTTGTAGATTGTTAATAATGCACTGGAGGGCTTTAAATTGGGAGCTGTAGGTGATGACAAGTGGTTGCTTGTTGGGCCTGTCTTGAAGAAGTTGATGCCTGGGTACTCTTCTATGAATGTAAAGTTTTAACTTTAAAATGATGAATGGTTAAACAGATAATAGACACTGGATTTTAAGATACAAATCAAACCATAGCTACATCACTTAAAACTGTCTGCATATTTGCTCTTATCTCTGTGGCTCATTTTGGGATTTCTTCTATAGTTTCTACTATCTGATCCTACACTATACTCGAGAACACTAAAAGGACCCTTTGAAAAACTAGTTCCATTTGAGTCCCATACTGTTCCCACTGAAATTAATAATAAATTAACAAGTATCAGGCAAGATCCTACTGGCACATCTAACATATTTCCTTGGAGCCCATTTAACAGGCGATAGCTCCTGAAGATGTGCTGTTACAGATTAATTTCATGTATTATTAAACTTGAGTGCTGCCTCAGAAAGAAGTATGCAAATGATAAGCTAGAGTGCTGAATGTTGATCTAACAAGTCAGGGCTGGACCTAGGTTTTGAGACTGCACTGCACTACTGAGCTGTATGTCTTGTTAGTGAGATGACTATCGATACTAACAATCCCTTCATTGGGATTGGACAGCTTTGTGAACAGAACATCACATGGATATCAAAGTCTAAGCCAACCATCTAGCCAGGTCTAGGTCAACCATTTGATGAGGTAATTATCAAAAGTTTAGTGGGGCCTGCCAGTCTCTTTCTCTGGCTTCCAAGGAGAACCCCAGGTCACTCAATGTCAGTGAAGGAGAAGAACATCCCAACAATCAGCACTAGCACTTTCAAGCTTACTTTAGAGGGGAGAGAAATAAATGGAAGACAACAGTGTGAAAGGAGATGGAGGGAGAGAGCATGAAAATGGAAAGAGAAAGAAGGGAAAAAGCAGAAATCAAGATGATATTAGAAGTTAGAAACTCCACTACCATTTTAGATTCATTTGATTCTTCAGATGAACTTCCTGTATGCCAGCCAGAAGGAAGGAATATGCACCTTGCAACACTCCTGCAGTTTTGCTATCTTAAGGCTGTAGATACTTCTATCCCAAACTGAAAGGCTACGTCTAGACTGGCCCCTTCCCCGGAAGAGGCATGCAAAGCAGGCAAGTCAGAATAGGGAAATCCGCGGGGGATTTAAATATCCCCCGCGGGATTTAAATAAACATGGCCGCCGCTTTTTTTCCGGCTTGGGGAAAAGCCGGAAAAGAGCGTCTAGACTGGCGCGATCCTCCGGAATAAAGCCCTTTTCCGGAGGATCTCTTATTCCTACTTGCAAGTAGGAATAAGAGATCCTCTGGAAAAGGGCTTTATTCCGGAGGATCGCGCCAGTCTAGACGCTCTTTTCCGGCTTTTCCCCAAGCCGGAAAAAAAGCGGCGGCCATGTTTATTTAAATCCCGCGGGGGATATTTAAATCCCCCGCGGATTTCCCTATTCTGACTTGCCTGCTTTGCATGCCTCTTCCGGGGAAGGGGCCAGTCTAGACGTAGCCAAAGAGTCAGTTAACAGGAAAAAATGCTGGGAAAGAAAAGGTTCCTGTCAGAGGGTGAACTCGCAGCAGGGAAAAGTTAGTCAGAGAAAGGACTCCCGAGACCCAGGGAATACTGAAATGAATTAACTCAAGTTTTATACTCCCAAGACACTTCTGAAAATCCTACTCTGAGAACTAGTCATACAGGTGTGAAATATCCTGAATTTTCCAAATCCCAAGCCACGGGTATTTATAATATGTCCATTTGTTTTACTTATGGCATTACTAGAAGACTTACCCAGCATTGCCCGGGTCCAACCCAAAGCAGAGGTGGGGCTATGCACCCTGTCTGCCGATTTCTTTCCGGTGGTGGCCAGGTGTGGGCCATGCACCCCAGCAGCTGGCTTCTGCCCAGGGCTGGCTTGCAGTTGTGTGTGGGGGAGCCATGAAGGCTGCTTACTGGAGCTCTCTGAGCCTGATCTGGGGGTGGGGATGAGGGGCTGTGAACTATCCAGGCCAGAGGCAAGGGGGAGGGGCTGTGCAGGCCAGCTGCCGGTGCTCTCCGGCCCAGGGTGAGGGTGGCTACCAGCAATGGGGGCCACGCAGTGCCCAGGACAAGCCGGGGTATTGAGTGCTGACAGTCAGCGGCTTCTGCCTGGGATGCTTGCTATCCCCTGAGGTCATTCCATAGTATTATTGTTCTTCCTGCCAGTCCCCTCCCTTTCCATTTTATGAGAAACAATTGAATCCCAGGCACATCCCATTGTCCTGGAACAACCAAACTCTGACTTTGCTTTAAGTTAAGATAAAAGGAAGCTGCACGCCAAATTTGGTGATCCTAGCTCTTATGATTTAGAACATTGGTCCCCAACCATTAGAGGCTGCCGGGTGTCAGGGGGCGTGGCCGTTCGCCTGCTGGGCGCCAGAGGGCGGGGACACATGCACGCCCGGGGGTGGGCCCCCCCATAGCCGCGAGCTCGGGGGCGGGGCCCCCCCACAGCCACGTGCTCGGGGGTGGGCCCGCCCCGCAAGCGCCGTGCTCCCGGGGCCGGTGCTCCTCCCAAGCGCCGTGTGCCCAGGGCCGGCGCCCCCTCCAAATGCCGCGCGCCCGGTACCAGCGCCCCCTCCAAGCGCCGCGTGCCTGGGACCGGCGCCCCCTCCAAGCGCCGAGCGCCCGGGACCGGCGCTCCCCCCCAAGCGCCGCGCGCCCAGGGCGCAAGCAGCCAATTCGCGGCGCTCCCGGGGCCGCTGCTTACCATGCACCTGGGCCGGCTCTGGCACCATGCATGCACCATGTGCCCGGGGCCAGGCCAGCCCCGAGCACTTGGCGGGCGCACACAAATGGCCCCGCGGGCGCCATGGCGCCCGCAGGCACTGTGTTGGGTACCACTGATTTAGAAGGAGTGCTTGAACAAACTGACTCACAGACAGAGAGATGCAAATTTTTTAAATATATAGATAGATGATCACTCTGGATCAGAATGGGGTTTTAAAAATGCATTATGCATTGGAGGTGAAATTGCAGGGTTAACCCAAACAAGCAGGTATTTACTACGCCAACTGGGTGAACATTTCTATAAACAAAAATCCAAACCACCTTCAACTATTTGTTAGAATTCTTTTAAACACATATTTTTGACTGTTTTGTGCCTTTTTTTTTTTTTGTCTTTTTATTCTACAGATAGTTTGGTCAATTATATCAGGCAGTCATGGCTGAAGAAAGAGTGATTATATTCAATGTTAAATATTCACAGCATTCTGAATTCATTAATGTATTTGTTCACAAACTATTTATGTAGGAGCTATATTCCCCCCATCTGGGAACAGTTTGTTATATTTTTCTGTGTTCAATCTCTCCTAACCATTGCAGCTCAGGTATTGAGTATTTGCAACAAACCACTCACAAATAATCTCAAAATCAGGAATTGCTTAAAGTTTGGCAAATTTCAGATAGGGACTATATTCAAAGATAGTTCATGGAGAGGCAGGAGAAGGAGTAAATGTTATAAATTATTCTCCCACATCTATTTAGCAGAAAGGGTTAGTATTGTTTCATCAATTCAGCTTACTAGCCAAGCATTCGGTACAGCTTAAGACCCCAGTGCTACAAAATACTACACACGTGCTTAACTATATGCATTGTGACTAGCCCTGTTGAAGGCAATGAGACAACTCAGTGCAGACAACATGTAGGCAGGCCTTTGGAGGATTGGGGCCCAAGTTTTCAGAGTTTGGATGGGCTAGTTTGGTT
This sequence comes from Pelodiscus sinensis, assembly GCF_049634645.1. Classification (NCBI taxonomy): domain Eukaryota; kingdom Metazoa; phylum Chordata; order Testudines; family Trionychidae; genus Pelodiscus; species Pelodiscus sinensis. The sequence continues at coordinate 28,065,041 of NC_134720.1, read as the reverse complement.
CTCTAAGATGGGACTCAGCATTCTTTCAAGTGTTTGGCTGGCTGGTTCATGCTCATGTGCCTGGAGACTGTGTTCATCATAGGTGGGGTTAGAAAGAAATTGTACCCCATGTCTGACTCGCAGTAAATCTGGGAGGTTTTCACCTGAAAACAGAAGCATGTAGAGCTGGGTTCATCAGGGTAAATATCTCTCTCTCTCTCTCTCTCTCTCTCTCTCAATCAACTCCATGCCTTTGAATGGATCAGAAGCTCTGGTGCACCTCAATCCCTCCTATTCTTATCTCGTGGCACATAAAAGTCTAGCCTCCTATGATCTAATTCCCATTGTTGGCTTTAGTGTGTGGGTGGTGATGACCTGTGATATATTGGTGCTCAGACTGGATTATCTGGGCCCCCTCCTCGTCTTAAACTCTATAATGCTATCATAATTTGCAATACAGACGGATTTTGGCTTATTTCCCATTAGTATCACAATTCTCATATGCTGTCTGAAGTCTCATAATTCTGATCTGTAATGAGGGCAAGTATCTTCATTTCAAAGCACTTGAAAGTCTTTTACTTCAGAGCTTTGCTGCAGCATAATCAAGTGGATTATTATAGTTTACATCTTCTCCCAGAGGTAATTGTTTGATTATAATGAGAACTGTTTTAATTATCACTAAATTCATGGTGGCTATAATCAGAGATATCACAATGAAAAAATGATATGCCACAATCAGAAAGTTCATAACTATGGGCAATGTTTCTATTATTTTGTGAACTGTAACTGTTTCTGAGTCTCATAATTATAATAGGAAATAAAACCCTATTAAGGAGTAAATTACTTAGACACTGTTCACTGTATCTTCCCATTAGTACAAGCCATGCTGTCCTCTAATGGTTTCAAGCAAAAAAAAAAAATTAAACAATAATAAAATTATCAGTATACTACTATTGTAACACCTCACTCGCTCTCTTCATTCTGCTGTGTTAAATAATCAAACCGTCTAACTGGGTAATTAGCACATCAGCTTAATGTTGGAGCTCTATAAAGGCATTTACAGGTGGCATACTTACTAGATAGCTGGAGCTGTGGTTTGTACATGTGGCAATTTCGAATCTAAAACAGCACTAGAATTGCTTCAGCCTAGTATACATTTCACCTGGAACTCTGCAGTTGTCACTGCTGAGAGCTGAGTGATCTTTCCTTTTATTTCTTTATTTATATTTATGATCCATTTAAAGCAATGAAAATAAGTGGCTAGACTGTTTCAAAAAGTATTTAATATGCTGAACACTTTTTGTAGAATCTGGTCATAAGCCACCTGAGCTGAAAGCCTGCTCCCACATCCCATTACCTCTTTAGGGTTCCAATCCTGAAAGTAACTTAGTACACCTGTCTTCAGGTCAGTTCGTATAACCTAGGATTAATAAAGTAACAAGAATCTGTTTGCTGTTCTACAAAATAAATGTCATTGGGCTGGATTAGAAACAACAGATTGAACTGGGAATTTTGCCTGTTTTTGCTCCCCTAATGTAGTTTCATCTTGTTTATTGGCTGATTCTCTGTATCAAAAGTAAACCTCAAATACTACCTATCTTACAGGGGAGGAATCACAAAACCGTTCATTTCAGACACTTTTCCTATGAACTCCTTTCATCTTAATCAAATGTATATGGGAAAGCAGGTTACCACCAAAGTCGTAGCTCTGCTGTTGCTCTCTCCTGTGTTAACAGAGAAGCATTCATTAAGAATGACAATTGTGAAAGCTATTGTTATCGATCAGGCCTGGAAAGGGCTTGCTGTGGAAGGAACAGCAGCAGCAAAGCTTTCCTTCCCTTTACTCCTCTGCCACTAAAAATGGGTCAGTGCAGGGGGAAAAATTCCAGAACCTGCTGTCAAGCTGAAGAGACTTTAAAAGAAGTGCTACTACCTGAGTATATCTAATTGAAGCCAAAACAATGAATTATCTCAGTGTGAGGAAGGAAGGGTAACCTGTTTTCATCTCATTCATGAGAACTAAAAAGAGAAACATGGATCTACTGTGGGTCACAAGTCTGGCTGTGCTCATTAGAGTTATGAAGGATTATTTTATTGAAGTTAATGCCAAAGAACCACTAATGTCATTCTCCCTTTCCCCAAAAATATGTAAAACTCATCACATATTTAATCATTAAATATGAGTACATACATAAATTGTCATTTGGCTTGGCCACCTCGATTAATGGGAAGCTAACAATATTTTGACTTTTCTTACTCCACTTGGAATAAGGAAGAGAGAGCTGACTGAAATTTCACTAAGGGCTGTCAAAGATGGAAGGTTAGTGGAGTGAGAGGAACATAGGCGTGTGCAGGACATTTCCTTAGGGTGTGCACCCAAAGAATTTTTAAAAAATGTACTTTGACCCTCTTTAGCCACACCCCTGACCCCCATTGGCCACACCTCTGGAGGTAATACTCTTCTGGGAAGATGGACACGTGACCAGAAGTAAAAGGTGTCATGTGACCCCCCTCTCTAAGGACTTTTCCCACCAACCTCCTACCAATAGGGATTAATTTGCCCCCTCCCCCAAACTCCCCTCATGCAACTATCGTGCGGTTGCATTACCCCAATGTGTGTGACATTAACTCAGGGGCAGAGAGGCTGGGGGAAGTGTTTCCTCTAAGAGTTTCCTCCCACGAGCAGAATGAATTTTGTGTTGTGCACCAGTACTGAGTTTGCATGTGCCACTGTGGCACCCGTTATTAATAAATATCTCATAAACCTCTACATTTTCCCTCTGCTGCCATGTCTCCTCCCCTTGCTCCATCAGCTCCCCTGGTGCCTGCTGCCCCCCAACCCCTCACCCTCCTCTGCTGTCCTGACTCCTGCCCTTCTCACTGCCCTCAGCCCTCCTGCAACCTGCCCCCCTCTACCAGCCCTTCATTTCCCCTGTACCCACTCCTCCAGTAGCCCCATTCTGATCATGTGAGCTATCCCTCCTCATCCCCTCTCCTAACACCTCCCTCTACACACCTGCCCTGCCTCTCTCCTCTGGTGCTGGTCCCTCTCCTGCAGGTGTCTGCCCTTCTGCTTCACCCCAGAATCCCCTGGCACCTGCACCTTCCCTGACCCCTGCACTCTCCTGGTGCCTCCCCCTTCCCTCACTGCCCTTGCCCCCTTTGCCCTCTTTTTCCCTGATGCCCACCCCCTCACCACCCTCTGCCCCTGTTCTCCTCATGCCACTGTACCCTCACACATACCTTGCTCCATCCCTACCTTTCTCATGCCCACCCCTCCTTTCAAGCCTTCTCACAGCACCTCCCCTCCATCTCCCCCCTCTAACCACCAATGCCTTTACTCTCTCCTCTCCCTGCATCACCCTGTCCCCCTCCCACTGACACCCTCCCCTCCTGCCCTTTTCCTCATTGTCTCCACTTGGCCCCCTGTCATTTGCCTCTCCTCTATCCTGTCCCTTGGTGCCTTTGCCTTTCTTCTCCTGACCTGCCCCCCTCCCCTCAGCACAAACCCCTTCCTCTTATTTTTCCCCGCTCCCCTCCCCTCCCCTACCTTCGGCTTCTCCCTTCCGATTCCTGGGGCTGGAATCAGAGCTGGCCCAAGCTACAGGCCAGCCAGGCCCTAGCCGGGTGCCCCCGGGGTGCCGCGCAATGCTGCCAGGCCGGGCAGGGGCGTCCCTGGGGCACCTCAGGGGGGCTGCGCAGTGCCGATGGGCCAAGTGGGGATGCCTCAGGGGCGCCGCACAGTGCTGCCAAGCCGGGTGGGGGTGCCCCCGGGTGCACAAAGGGCGGTGCTGCCGGGCCCGGGGCGCAAAAATGGCTTGGGCCGGCCAACATTTGTAATCAGGCCCCAGCTCCTTCTGGAGCTGGGCCACATGGTTTGAAAGTCCCAGGCCGTGACATCATGCCATGCCTGGGCGTCTCCCCTCTCACCTCTTGTGCAGTGTTTGAGCACGCCGCGCATGTGCTCTCTCTGCCTCACAGTGCCCTGTTGATGGCCACAGGGAATTTAAAGTGAGGGTCTGTGGCACCCTGTCACAAATCCCTCTCTTCCTCCAGCAGCTGCTAGCTAGCCCGAGACATTAGGGTGTGCCTGGGCACACCTGGCACACCCCGTGCGCACGCCTATGGAGAGGAATGACTGACTGACTTCACAGCTTTGCCTTCTACAAGAGACAGAAGCAGAGAAATTGCAGTTGTAAAGAGTACTCAAAGACTAGACTTACATCACATTTTCACTTCCTGGAAGATTGACACTGTGGAAATCGATCTTCCAGAGTTTAATTTAGAGGGTCTAGCAAAGACCCTGTAAATCAAATGCTGAGGGCTCCCCTGTTTATGTTGGAACTTCTACTTCTCACAAGAAGTAAGGGAAGACAACGGGAGCACTTATTCCATTGAATCCCCCCCCCACACACACACACAGTGAGGATGGTGCTGAAACTCAGCTTTAAGTATATCAACTCCTGCTATATTTTTTATGTAGCTGGAATTGCGTACCTTAAGTCAACCTTCAGCTGTAGTGTGGACCTGGCCTATCTGTGTTAGGGGCACATCTAGTTAGTAATGTATGTTTTAATCATTGGATACTGTTAGGAAATTTACATGGGCGAGGTGAGGGCAGGGGCTTGGTCAGCTTCAATTGCATTTTCACTTAAGTTATTGAGCAGCCCCTTATGGGTAACTGTAAGGGTCAAATCATATCCTGTCATTAGCTTCACTGAATAAGGACTGACCACAAAATTTTGATTCTAAAATATAAAAAGGTAACTTAGACTGGGACTGAGGGCAACGCTAAAAGTAAATTCCAGAACAGTCTGTGTTCTTTGTTGACATAATTCAGTCTCTATTTTCATGGTTCATTTAGTTTGGAGTCTTTTCTTTGACCATGATGAGTATGGGATATATAATTTATGATAAAGATAGAAAACACTGATGCACCGAGCTAGTTATGAAACAGGGAAACAAGAAAATAGCAACATAGCAATACCTCAGAAAAAACAATTGAAGATAGTTGGCAGGTTTTTAAACAGACATTGTTAAGAGCAAAAGAGCACACTATTCCACTGCAGAGCAGAGATAGGAAGTATGATAAGAGACTACTCTGGCTTAACCAGGAAATCATGAATGATCTAAAAATAAAAAAGGAGTCCTACCAAAAATGGAAAATAGACCAAGTTACAAAGGATGAATACAAACAAATAACAAAACTATATAGGAGCAAAATTAGAAAAGCCAAGGCACAAAATAAACTCAAATTAGAGCTCAAATTTAGAGACATAAAGGGTAACAAGAAAACATTCTACATGTATATTAGATGAGGAAGACCAAGGACAGGGTAAGCCCATTACTCAATGAAGAGGGAAATACAATAACAGAAAATGGTGTTTAATGACTTCTTTTTTCATCAAACCAACCCAATAGCTTTCTTTGATAGGATAACAAGCCTTGTGGATAAGGAGGAAGCAGTAGATGTGGTATACCTAGACTTTAGCAAAGCACTTGATGCATTATAGTATGACTAGAGAAATACAACTTAGATGGGGCTACTACAGGGTGGGTGCATAATTGCTTCCCAGAGAGTAGTTATCAGTGGTTCACACTCATGATGAAAGGTCATAACGAGTGGGATTCCACATGGATCAGTTTTGGGGCCAGTTTTGTTCATCAATGATTTAGATAGTGGTCACCAACCGGTCGATCGCGATTGGCTGGTCGATTGTGAGGCCTCGATCAGTCGATCGTGAGGCGTTCGGGCAACCCCACCCCCATTTTCTCCCCACCCCCGAGAAGCCCCACTACCTACCTCTAGTGTAGTACCGGCTTCCCGTGGGGTGGACGGAAGTCCTGTCTGAAGCCCGTGTCACTTCCAGGGGTTCCGGAAGTGCACGGGCTGCTCCCCTCCCACAGCTCTTTTGCGTGCAGGGGGAGAGGGTGTCGGCCCTGAAGGAGGAGTGCGGAGGCTTCCCTGCGCCGCCGGCGATGGAGGGGTGAGTTGAGCGCAGGGGTTTTCCAGACCATGGGAGCAGGGGTTGGCCCTGGGGTTTGGCCACGCTGCGGGAGGGGAAGGAGTTAGCTGGGCTGGGCCAGGCTGCACAGTGGGAGGGGGGGTTTGGCCCCAGGGTAGGTGCCTGCAGGGGTTGGCCGTGCTGTGCCGTGCCGTGGGAGACGGGTTTGACCCCGGAGCAGGCACCTGCTGGGGTTGGCCATGCTGTGGGAGGAGAGGGGAAGGGGGGGATGGGCCGTGCCGTGCCGTGGAAGGGGGGTTTGGCCCCAGGGCAGGCTCCCACGGGGGTTTGGCCCCGCCGCGGGAGGGGGGGTTTGGCCCCGCCGCGGGAAGGGGGGGTTGGCCCCGGGGCAGGCACGCGCAGGGTTTACCTGCGCCACGGGGGGGGGGGAGGGGTCGGGCCCGGAGGAGGCATGTGCTGGCTTCACTCTGGGGAGGGGGAGAATCCTGGGAGGAGGCAGATGCAGGGGACTCTCTGCTGCCACTGGCACCCTGTCCCCACTCCCCAGACCCCACTCCCCTGTCCCCGGCTACAGAACTCTGTCCCCATTCCCGTCCCCACTCCCCGAACTCTGTCCCCACTGGCACCCTGTCCCCTGCTGCAGAACCCTGTCCTCTGCCCTCCCAGCACCCTGTTCCCTCTCCCCTGCCCCCAGCCACAGAACTCTGACCCCACAAAATGTGTAATTATAAATGCTTCATTTTAGATTTAAATAGCATGAATAAAAACAGACCATTTATTTCATAACTATAAACATGTGATTTTAATTTTATATATTGCATAATTTAAAAATAAACTGTTTATCAGAGTGTGTAAGTAAGGGCTGGGGATAGCAAGTGATGGACAGGAGGAGAATAGAGAGGGTGGGGCTTCAAGGAAGGGGTGGGGCTTCAAGGAAGGGGTGGGGCGGTAGATCTTCGCCTGTTCTGAGATTTAAAAAGTGATCTTCGGTGTAGAAAGGTTGGAGACCACTGGCATAGAGAGTACACTTATAACACGCTAGGAGGGGTTTAAAGGACTTTGGAGGATAGATTCATAATTCAAAATGATCTGGATAAACTAGAGAAATGGTCTGAGGTAAATAGGATGAAGTTTAAAAGAACAAATGCAAAGTGCTCCACTTAGAAAGGAACAATAAATTTCACACATACAGAGCTGTTGCTACACTTCAAAGGTGAACGTACTCCATGGAACCCAGGGTCAGCTGGAGACTCTACCACATGGCAGCACAATGCACATCTTTACCCTTACTAATCCACATGGGATAACAAGGAGAAACGCAGCTATATGTATTCTGACTTGTGGAAACTACAGGTCAATGTGCATCTAACCACAATGGACTACACTGAACAATTAGTTACATGCATGAATGTATATGTTCATTGTTTCCTTCCATTTTCCTTAGTTCACCTAAGTTTAAAATCCCAAGTGTTGTAAGATTTTTGTGCCTTTGTATGTTTATGTTTTAATTTTGTTAACTGCTGTTTTGTACACAATGCTGTTTTGTTTTTGGAGAGTCAGAGTATCTTTTAGTTCACCCAAAGTATTGCAAAATATATAATAGGAAGCAAAACCCCAGCCATATTTGTAAATATACATCAAATCGAGCTTTGCAAGATTCATTGTGGCAGGCAAAAGACCCAACCAATATATAATCTAAAGCATACAAGACAGAGGCTATTTCATGAATGCAACTGAGCCAAAGATTCAGCTACCAGTTCAGCAGAGGAAGAATCACTTAATGTGCCTTGGTAGATAGAAGGGAAGCCGGTACTGGTTTCCACTAAATTGGAATGCTTTTCTCATGGAAAGACAATGATTATAGTTGCCTGTTGCGTACTTCAGAATATGTGAGACAAAAGGGGGAAGAACTGATACCATATGTCTGGGAACTAGGGGTAAGGGAGATGACTTGGTTTCCATTTTATACAGAATTTACAATTTGGTGGAAATTATCATCCACCCTTTAAAAATTGTTCCAGCATCTCTGGCTGCCACAAAGGCCTAGGGGTAAAATGGATCACCTGTCTGTTGAATTTGAACAGCCAGAAAAAAGAGCTATTAGAAAACCCATCAGTGGATCCATGTGGTGGAGGGAAGCTTTACAGAAAAGTGCTATCAGTCAGCAAAGGCAAGGACTGGCATTTCAACATCATTAATGATAATCCATTGGTCAGGAAAGCACCTCCATGGCTTTCTAATAAATCTTGTGTTCTTAGAGATGCATGCATCCCAGCACTCTAGAGACACCACCTCTGCGAGGGGAGTAGCTAACAGGGCTGGGAACATGGCTCACAGTGCTGCAGCCCGGTCTACACTGCTACTTTACAGCACTGTATTTTGCTGGGCACTGTATTTCAGGGGTCAGGCGTATGTTTTTCACAGCCCTGAGCCGGAAAGTTGCAGCACAGTAGTGCCAGTGTAGACTTAGGCCAAAATGCACTACTTTGGACTGTGTGCATGAAAAATTATGGGATGGAGAAAACAGCATCGTGGGAACTTGATTGAGAACTCTCAGAAATCGCTAGGTGAATTACTTTTCTCTCACAAAACACTGCTAGCATGCCCCAATCAGCACTGTGCCAGACAACAGCATGGGGCACACCCTCCTGCAACGCACCAAACTTAATGCTGGTGCAAGCTAGGGATGTGAAAGTTTACCCATGTAAACAGTTAACCGATAAGCCTAGGCTTTTCAGTTAATGTTCACAGTTACATGCAGGCTCCCACCCCACTCCTGTGGAGCCGCCTGCTGCCTGGTGCTGCTGCCTTTCTGATACAGCTGGCTCCTGGCATGCACTGGCTCCCAAGGAGCCTCCTGCTGCCTTGCATAATTTTCAGTGGTTGCCCAGTTCCTCAGTTACATGCATTTAACATCCATAGTGCAAATGCTTCTGGTGGGTATAGCACAGTGCCTATGCAAACCATCATGTGTCCAAATACCCAAGTGATACACAAACTTTGGTGCCAACTGAATTTTGTCGTGTAGACCTGGCTTCTGTGCTTGTGGAACTTTGCAGAGGTTTTCCCTCTTTAAAGTGGCCTCTGTACAACTCAGCAGTGTATTATGGAAGCATCACTCACTGTTCCATAATGAAGGCTGAGTTGAATTTTACACACCATGCAGAAATTCAACCTTTTTTGTGTATGAAGAATGTAGTATATTTGCCCCAAAATTGAATTTTCTGAGACTTGACAATTAAATTAATTCAAGAGTAAGAGTGAAAACTATTTTAAAATTGGGGCCTTCACAAAGTTTGAGCACCATTTTTGTCCTAAATGATGTTCCAAAAATCTCTTATAAAACTCACTGACATCTTATCCATCAGCTATATTTGAAGACTTTATTTTTTTAGAAAAATAAGTAAATTTTCCTCTACTTTTCATAACTGAAAGCTTCGTCAGCAGTGCTGCTGAATAACATCCTAGAAGAGAGAATGGCACAAAGAACTGCCCTCTCTGAAAACGGTTGCCATTTCCCATTCATCCCAAGAGACTGAGCAACCAGGCTGCTCTTAATAAAGGTGGCTGCTTGCTTCACGTTCATAGTAGAAAACAGTAGGAGGTGGCTACCATTTTCAGAGGGCACTTTAAATGAGGACAGCCGTGACTTCAGTGCCATTGAGATCAATGGGAGCTGGCAATCAGTTTGAAAGAATATTCCCGGAAGGAGATTTTAATGTGCAAGTCTCTGCTGACAAGCTTTCAGTTATGAAAACTAATGATAAAAAGTGACCCTTAATCCTAAATAGTTCTTTTCTAAAAGTTGCTTGCTGCATCAGATCTACTGAATAGGGAATGTAGGAGCAGGAAACGAGGGGCATGAATTTAAAGGAGGGTGGAAGAAACTGGTGCACGTGTGCGAGGCAATGTGTGGCATGTGTGGATAGAGAGAAATGTGAAGGACATGGATGAGGAGAGATTTGGGGTGCATGCAGCAATGCTCAAGAGGCAGTAGGAATTTGGAGGACAGGAAAAGGGGGAAATCTGAGATGTTTTATACTGACTTCAAATGAACAGCAAGACTGAAGAAACTGATAAGCTGTGTTATTTATGCTAAAATTATAGGCTAAGTCAAGGGAAAGAGCCCTAGTTAGTGGCACAGAAAAAAAATTGCCCTGGAGCCCAGCAGACATAAATTTGTACATATGGACTAGAAAACCTGTGTGGTTGTCCTAAACCAGTGGTTCTCAACTTATTCTGGGCTCCAGACCCATTTGCCTACAGTAAATAGAACAGTGGAGGCCTTGGGGCAGAGATGTTGTAACTAGACATGTTAGTACCAGAAGCAAACAAGCATATTTGCACCTCCTACCAGAAGTGAAGCAGTGAGAGGGTTTGCAGGATCATGAGCCCTCTTGTTTTTCAGTTGCACCCTTCCACAACTGAGAGAGGCTGGGTGGTGCACCAAGGAGGGCTGGGGGCAGAAGTGGCCCCCTGAGCCCTGCTGCCTGGGACTGGCCCAAGCTGCCTGGTGTCACTGGCCTGAGCTGCCCCTGCAGCTTTGTGCCCTGGGCAGCTGCCCCACTCACCCCATCCTTGTTACCGTCCTGCCCTGGGGTGGTTTTGGTCGGATCCAGTTTTGCATTCACTCCTCAATGGCAGCTCCTGTGCTATGGGATGGGAAGAGCTGTGCAGCCTCTGGAGTTACACTGCAGGTTTGGCACCGCCCTTCTGATTGGACCGAATTTGTATGAGTGGACTTGTGACCTAGCTCAAGTGGTTGCTATGCCACTTGTTCAAATTTTTCCACCAGGTCTCCCATCATTGTGACAGGTGGGCCAAACCCGCAGGGCACTGAATCCCCACAAGTCGCATGCCTGGAGCAGGGAGGTGAACCCAGATGGTAATGTGGGACAGGAGCTGTAGGAGACTCTTTGAAACATTCTGGTAACCTGATCTGAGGGCCTGATCCTGTCCTGACTATTCATCTTACTTCACTGAGATAGCCTTGCTAGAACATACTACAGCTCACCAGGTGCTCGTAGACAGAATAACTTTTAAAAGTTTGCTACAGTGTAGCGGGCACAATTTTAAATAATTTGCCATGGAATATGAATTTAGACATGTAACCACTGGTCCACATTGCTACCAATCTATCAGAATAGAGAATATTAGTGTCAAAATAAGAGGCTGCGGAGTCGGACTCTGACCTATTTTTAGCATTTTTAAATTACAGAACAGCACCTGTGAAGCATGGGTTGTCACCTGCAGACATTTTGTTCAACAGAAAACAGAAAAGAATCCCTGCAAACTGAAAAACAGTGATCAGAGTCACAGATCCACTGCATGTATGCCAAGGATCAAATAATACAAACCAAAAAAAATCTTAGTATTACTGGGGTCACAGGAGCTGCTACCAGTTCATGAAAATGACACTTTGTCTCTATGATGGGAAACAATAGTCACAACCAGCAATAGTGGTCTATACATTTCTGAGATTATCACCCCAACTCAGGGGTGAACAATAATTTTTGATGGGAGGGCCACGTCAAAATTTTGGAAAGTGGTCAAGGGCCGCACTTCTCTATGGATGGGGTGTGGTGTTTGGGACAGAATTTGGGTGCAGAAGGGTGCTTGAGGTAGGGGACGGGGTGCAGGAGAGAGTGTAGGCTCTGAGAGGGAGTTTGGGTGAAGTAGGGGTGTGTGGCATGGGGCACGGGATTGGAGTGCAGGGTCCAGGAGGGAGTAGGGGTGCAGGAGCGAATATTGACCTGGGGGAAGAGGTATAGGAAAGGGTGCAGGATCTGGGAGGGAATTGTGCCCTGGGTGGGATGTGTGTGCTGAGGATTTGGGTGGTAACTTACAGCAGGAGGGGGTGGTGACCTGGGGCAGAGAGTTTAGAAGTGGGGGGGGGCTAGGGCAGGAGCGGCCTGAGGCCGGCTGCGGCAGCTGGCACCCCAGGTGGAAGGCGCAATCGGCGCCCCCGCCTACATGGCCGTCAATGGCCGTGATGTAATCATCGGGCGCTCGGATGCCCCGTGACATCATCATCGGGCGTCCCAGGCCGGCGGCGCCCTAGGCGACCACCGAGTTTGCCTATGCTCATGGGCCGCCCCTGGGCTGGGGTGCCAGAAGCAGTGGCAGGCAGGCTCTGGCCCGGAGTCACTTACCCTTAGAGGCTGCCGGCCAACAGCTCAACAGGGTCCCCAAAGCAGGCTCCCTCCTGCAGCAGCCCCAGGCTGCTCAAGGAGGTTTTCTACATGAGCTGATCAGGCCCACACATCCCTGGGGGGGCAAGAGACTTCATGCACTGCCCTGCCCCCAGGCCAGTCATTGCAGCTGGGAGCAGGGTCTGGGGGTGGGGCAACATGTGAATTCTCTCACGCTACCCCCCCTCCCACACACAAACACACATCCCACCAGGGTTGCATGGCATCTAGATCAGTGGTTCCTAACCATTTTTATACCGAGGACCAGCAAACCCATTCACAAACTTTTGGCGGACTGGCAGCATTCATTTGTATATTCATTATGCAAAGAACAAATATGCAAATACAATTATACTGTTCCACCAAGGGGCTACCGCTAACAGCTATCTTCAGCTTCGGCAGCCACACGCCAGGTGGTGGATGCCAGAGCTGAAGCCGGCTGCTGTGCAGCGTCTCAGAGGACTGAGGTTTACCCCAACCTCTTCCCCCTGGGCCACTGCAAACAACCAGCTTCAGTTCTGGCAGTTGCCATGGCCTGGCAGCCAATGGTTCACAGCCCAGAACCAATCTGTGGACCAGCACTTGGGAACCGCTAACCTAGAGAGAATGGCCAGCTGTTTTGAACAGCTGTCAGATCACTCTACGCTAGTGGTCCCCAACCTTTAGAGGCTTCCGGGCGCCTGGGGGCGGGGCCACTCTCGCGCCGGGCGCCCAGGGGGGTGGGGCTACTCATGTGCCGGGTGCCCGGGGGCGGGGCCACACGTCCTGGGGCACGCCAGGGGCGGGGATGCCCTTGCACCCGGCGCCGGCATGTGCTCCAGGGCCGGGGCCGGGGCCGCCAGAGCGCCTTGTGCCGTGGGCCCGGGGCCGGTGCCGCCACCCAAGCCGCGCGCCTGGGGCCGGCACCGGCGCCGCGCGCCCGCATGTGCCCCGGGACTGGGGCCGCCTGAGCGCTGCGCACCAGGCGCCGGTGCGTGTCACGCGCCTGGGGCCGGCGCCTCCAGTGCACCGTGCCGGGGGCAGGGCCAGCCTAGGTTGTCGGCGGGCGCACACAAATGGCCCGGCAGGTGCCATAGCACCTGCGGGCACCGCGTTGGGGACCACTGCTCTATGCACTGCAAACCCCTAGCTGGTGGGGGAGGACTTAGCATGCTCCCTGCCCCCAGGCCATTTGGAGCCCGGGGAGCACGCAAAACCTCTCGCCCCCTCCCACCCGCTGCCAAGGGCACACTTCATGGTTTAAAAAAGCTGGTGGTTCCCTCTAGGTGCATGCACCCCTGGCAAAGGGGACCCACCAGCTGTTTTGAACAGCCTCAGGGTCTGAGCAGGAGGGCCATGGGCTGGATAAAATGTCTTGGCAGGCTGAATCTGGCCTGCGGAGTGTATCCTGCCCCAACTGGATACCCACTCCAAAGAAACAGGTGACAGTTTCTCTAAATCCCAGAAGAGCTGTAGGTATGGAACAGGTAAGGGCAACTGACACTAACACTGCCCTTTTGCCCAAGAGGCCATAGACAGGCAGCTATCACAGTAGGTTCAGATAAAGACCCAGGACATGGAACAACTACACAAGTGGACATGCCCCCTGCTGTCTGCAATGGTGCCAGTGTCTCCTAGGAGACGCCCCACAGGCATATGTGACAGCACAGGGGACCTCAAGGACTAATTAAGCACTTAGCTTAGCAAGCAGGTGGATTATAAAGATCTGAAACTCTATTATGCTAATGTTTATATATCGTTATATTCAGAGGCGCTACCAAGAGCCAGTGGCCATTATTTCACTGAGAGGCACCACTGATCAGTTAGAATTCAGACACTAACTAAAGCAGATCTCTGGCAAGCATGAGTAATGATTGAACACAAGCAATAGCTTCAGTTTCTAAGGGAATTTCAGATGTATATCCATATAGAGCCCAGGAAGTAATCTAATCCCTAGGTAACAACATTGTTTTTGACAGCAGGTTGCTTTTAATCTTTGCAACATGTAGAAACTTGCTACTTTTCCTATTTTGTTCAATGGTTCAGAAATGCTGGTAAGAGAATCAGAACCAGACTGAATATGGCCCTTAATAGTGTTATAGCTCGAGCAACCGAGGATTTTTTTATTATAAAATTTGCACATAATCTAATATTGAAATGCATTGTAGAAAAGACCCTGATTGAGTTTCTTACATGGTCAAGCACAAGTCTAAAACCAGTATAAATACTGCTGAGTGGTATCAGTGCTGCAAATCATAAGGTCTTTTCTGATTGTGTGATCGTTGCCTGGGATTTGGGCACTGTAAAACACAACCAAAAGTCAGTTCCTTCCCTGAAAATGTTACAATTTAAATATCATCTCCAGGTTTGTATAAGTGTTGGTGGTGGCCAAAAGGGGTCCAAGCAGTGCAGTCCCGTCCATAGGATGAACTGGAGCAACTACCCCAGGCCTCATGCTTTGGAGGCCCCACATCTCTGGGGGATGCATGGTCCAAGACAGTCTGAAGGGTTGGGGGGCCAGGCACCAGCAAGCAACCTGGCTCCGACCACCCCACTTCACTCAGCCTCTTCCCACCTCTGCTCTGTCCCTGCCTCTCTCCACAAAGCCCTGACTCTTCCTGCCCCTACCCTTTAGCTTCCCCCAAACCTCCTTTCTAGCTTCCTCCAAGCAACACTACCACCTGGCAAGGCAAAGCAGAGCAGGCTGGGGCTGGGTTGCTTACTGCTGCTGGCAGCAGGCTCCTCACTAACTCCCCAGGCTGACCTGGACCCTGTGTCTCCCTGAAGAGCAGATCCCTCTCAGCACAGGACTCAGGGCAGCTGCCCCAGTCACTCCTATGTATGGGATGGCTCTGAAAATATAAGTCCAAACATTTCTGGAGCCAGGCCCACATTCCTGTATATTGGTGGAGCTCGGGCATATATAGCTCATTGCCCGTGATAGTTATAGCATATTAAATGCTGCTGTGTCTCTTCCAGCTATAAGAACATAGCAAAATATTCATTTCCAATAGCACAATAGATCTTACTTATATTGTCACCATCCCACAGCAAGCAAACAAATAAAACAGGAATCCTTGTACAAAGAAGGGTATTGGAGAGGAGGTATCTGTAGCATACAGTTGTTTTCAAATGTCTTATCTGTACATTGGACATAGTGAGTATAAATAGATTTCATGTTGTGTCTAATTTTGTCCTTAGCAGGTGCTACCTTTGCATGCTGAACTGTCCTTTGGGAACAAGTTGATACAGTGAAAAGGAATTTCCTTCACCATAAAATGACTCAGCATTAAAGGAGGGCAGGATTTTGCGCCAGCTCCCTTCTTGGGAGTGAGTAGCAGATTTGGGAATACAAAAGCTTTGCAAAAACACATCTCACTAATTATTTTGGCTTAGGGCGAGAGAAAAAACCAACGAATTCTGGAGTCTAAATATTTCATTTTCTCCTTTAAAAAATAAATTCATCAATATTTTGGTTTGAAATTATTTTTAAAAAAGTTCTTTAAAAAATCCCTATACATGCTCAAAATCAAATCACAACATTTTTATTTTGTTGAAACCCACTGTTTTATACAAAATTGCCAGTGAACCAAAAAGTCAGATATTCACCAAGCTCTAGTCAGCAAGCTCTCCCTTCAGTGGCCGCCCTGTCATTTCTTGCCACTTTTGATACAATAAGGTGCAGTCCTTGTGTTCAAAGCACAGGGTGTGTGTACTAGGTCCCTGTGTCAAATATGCAAATGGAAAAAACTCTTTGCAACATCTCAAGGGTCGGGCACAATGGTCCTAAATGAAAACTTTTTCCAGTTAAACAAGTTGCTACCAACAGCTCAGATTGGAAAACAGAAGGCAAACTATAAACAGGATGTGCTAATTCCAGAACTTGCTCCTGGGAACCTTCCTCAGCCAGTGTTTCATTGACTTTTGACAGTTCAATAACTTTGATGTACAATCCAATTATAGAGAGACATGTAAAATTGCTGTTTTGAAAGCAGTTTGGACAGTAATTGGCACACATTTGATACGTTTATCTTTTGTTTAAATGAGCAAAGCCAATCTGTTTATCATTGCCTGAGGTCTCTGGTTTTCCCCCCACATTTCTGAAAGCCTGATCCTGTAGTCCTCTTGTATGCTGAACTTCAGTTGAACGGGAGTTTTGCATGAGGAAGGACAGCAAAATCAGGTTTCTGAATAACAAGGTTTCTCTCTAAAATGTAATCCCTCTTTCTTGTGAAGAAGGTCTATAATTGCTCCATATTCTCTACTAAAAAAAAAAAAGTTTTATGCTAGTCCATCAGCTGTGTGCTGCTAAAGATCTGAGACTGATTTTTCTTCGTATGTGTGTGTGTAGGTTTAATCTTCATCGTCAATCAGATAATTTCTTGTGGGCTGCAGGACTGTTTCTAAAAGCATGCAGAATCTCTGGTCACAAGAGGACTCCAGGCTTAGACAAGGTAAGGTGGCAGAGCACTTTCTAGAGAATAGATTATATGCATATTTCTTATAGGAGTGGGGAACCTTTTTTGGGGTCGGGGGCTGCTGACCCACAGAAAAATCAGTCGGGGATTGCACACAAGTGAGAAGCAAAAAACCAAAAACTACAAACAAACAAACCCCAGACCAAACCCTCACTGCCATGGTTCCCGACTGAGAAGGAGAAAGACACTTCCTACATTCCCCTCAGGCACCACAGCCTAGGGGAGCCCAGGCTAGTAGATTTTGTGTGCCCCATGGTGGACAACAGAGGGGCTGGAGCACCAGCGTGGGCTCCCCAATCCTGGGAGGAGCCCCAAGGGCCGGATGCAAGCAAGCCAGGGGTCGCATCCAGCCCCTGGCCCTTAGGTTCCCCACTCCTGCCTTACTCCTACACACTCTTGACCTTATTGCCCTTCTCAGCCTCCACTCCTTCCCCAGAATGTCTCAGCATGTAGTTGTTTGTTATGATGTAAATGTACATACACAAGGCACTGTTAATTAGTGCTGGTAAAACCCTTGTATTTGTAGTAATTTTGGTTTTGAAAGTTGTGTGTGAAAGTGTTCAGGTTTTTCAACAAAATGTTAGGGCTTAAATAAGTGATTTTGGTAATTTGGTTTTGAAAACCAAACACTGAACTGGAAGACAAATTTTACTTACTGTTATTTGTTAATTCATGAAAAATTCATCATAGTCTAAAATGCACAGTTTATTTTTAGAAAAGGTTTCATCAGTTTTTTAAAAACCATACCTAGCTTTAAGCACGTGGGAAGGGAAAGGGAGTTGAGAGATTGGGGACTAATAAATAGAGTAGCTCCATAGGAGAGCATGATTGTCTCTTTTTAGGGAGCTGGATTAGGAATGAGAGTAAGGGTTAGTTAGTGGATTTATACTTTTACCTGATTCCAAAAAATAGCCTTTTCATTAGCAGATGCTCATTTGCATGGGCAGTTATGATGGAATTTGCCTACACAAATATGCTAGGCATACCCAAAGTTGCATGCACAAATTCTATTTCATGTCAGTCTGCCTGATCTGCATGCATAAATTTAGAAACCATGATCAGACTGTTTTAAGAATGTAGTCTTGCAAATATTAATTAAAAAAATGCATGACCTCATGGAAAATTATGGGGAGAGAAGGGCAGTTCTTATAACATCTGAAAGTGATAGTTAAACCCAAAGGGCACGTCTTCATTCACTGCACTAGCAATTTGCTCCTGTTGGCCTACCGTGGTGGGGACGGCGCCAAGCTCTGCTTAAGGTAAACCAACTTCAGCTACATATTTTTCTATTTCTGATCTTCTGTTGTTTGAAAGTCTGATTTAGGAGCTATAAGCAAGGGATACAACTGAGACAACCTGGGAGTACTTTACTGTCAGAAAGAAAAAAACTATTATACAGAAGAATTTTGAAAATGTATTTGAGAAATTCTGGGGTTAATATCTACCCCTCTTCAAAAGACTCTTTAATAACTTGCTCTTCCATTGATCTAGAGTGTGGAGGAAAATATATATTGTTTAATTTACAATATCTTAAAATATATTATCTTATTTTCACCTTGCTTATGTTGAGCATGACTTTTAAGCAATTTGAAAGCCTTTTTTGGATTTGGGGGTTTGTTTTGATTTTTGGTACAGCCTACAAAATTATTTCTTAGGACTGTTGCTCAAATAGCCACCTCTTGGATGAAGTAAAACTCCAAGACAAAGTAGAATGTCATTTCTGTAGCATCTAGTCTCCTAACTTGTGTTTTCAATCAGTTTCTCCATAAGTCTGAACACTGTATAGCGATCATGCTGTAAAGCAGGGGTGGGGAACCTCAGGCCCAAGGGCCGGATGCAGCCCCTGGGTTGCCTGGATCTTTCTCCCAAGGCTTAGGGCCTTCCCCCACATTGGGGAGCCCGCGCAGCCCCTCCCCACAGCCACCAGCCCCCGAATGATTCTTCTATAGGTCACCGGCCCCCAACCCAAAAAAGTTTCCCCACTCCTGCTGTAATGCCTGTTGGCCTTAGTGGATTCAGTTCCCTCATAATCTTTATTCCCCTTGGTATATCTGTCACATTCAGAGTAGGCTTTATTGATCACAAAGGGAAAGAACAACAGTATTTATAGTAGTTTTCTGATTAAAAGAGGAGTGATAGAAGTGGACGTTATTAGTGAAAAGCAGCTTAACAAGGAAGAAAGTTTTAAAAAATGCCCCAAATTAAGTCATTTCAACAAAACAATCCTGCCGTTAACAGGCAGGTTTCCAGTTCAGTCATATCACATAAATCATGAATATGACATGCTCCTAATAGTTAATCCTTTCTAATCCT
Organism: Pelodiscus sinensis; assembly: GCF_049634645.1. Taxonomy (NCBI): domain Eukaryota; kingdom Metazoa; phylum Chordata; order Testudines; family Trionychidae; genus Pelodiscus; species Pelodiscus sinensis. Next base: position 28,046,135 of record NC_134720.1, on the reverse strand, counting down.
ATGATTAGTTCTAATTCTTAGTCTCTGTCCTTCGGGAGCTGTCGAAGGAAGGGAGAAAGCACTTATTGGGAGGGGGCAGACAAGGTCAAGATCTCTAGCTTTTGATGAGCTGCAGTGAAAGATTAAAACATTGCACACACTGATTTTCTACCTTTGATACCTACAGAAGTTGTCTCATGCAAATATAAATCGATTTCTTCAGGATTAACAGAGCTGTCTCTGCTTCTGCACCAGGTCACAGATTGGATTTTCTGATCTTCAAGAAAAGCTGGTGAAAAATAGCTGGAGGGGTGCCAGCCTTCACAGGCCCCTGGCCTCTGGGCAAGGTGTGAGTTGGCCCTGCTCCACGCTCCCAGAAGGAGCAGGATCTCGGGTGGAAGGGGCAGGGCAGCCAGCCCCGAGTACCTCCAGGGGCACACCACATCAGTTCCCAGGCAGCTCTCAGCACTGCCCCCTCCCCCACCCTCAGTGCTGCCCAGAGTGTACAGCACAGCATTTTGGTGGCAATTTAAAGAGCCCAGGCAGTAGCAGAATCAATGACCGGGAGCCCCAGGACCTTTTGAATCACCAGGCCCCGGGGCAAGTGCCCCCTGTGCCCCTCTGTGAGCAGGCCAGGGTGGCTGTTAGCATCAGAGGTCTTCTCCGACACAGTCACCAAAAAATGCCAAAAGGACAATCCATGCACTTCTGCAGTTAGCATCTATTCCCACTGGGTGCTGTTTCTTTGTTTTGAAAAACAAAGAAACCTGTGACTTGGCCTTCGGCTTGATGTGACTAGGATTTCATTTCACTTTTCCATTGCCAAATGTTTAAATAATCATATTTTTGGAAGTAAATTATTGCTTTAGAACAATTGCCTATTTAACGCTTGCCCTTGGCACAAAATATGCTTTGATCAAGTAAGAATTGGTCAAATGTATAATTTTACTGTGCTTTTCTCTGAAACATTTTTCCTGCTTTTCTATGATCAGAAATGCCATCAAATTCTGCTGGCAGCATTTACCTCAGTATTTTTCCATATTATTTTTTCTGTTTTTTTTTTCAAGTTTCTCCTAGTCCTAATGCTGCTCAAACTCTCAGCACTGGTCTTATTCCTAAGCAATTACAGTAACAAGTTTTAAAAGTCCCAGGATAAATATAAAAGAAGCCCAAATGACTAGTATTATGCTTGATTGATAAATGATCTATAACAGTGTTTCTCAACCTTTTTTTATAAAGTACCCCCTTTAAATATATATATATATAAGTACCCCCTTTAAAAAAAAAGTACCCCCGGTACCTACAGTTTTCAGACACACACAATTTTTTTCTATCATTGCAACACATTTGTTTATTAACTTAATTGTAGCTGAGTGGGCAATGAAATTTTTGGCTGTAAAAAGTACAAAAATAATGAAGCACTGTAAAACTTAGAACAAAAATTCAGCTTTCTCCAAATTTCAGTTGTGTTGATTTACCCCCCGGACTTCTCTCGAGTGCCCCTAAGGGAACTTGTACCACTGGTTGAGAAACACTGATCTATACAGTGAGTTTTGATAGATTACTGACAATATAAATTAAGCTTCAGGGGATAGCTGAGTTAGTCTGTATAGAAAAAAACAACAAATGGTTTGGAACCATTTCATAGACTAACAAAACATGTTAGTTGGTCATCTGAAGAAGTGGGCTGTGCCCATGAAAGCTCATGATACCATCTACATGTATTGTTAGTCTATAAAGTGCTATCAGACCATTTGTTGTTGTTGTTTTTAATATAAATTAAATGATTCCATGCAAGGCTAAACTTGGCTATAAACCTCTCTACAGACCTCTCTCCCTCTCATTCATATTTATGAATGTATTAGTATGTGAGTGAGCAAGTTTGTCCATCTGTCCATTTGTTTTTTCAAGAACTCCTCCTAAAGTACTGTTAAGAAGGATTTGGGGAGGTTACAGTAGGTCACAAATTGAATATGAATCAATAGTGGGGTGAGGGTACAAACTAGGCTAATATTCTGAGGTGAATTAGCAGGAATATTCTACTCTACTTGGACCTGGGGCAAGGCTTAATTCTGTCTGGTGCTGGATGCCACACTTTTAGCAAGATGTGAACAAATTGGAAAAACGAGTCCACAGGCAGCAAGAAGAATGATAAAAGATTTAGAAAATATGACCAATGAAGAAAATTAAAGAACTGGCATGGCTAATCTTAAGAAAAGACAACTGAAGAGGAACCTGATAACTGTCTTCAAATATAGTAAGGGCTGTTATAAAGAGGATATAGACAAGGGGGAAAAGGGAGGAGGTGTTGCTTTATATATTAAGATGTATGTACTTGGACGGAGGTTGAGATGGACGTAGGAAACAGACTTGTTGAGAGTCTCTAGGAAAGATTAAAAGGGGTAAAAAAACAAGGATGACATCATGGCAGGGGTCATTACAGAACACCCAAACAGAAAGAAGAGGTGGATGAGGCCTTTTAAAAACAACTAACACAATCATCCAAAGCACAGGACTTGGTGGTGATAGGGGACTTCAACTATCCAGGTATCCGTTGGGAAAATAACACAACAGGGCATAGATTACCCAACAGGTTTTTAGAATGTATTGGAGACAATTTTTCTTTCAAAAGGTGAAGAAAACTGCTAGGGTATGTCTACACTACCACCCTAGTTCGAACTAGGGTGGTAATGTAGGCAACCGGAGTTGCAAATGAAGCCCAGGATTTGAATTTCCCGGGCTTCATTTGCCTATTGCCGGGCGCCGCCATTTTTAAATGTCCGATAGTGCGGACACCGTGACCCGCGGCTACACGTGGCACGGACTAGGTAGTTCGGATTAGGCTTCCTATTTCGAACTACCGTTACTCCTCGTTCCACGTGCCTAGTCCGTGCCGCGTATAGCCGCGGGGCATGGAGTCCGCACTAGCGGACATTTAAAAATGGCGGTGCCCGGCAATATGCAAATGAAGCGCAGCTGACTGGTGGGACTAGGAGTCACTGGGGCTGCCCTGCAAGGCCAAGAGCCCAACCACAGGCTGCCTGGTGGTGGGTCAGGAACCCAGCTTTGGGGCCAGAAATGACCTTCCCTGGTCTGGCAAAATCCCTCACCCGGGACCAGTCTGATCCCGAGGGTGCCGGACCAGGGAGGTCCAACCTGTACCCATCTGTAAAAAGGGAAATAAGGACAACCCAGGCAACTACAGATCAGTCATCTTAACTTCTGTGGCAGGAAAGATAATGGAGCAAATAATCAAGAAATCCATCTGCAAACATCTGGAAGATTGTAAGGTAATAGTCAGCATGGATTTTTCAAGAACATATCACGTCAAATGAATCTGATAGCTTTCTTTGATAGGATAACAAGCCTTGTGGATAAGGGGGGAGTGGTAGATGTGATATACACTTTAGTAAAGCATTTGATACATTCTCGCATGATCTTTTTATTAATAAAGTAGGGAAATACAACATAGATAGGACTACAATAGGGTGAGTGCATAACTGGTTGGATAACCATTCTCAGAAACCTTTTACAGTCATGATGAAAAAGGGCATAACAAGTGGGGCTCTGTGGGGAACAGTTTTGGGACCGGTTCTGTTCAATAACTTCATATATGATTTAGATAATGGCATAGAGAGTACGCTTCTAAAGTCTGCAGAAGATATCAAACTGGGAGGGGTTGCAAGTGCTTTGGAGAATGGGGTCATAATTCAAAATCATCTGGATAAACTGGAGAAATGGTCTGTGGTAAATAGGATGAAGTTGAATAAGAACAAATGAAGTTGCAGTAGGGGAGGTCTAGATTGGATATTAGAAAAAACTATTTTATTGGGAGGTTTGTAAAGCACTGGAATGGGTTAATTAAGGAAGTGGTGAAAGTCGGCACTAGCGGACATTTAAAAATGGTGGCGCCCAGCAAGATGCAAATGAAGCTCAGGAAATTCAAATCCCGGGCTTCATTTGCAACTCCAGTTGCCTACATTACCACCCTACTTCGAACTAGGGTGGTAGTGTAGACATACCCCCACTGTATAAGTTTTGGCAAATATATTGTTAAAGGGCTAACACATTTCCCTGACCAACTATTCTAAAACTGCCCAACCAGCCAGTCACTTTTTTTTTTTTTTTTTAAATGGAGATTGCCTATCTCCTAGAACTGGAAGGGACCTTGAAAGGTCATTGAGTCCAGCCCCCTGCCTTCACAGCAGGAACAAGTACCATCCCTGATGAATTTTTGCCCCAAATCCCTAAGTGGCCTCTGCAAGGATTGAACTCACAACCCTGGGTTTGAAAGGCCAATGCTCAAACCACTGAGCTATCCCTCCCCCTTGTGCAAGCTATGTTTGTTGGTGCCTGACAAAGGAATTCAACTTCTAAAAGAGCATGTGTGTTGAACAGTACATCAGGGCTCTGCATATTACAGTTCCAGCTTGATCTAATTTTAGCATGTTCAGTTAATCGAATATTAATGTTGGTCTTTTTTCTCTTTACTCTGAAACTAAGGCTCCTTCTAGACTAAAAGCCTCTTTTGAAAGAAAGTGCCTAAACTACAAGCAGATTTTTTGAAAAGGTGAGCCACTTTTTCAAAAGAGTCTAGACGCTCTTTCGAAAAAGCACAGTTTGCATTCAATAGTGCCTTTTTTCGAAAGAGTACTTCCGAAAAAAGGCATTATTCCTCGTAAAATGAGGTTTACCACGATCAAAAAAACTGATCAATCGATTTACTTTCAAAAGAACACAGCTGCAGTCTAGATGAACTTCTAGGTGACGTTTTTTCGAAAAAAGGCTACTTTAAAAAAAAAACCTGTAGTCTAGACACACCCAAATACTCACTATTCATCCCATTTGAGTAAATTAAAAGTTACACACAGAATGAGAGGACAACTGCCTTGTTTCTAATTAGCTCTTAACATTCACACGTCCCCCTCCCCCCGCCCTCCTCCAACACCAGCCTGCAGAGCCAGCCAACCACAGAGAGAAATGCACATTACATTATCTTAGGGTATGTCTATACTTGCCCCCTAGTTCGGACTAGGGAGGCAAATGAAGCATACCGAAGTTGCTAATGAAGCGCGGAATTTAAATATCCCGTGCTTGATTAGCATATTCGTGGCTGATTGGCATTTTAAAATGCCAGTCGCCCGAATTAACTTGCCATGTGTATACATGGTAGTCCAATCCCGAGGAGTAATAGTTAATTCGAGGGAAGGGTTTTGGATCGGACCACCGCGTCTACACACAGCAAGTTAATTCGGGCTACCGGCATTTTAAAATGGCGACCGGCCGTGAATATGCTAATCAAGAGCAGGATATTTAAATTCCACGCTTCATTAGCAACTTCAGTATGCTTTCTTTGCCTCCCTGGTCCAAACTAGGGGGCAAGTGTAGACATACCCTTACTGCATCAGTAGGCATGGGTCTGGATGGAAGCTCCCAGATGAGATGCTGCTATTTCCATTAAACACAGCATGCATTCCTCTCTGTGGTTGGCTAGCTCTGCAGGCTGGTGTCGGGCGGGCAGTGGTGTGTGTGACCACTCACTCCCTTCCTCATGCACCCATTTGTGACTTAATCGTGTTAGTCAGGACCAGTCCTTCCACTCAACTCATATCCCTAGTGGGGCTCTGCAGGGCAGGCCCAAAGAAAGGTGGCCCCTTTAGTTCTCACTTTCCCATCAAAGCAGGAACTGATCCATCTCTGACTATGCTAGTAGCATCTCGCTCACTAAGTTTACTTATCTCTGATTTTTTTCAATCCCTGTCACTGTCTTAATCCTGTTTCTTATACTTCATTACCTATGAACAGTGTCCCCTGAAAGCTGTGAGCTTGTGAGGTAATTCAGGATTTTTAAATGCTACCCAGCTGATTAGCAGAGCAGCCTCAGTTGGTTTTTGTTTCTACTGGTGTTGCACATTCACACATGCCTGGGTGCACAAAGAAAAAATTATTCTGGAATGGGTAGAAGAAGATTAGAAGGAACATTGCCTATGAGTTGGCTGCCTTTCTTACCCCTAGCCTGGAAGTAGCCACAGAGCAGACCTGATTTCACACAGAATATAGAAATTGTGAATGGTGACCCAAAACACAGCACGAGAACGTTCACTCACTGGCAATTTCTCTTAACTGCAGCATATGAGGAGGCAATGGCAGAAGACAGATTTACTTGTCTAAACCACGTCTAAGACTTGACTCAGATGTAGAGCGATCTGTTCACTGCTGATTTATTTGAAATTTGAGAGACAGAGCAAGCCATCCGTCACAGGAACATACAGATTGCTGAGTACATAAAGAGGTTGTTACAGAATGTTTTTGTAAAGGGATTACTAAAAGATGGAATGAATAGTCTGATGAGATAGTAATTTACAGCAGTAGAAATTGCTCATTATAACTGAAAATTCTGAGGCCTTGTCAACACAGAAATTATGCCGGTTAAACCTCTAAAATCTGGGATTCTCTGGTCTGGATATTGCTGGACCAGGGAGCCCCGGCTGGCCAGGTTCAGAGGCTGGGCTGGTAGGGGAGGGAGCACAGCCTGGGTGGGTAGCAGGATTAGCACAGTAGGGAGCATAGCCTAAACTGGGACTGGCAGCAGGGAGCACAGCCCTGGTGAGGAGTGTAGCCCTGGCTGGGGCTGGCCACAGGGAGCACAGTCCTGGCCAGGAGCATAGCACTGGTGATAGCAGGGCCGGCACAGCATGGAGTGCAGCCCCACCCGGCCAGAGTCAGGGCGGATGGCAGCACAGCCCTGCTTGGGGCAGCACAGTTGCGGAATGCAGCTCTGCCCAAGCCAGAGGCAACAGGGCTGGTGCCCGGGAGCAAAGTCTGGACTGGAGCCCGGGAATTCAGTCTAGGCTGACAGCAAGAGTGCAGCTCCAGCTGGGGTTAGCATGCTGGGGAGCATAACCCCATCCCTGGCAGTGCTGGGGGCAGCTGGCCTATGACAGGAAGCAGGACTGATGGACAGGAAGGGAGCCTTTACCTCCCCTGGTCCGTGACTCAGGTCCCAAGGATGCCAGACCAGGGAGGTCCAACCTGTTCCAGTTTAAATTTAACTCAGCTTTTAAATCAGTTTTGTAAAGTTCTGTGATGACACTTAGTATTTGAGTGGCTAACTTCGATTTAACTTAATTCACTTCAATATTTTAAAATAAAATAAATAAGTACAGTAACAAACTGAATGAAGGAAAATTATTTACATTAAAATCACAACTTTAGTTACAGAGGTGTAAAAGTTTATGTGGAGACAGACCTAACTTCTTTTACATATTCTTTCCATATAAATCACTTAAGAGTATGTCTGGACTACAGGCTTTTGTCGACAGAAGTTTTGTCAACAGATACTGTCGACAAAGCTTCTGTCGACAAAGAGCGTCTAGACTACATCCAATTCTGTCAACAGAGCAAGCCGCTTTGTCGACATGATAGTGTAGACTGATAGTGTAGACTCAAAGGACAGTGTAGATGCAATAATGCCTTCTGTCGACAGAACTCTGTCAACAGAAGGTGTTATTCTTCATAGAATGAGGTTTACAGCCGTCGACAAAACTGCTGAGTTCTGAGTTCAACAGAACTCAGCGGCAGTGTAGATGCAGGTATAGTTCTGTCGACAAAAGTCCACTTTTGTCGACAAAACCCTGTAGTCGAGACACACCCTTATACTGTTACTTGAACAATAAGAAATTGGAAAAAGGGTCATTGATTGCCAATGAGTTGAAGCTTACTTTTTTATCAAGCATGCTAAACAGCACTTGGGTGAATAATGAAGCTGGAGTGCACTTCAGAAGAGGTCTTAGGAAGATCATTCACTATGCCATTCAGACTGATAAACAGTTAAGCCATTCCTGAGTTTACTTTCTTATGTAGAGCTTGATCCTCTAGCCTTACTCACTGAGATAGCCCTTCCTTCCCTCTTAGGTCAGTAAATTACAAGAAGACTACTTGTAGGAGGACAGATGATAAAAGGTCACAAACAGAACTGGGAAGGAGGGGCAGAATTTTGAATATAATTTTATTCTTTGTGGAGGACTTTGGCGGTTTAAAATTTCAGTGACTGCAAGTCATCCAGGAGTATCATACAAAAGGAAAGGAGACAAGCTGGGGAGCTGCTGCATTTCCTTTTAGCCATCTGCCTATAGGAGATAATGAGGGTGTGGGGAAAGAAAGGAAAAGAGAGAAGAACATTCTGACTTCAGATACCCCGGTATAAGACTGGAACTACTCCATTAGCTTAGATGGATTTACTCGAGCTATACACCAGTTAGAGATCAGAACCTAACCCTAGGTCAACAAATATTCAGTTATTTTCATACAAACAAAGAGGATATTATACAGCAATAGCCACATTCTACCCTCAAGTCCAACCAGTTACTCTTATGTGTTTAAAGGCAGAATTCAATCTAATTGTATCTTTACAACCCCCAATCAATTTTTTACCAGTTGGAGGAGAGACACAAGACAAGCAGAGGGGAGTGCCTGTTGTTGACTGCAGCCACCTGAAGAAATTACTCTTTGCTTTCTCTGACAGCTGCCAAATATCTGATCAGCAAGGAGCAAGCTGCAAGGAAGCCTCCTGCCAGCAGGGGGCAATTATTTCCTGTAGGAAATGTTACTCTTCTGATTATTACATTCTACTATAGAAGCTTTGCTGAAAAGTGGAATTAGACTAATCAGGTTTTAATTGGGATAATATGTTTGCAAAGACAAATGAAGATCTGCAGTAGCTTTGTTAAAAATAAATTGTACGTCTGAGAATAATAAAGTAATAGTTTAGGACTGTACTGTCTGAGAAAGAAAACATGGTAGAGTTTCTTCCAAACTGATCCATTGATGGAGGAAGGGTTGGTTGAAGAAGCAAGTTATCCAACCCCTAAGTTATTGGGATCTCCAAGGATACATTCCCAACGGCAGATTTCTCTATAGTACCATTTGCATGGATTCTCCATAGAACTGTGGGAGTAAGAGGAAGGAACATTATGTCCAAGTCAGCCTCTTCTGATCCTTTGTTTCCTCACCAACACTTGCAGACCCTCTGTTAGGGGGAGATGGTGCCATGGAATCAGACAGACCCTCTCCCTTTCTATGTAAAAAAGCCCTAAAGAGGAATGATTCCTACTTGTCCCCTAGAAGTTAAATATGGAAAAGGCCTTTGGGATCATTTAGTGATGGGCAATAACCAGCCCATTGTTCAGATGCAGTTAACCAGGGTTAGCATCTGGTGGGCAGTCGGCACTTTATTTACCTGGTATGGCTGCCTAATACAGTAGACTTCCGATAATCCGGAACCTATGGGATTTAGGTGGTGCCGGATTATCAGATATGCCGGACTATCAGGAGGTACTATAAGCAGGTTATATATATACACTGTATACATTATAGACTGTATATAAAGTGTTCTTAACCCTTTTTATTGTACATACTGTACTGTATACTGTATGTTTTCGTTTTTTTAAGCCTTTTTTACCCTTTTTGCTCAGTTCAGCTGCTGCCGCTGTTACCTTGTGACTCATTTTTTGCCGAAGCTCACTCACTAGGCTCTTTCCATTTTGATGCCGGACTATCAGGAGTGCCTGACTATTGGATGCCGGACTATTGGAGTTTTACTGTACTCCTTTTCACCGAAGATTTTTTTCCCTGTCCAATAGAAGCTGGGGGAAGCAGCGTGGACCAGAACACTACTTTCTGTAGCTCTCATTGGCCAGGAACGGTGATCCACACCCAATGAGAGCTTCAAGTGGCCGTACCTGCACAGGTGCAGATAAATAAATTGCTGGCACCCGCTAGGGGCTAAGTTCTCTCCCAGGTTATATTTGCTAGTGCTTTGTCAGGTTCATTTTAAAGTGTCCCAAGTAATAAGTTTCTATCACTTCCTTTACATAGTTATCTACATCAACTCATGCTTACATTTCTTTTTCACTTCCTGCTGGCCTCTGCGCTCCACAGCAGATACACACTAACTTCTCTATTGTTTTTTCATTTCTAATATCCTTACCTACAGAACTTTGACAAGGCATGTTTCACTGTCAAATTGCGTCTTGCTGACATTGTACATTCTTTTGCTGTAAAGCACCACCTCCTCCATCTCTTTTGCCCATTCTGTCACTGCTGTATATATTGCATGTCTATATTTATAGTCAGATATGAAAATCAGCCTTCCACACTGTGCCCACATGGCTATAGTCTTCATCATTCAGAAAAAGTTCTATCTTATTGTGAACCCTTGCATTGTGAACTGAAATTTCAGTGCATTACTCTTCATCTTACCTTATCTTCTACCTTACTTTTTTATATTGGAAATATGACAGACCATTTATATTAGACAAGAGCTCCCATTTTTCCCGTCACCACTTTGTTTAAAGTTAGCCTAACACATCAGCAGTTGTAAAAGGCTGGTGCCCTTCTTTCAAGTATAGACCATACAAGCAAACAAATACTTAATGAATCCATGCTCAGCTGTCTAGGGACCCATAGTTTGTTCCATGGTACCTGCTTATTTTGTTCCCAGTTTCACGGGGATTATAGTACAATAGTTATTAAATGCTAGGACTCATTAAACATTAATGCTGGGATTGCAAAATTACTCACTTGTTACATCTTCAGGCATATTTGACATAAAAGCAAAACAAAAAAACAAAATACATGAAAAGGTAACATCTTCCCCATCTAATTTGTCTGAAATATTCTAACAACACTTTTTATAATGATTTTTCAGTTTAGAGGAAAAACCTAATGAAAACAGACAGAGATCTGGGTTCTTATAAGCAGACATCTCAGTTTGTAATCCAGATCTTTGTCAAACTAAAGTGATAGATTGACATACCTTTACAAAATAGTTCTGGGCATGCAGTGTCTCTTCATGTAGGAGCGTCCTACAGGCAAATGGGGCATTACCATTGTCAGTTTGCTTTGCATGGTGACAAAAAAAGAAATAATACAGCCCAGTGGCATAGTGGAAGAATTTCTATCAATCTTATGCCTCCTTCTGATATTATTTTAAGTTAAACTAGTCAGATGGATTTCCAGGAACTATCTCCAACTTTGTAACAAGAGGCAAGTGTTTATGGACCAAAACCAAGAGCGGAAACTCTCAGATTAAGTGAACACTGTAATTTTTGCTGAAGAAGTTGTGTCAACCATTTTATAAGCTACCATTTCAAGGATTTCTGGCTTGCAGAGATAAATTTGAATCAGAATTAACTATTGATAGTTAGTTTGTCTATTGATTTTTTTAAGTATTTTAAAATTATGACTGAACAAAACAGAAGTTTACTGACTTTCTTATGGCTTGTGCTTGTATCATCCAATAATCTGTTTGCATTAAAAAGCAAGTATTTTTGTATAAAGTCTGAGCATTAATTATATTTTTCAATGTCCTGTAAAGTGCCAAGCATACTTTAGTCACTATATATATAAATAATGTTTCTGTATTCTGAATCTTTCTAATCTTCTGCAGTACTGTATTATATATTTTTAAATAGCAAATGTGTATATGCAGTAATTGTTTTCCAAGTATATTTTATAAAGATTTTCAAGTCACATGCCAATATTTAATGTCCACAGGGGTAAATAAATTATTCAACAGTTAAACATATATAAATATTTAAGTAACAGAGCAGAAAAGCCCTGGGGGAATTATTCTATTTTTTTGGGAAAATAATATGCCATTTAAAATATGCTCCATGCACATTTATATGGAGGGATTTTGTACTGTCATCTTACAGCAGGGCAATACAAACTCCTCAGTATGCTCACAGTTATAAAATCTTTAGGATCCAATTTTGCTTTTATGCCATAGGCTGAACTCGTGAGGTACACAGAGGGGCTGCAGAGAAATGGGACTCCACAGTGGAATTCCTGCTGATTCAAACAGGAGCTAGAAGGCAGCAGACATATGGCTACCATTTTGCACAATAGGGACTGAGCTTTTTCTCCCATTCACTTCCAGACACACACACACACACTAGGTCAGTGGTCTCCAATGCGGTGCCCACGGGCGTCATGGTGCCCACTGGAACATTTATGTGCGCCCGCGGAGCAATCTGGGCTGGCCCCGCCCCCAGGCGTGCGGCAGGTGCCAGCCCTGGGCGCATGGGTGGCCCCAGGGTCGCGGCGCATGCCAGTGCTGGCCCCGGGTGCGCGGCGCATGCTTGGCCCCGACCACAGGCCCGTAGCCCATGAGCAGCCCTGCCCCCGTACGCGCAGCGCGTGAGCGGCCCTGCCCCCGTACGCACGGCGCATGAGCGGCCCCGCCCCCAGGCACCTGGCAATCCCAAAACATTGGGGACCACTGCACTCGGTTGATCCAAGTGTGGTAGGGGCTTAGTCATCGTCCTGCCTTCCTTATGCCCCATCCCATTTGGTGTGGCTAATGCTAGCAGCAGCACTAACATAATACAAAGCCTGTACTTCCCAGCTTGATTATCTAAGTGTAGCCCCTCCTTTTCACTAGCCCAGTATGAGGTTATTCAACATAGCCTTGTGACTTTACACAGCTTGAGGGGACTAGGCTTGAGGCTCCTGTGTATGCTCTGTGTTGTGTGTCAAAGTGTGTGAGCACCTCAGACCAGACTCACTGAGACAAAACAGCAGGAACAGACTTTATTCTGTAAGGTACATACAATACGATTGCAGTTCAGCAGTTTCTCCTCTGCTTGCAGACTACATGATCCTAGCTCAGCCTTGGGGTTGCTAGATGGTTTCAACAAAAATACCAGACACCCTTGACATTACATCACAACAGAGTTGTTGACTCGAGTCCCACGACTTGAACTTGAGTTTGACTTAAGTCGCCTAGGTGACTCGACTTGAGACTTGACTCAGGTTCATTGTTTGTGACTTGAGACTTGACTTGAGACTTGCTAATTTTGTTAAATCGACTTGGTGAAAAAAATGTCCGAAAATGCCGATATTGATGGCTTGTACAAAAGTGATTTGACTTTTTTAAAATTAAGACTTGAGACTCCACTTGGGACTTGACACGAAAGTGACTTTAGTGACTTGAGACTCGACTTGGACTTGACAATGACGACTTGAAGACAACACTGCATAACAATCTACATTACATCTTATTTAGAAAATACCGGACAGTTATATTTTCTCATTTATATTTTTTTCAATTTGTTTCCCGAACAGAGAGCTCAAATACTGGACTGTCCAGTTCAAAACTGGACACCTGGCAACCATACTCAGTCCCTGCTCAGACCCTGCTGGGCAGGGGAGAGGAGAGCGGATAGAGGGTACATTGTATAACATAATCCCCTTTGCAAACATGCTCTAATTCCCACAACAACTAAGCCCCAGAACAAACAAACCCATGTTTTCCCTTTGTGTCACTTAAACACTTCTGAGGGTGCTCTATAAGTCCTTTTTGGTCCTACATGGAAAGAACATAGGATTGGATTACAGTTCAGCAGCCTTTCCTCTGCTTGCAGCCTAAGTGCTCCCAGCTCAATTAGTGCTGAGACTCTGCTGGGGGGCAGAGGGTACATCTTGGCTGGAAGCAGGAATTTCTCCCAACATGCCACAGTATGTAGTCTCATAGACTCATAGACTTAAGGTCAGAAGGGACCATTATGATCATCTAGTCTGACCCCCTGCACAATGCAGGCCACAGAATCTCACCCACCTCCTCCTAGAATAATCCTCTCACCTATATCTCAGATATTGAAGCCTTCAAATACTTTGAAAACCCCAAGATGCAGAGAATCCTCTAGCTGTGATCTGTACCCCATGCTACAGAGGAAGACGAAAAACCTCCAGGGCCTCTGCCAATCTACCCTGGAGGAAAATTCCTTCCCGACCCCAAATATGGCGATCAGCTAAACCCTGAGCATGTGGGCAAGACTCACCAGCCAGACACCCAGAAAGTTCTCTATAGTAACTCCTATCATCCCTCCATTGACCTATTTACCACTGATAATGAATGGTCAATTAGTTACCAAGTCCACATCTTGTAGTTCCATGAGCTGCTCCTGATGCACACTGGACCTTGGGCTACATAAGCACCAGCCACAACAAAAGGGTAAAGCTGCTGGTGCCTTCTCCCTGACCATCTTACCCTCTGTCTTCTCTCCCTCTCCCCCACCACCTTTCCCTTCCAAACACACAATTAACCTGCCACAAACTTGTGTTAAATGTCAATTATCTATGTCTTATTCTTAAGAAAGCAGATAAAAAAATTCCCATAATGCATCTAGGCCCTTATCCTGCACCACTTAAAGGCAATAGGAAGTTTAACACCAACTTGAGTGGAAACAGACTCTTAGCCAAGTGACAATACTTGTGGCAGAGTTAGAGCAATATAAAATCAACATGGCACACATTAAATGGATTGAAAATTGGTTAATTAATGTCTCAATATGTAACTGCAAAAGGGGAGTCCATCACTGAGCAGACGCATTCCACATGGATTGATTCTGTACCCTCCACTATTTTATATGCTTATCAATGACCTGGAAGAAAGAAAATCATTGATAAAGTTTGCAGATGACACAAAAATTGAGCTAGTGGAAAACAACAAAGAGGACATTCATGCTCATTTCTATTTTCCTCACTGAGACTTAACTTCCACTTCTTTCTAACAATGTCTTTTTGCCTCTCACTGCTTCTTTTACTTTGTTGCTTAGTTACAGCAACATTTTTAAATTTTTCTTTTTTCTTTTTTTCTTTTGTAGTATACATTGAAGTTGAGCCTTTATTATGGCTTTTTTTTTTAAGTTTTTATGCAGCTTGAAGGGATTTCACTTTTTATTTCTGCTTAACCACCTCATTTTTGTGTAGTTCCCCTTTCAGAAATTAAGTGCCACAGTGTTGGGCTGCAGTGGTGTTTTTCCTTTCACAGGGATGTTAAATTTAATTATAGTATGGTTACTTTATCAAGCACTACACCTGGTTCCTCTTGGACCAGATCCTGTGCTCCACTTAGGACTAAATCAAGAATTGCCTCTCCTCTTGTGGGTTCCAGGATCAGCTGCTATGACAAAAACAGTCATTTTATGTCTCAAGAAACTTCAGCTCTAAATCCCATCCCTTGAGGTAACATATACTCAGCCAATATGGGGCCAGTTGAAATTCCCCATTATTAAGTTTATTTTAATGGCCTCTCCAACCTTCCTCTGCATTTCACAGTCACTATCACCATCCTCGTCAGGTGATGGGTAATATATCCCTACTGCTATATTTTTTTTTAGAGCATAGAATTGCTATCCACGGAGATCCTTTGATACGGTTTGGCTCATTTCAGATTTTTACCTCATTTGATTCTACACTTTCTTTCATATAAATTGCCACTCTTCTACCAGCACAACCTGTCCTGTCCCTCTGATATATTTTATACCCTGATATTATTCCTTTTTCACCAAGTTTCTGTGATGTCTATTACATCAATATCCTTATTTAATATGAGGCACTCTCAGTTCACTATCTTATTATTTAGACTTCCAACATTGGTATATAAGCACTTTTAAAACTTGTTCTTTTTTAGCTGTCGGCCATTACATGGTGTATTTGAATGGGACTCTTTTTTCATTTGACTGTTTCTGATCAGATCCTGCCAGTATTTTATAATTTTCCATCCTCTCCTCCTTACTAGGACATTAACAGATCCTCCTCTTAGGGATGTCTCTTCTGAAACGTGCTCTTTCGCACCTGTTGGCTTTTTCCCAAGGTCTTAGTTTAAAAACTGCCCTATGACCTTTTTAATTTTAAGTGCCAGCAATCTGGTTCCATCTTGGTTTAGGTGGAGCCCATCCTTCCTGTGTAAGCTCCCCCTTTCCCAAAAATTTCCCCAGTTCCAAATAAATTTAAGCCCTTCATCGCTACACAATCATCTCATCCATTCACTGATACCTTGCAGTTCTGCCTGTCTAACTGGTCCTATGCAGGGAACTGGAAGCATCTCATGGAGGTCCCAGGCTTCAATCTCTTACCTCTACATCTAAGAGGTCTCATGTAATCCTTGGATGTATAAACAGGGGAATCTCAAAGAAAAAAGGAGCAGTCATTTTACCTTGGTGTTTGACACAAATGCAACCACTGCTGAAATACTGTGTCCACAATTCAAGAAGGATGTGAATGAATTGGAAAGGGTTCAGAGAAGAGCCATGATTAAAGAATTAGAAAACATGCTTTATGGTGAAACTCATGGAGCTCCATCCATTTAGCTTAACAAAGAGAAGGTTAAGAGGGTGACAGTCTATAACAAATATTAGATAAAAGGCTCTTCACTATAGCAGAGAAAGTTATAACACAATCCAAATAGATGGAAGTTAAAGCTAAACAAATTCAAACTAGAAACAAAATGTAACTTAAACAGATAATTAACTATAGGAACAAAAGGAATCCAGCAGCTCCCAAAACATTCCCTTTATCTCTGAAGTTGATTCTGCACAAGCAAGTTTTAAAATCAATACAGGATTTCTTTTTCTAAATCATCTGCTTTAGCAACTATTTTTGGGGAAGTTCTATGGCCCGTGTTTTACTGGAAGTCAGACTAGAGATGATCACAATAGTGCTGTTTGGATTTGCAGTCTATGAATTAGCACTGCTGTCTTATAAATCAAAATATTTATATAGGGCTCTAACCTGAAATCCACACTATTCACTAATTACAAGTTTCAAATACTGAAGTTTCCTACAAATTCTACTATTAATGGGGTGCAATGTTCCTTGGAAGCCACGGTCCTATTCCCTTGCCTGTGGCGCTCAGAGGAGCCTGGAGCCAAGGTAATCCTCATTGGTCCCACCAGATTGTGCAAGACCCAAAAGAGCATAGCAGCAGCTTCATGCTTCCAGAAAGTATCCCCCCAATGGAGGATACCATAGTATACAACAAGAAACAGGCCAAAATAATATGGTCTCGGGCTGTTTTCATCAGCACAGGCTTTTCAAAGTTAGTAAAGGAGAAGGCAGAGTTGTCCAGCAAGCTCCCCCAACCATCACCCTTCATCTCTGTGGAACATGAATCACACAGAAGCTTCCACAGGGTCTTGGTCAAGGTGGTATGCGGTCTAGGCAGAATTCACATGGTTGATGGTTTCTCTCATGTACGTGGAGAAGGAAGCATGGGGTTCTGTGAGAGGACTGGGCCATGTTGCTCTCAGAGAAATATTCAGCAAAGACAAAAAGACTAGCAGGCTCTTAAAATGAGTGATTGCAGCTCCTGCTAGCTGCAGATCACCATTCCTGGCCAATGGGAACTGCAGGAAGCAGCATGGGCACTGCTTCCTACAGCTCCCATTGGCTAGGAACAGCAATCTCTGGCCAATGGGAGCTGCAATCCCCCATACCTATGGAGATGCATATAAATATAGCAGTGGCAGACGCCTAATCCTGAGGAACTGGTGTTTGCCCATCCCTGACTTAGTAACACCTGCTTCTCAAAAAAAGAAAAAAAGTCACATCATAACTGTTCACAAATCAAACTGACCTGAAGTAAATGTGTGTAATTTAATCTGTGAATTCATGGCTAACAATGGATGGAGAGCAGATGCATACATAACTGAACAGGCATAACACTTTTTAGTGACCCTATCCTCCCCCCCACAAAAAAAAACACACCACAACCCAAAACCCACACACAAAAAAACCCACTGATTTCTATGTATCACAATCACACTGTTACTGTATTTTTCACAGTTCTTTCCCTGAGTTTTTCATAGAATCATAGAACTGGAAGAGACCTCAGAAGGTTATCAAGTCCAGCCCCCTGCTCTAGGCAGGACCAATTCCAGCTAAATCAACCCGGCCAGGGCTTTGTCAAGCCAAGACTTAAACACCTCTAGGGATGGAGACTCCACTACTTCCCTAGGTAACCCATTCCAGTGCTTCACCACCCTCCTAGTGAAATAGTTTTTCCTAATATCCAACCTGGACCTCTCCCACCACAACTTGAGACCATTGCTCCTTGTTCTGCCATCTGTCACTACTGAGAACAGCCTCTCTCCATCCTCTTTGGAACCTCCCTTCAGGAAGTTGAAGGCTGCTATCAAATCCTTCCCTCACTCTTCGCTTCTGCAGACTAAACAGACCCAAGTCCCTCAGCCTCTCCTCATAAGTCATATGCTCCAGCCCCCTAATCATTTTGGTTGCCCTCCACTGGACCCTCTCCAATGCGTCCACATCCTTTTTGTAGTGGGGGGCCCAGAACTGGACACAATACTCCAGATGCGGCCTCACCAAAGCTGAATAAAGGGGAATGATGACATCTCTGGATCTGCTGGCAATGCTCCTCTTAATGCAACCTAATATACCATTAGCCTTCTTGGCTACAAGGGCACACTGTTGACTCATATCTAGCTTCTCATCCACTGTAACCCCCAGGTCCTTTTCTGCAGAACTACTACTTAACCGGTTGGTCCCCAGCTTGTAACTATGCTTGGGATTCTTCCGTCCCAAGTGAAGGACTCTACACTTGTCCTTGTTGAACCTCATCAGATTTCTTGTGGCCCAATCCTCCAATTTGCCTAAGTCATTCTGTACCCTATCTCTACCCTTAAGCATATCTACCTCTCCCCCCAGCTTAGTGTCATCCGCAAACTTGCTGAGGGTGCAATCCATCCCCTCATCCAGATCATTAATAAAGATATTGAACAAAACTGGTCCTAGAACCGAACCTTGGGGCACTCCGCTAGAAACTGACCGCCATCCTGACATCGAGCCATTGATCATTACCCGCTGGGCCCGGCCTTCTAGCCATCTTTCTATCCATCTTATCGTCCATTTATCCAATCCACAATCCCTTAACTTGCTGGCAAGAATATTGTGGAAGACCGTATCAAAAGCCTTGCTAAAGTCAAGGTATATAACATCCACTGACTTCCCCATGTCCACCGAGCCAGTTACCTCATCATAGAAGCTAATCAGATTGGTCAGGCACGACTTGCCCTTTGTGAATCCATGCTGACTATTCCTAATCACTTTCCTCTCATCCAAGTGCCTCAATATGGATTCCTGAAGGATCCCTTCCATGATTTTTCCAGGAACCGAGGTAAGACTGACTGGCCTATAGTTCCCTGGATCATCCTTCTTCCCTTTTTTGAAGATGGGCACTACATTTGCCTTTTTCCAGTCATCCGGGATTTCTCCCGATCTCCACGACTTTTCAAAGATAATAGCCAAAGGCTCCACAATGACATTTGCCAACTCCCTCAGTACCCTCGGATGCACTAAGTCCGGACCCATGGATTTATGTACGTTTAGCTTTTCTAAATAGTTCCTAACCTGTTCTTTACCCACCATGGGCTGTCCATCTTCATCCCATCTTGCGTCACTTAGCGCAGAAGTTCAGGAGCCGACCTTGTCCGTGAAGACAGAGGCAAAGAAAGCATTGAGTACTTCAGCTTTCCCCACATCATCTGTCACTAGGTTACCTCCTTCATCCATTAGGGGCCGCACACCCTCTCTGATCACCTTCTTCTTGTTAACATGCCTGTAGAAACCTTTCTTTTTATCCTTCACATCCTTAGCCAGTCGCAATTCCATTTGCGCTTTCGCCTTTCTGATAACCCCCCGGCATTCTCGAGCTATACCTTTAAACTCCTCCCTGGTCATTTATCCAAGTTTCCACTCTTTGTAAGCTTCCTTTTTGTGCTTAAGTTCACCAAGGATTTCCCCTGTAAGCCAGTTCGGTCTCCTACCATGTTTGCCTCTTTTGCTACGCGTCGGGATGGTTTCTTTCTGTGCCTTCAATAAGGCTTCTTTAAAATACTGCCAGCTGTCCTGGACTCCTTTCCCCTTCATGTTAACATCCCAGGGGATTCTGCCCATCAGATCTCGGAGGGAGTCAGAATCTGCTTTTTTGAAGTCCAAGGTGTGTATTTTACTACTCTCTTTTCTTCCTTTGGTCAGGATCCTGAAATCTACCATCTCATGAGCAAACTGAACTTGAATATGAGTTAAAATAAAAGAACAATTTCTAGATTATATTATGTTTGACTTTAACAGGAAAAAAAGGCAAATGTGAGAGTATGGCATTTCTGATCATTTGGTTATACAGGCAGTCCCCGGGTTACATGGATCTGACTTACATCAGATCCCTACTTAAAAACGGGGTGAGGCAACCCTGCACTAGCTGCTTCCCCCCAGCAGACCAGGGAGACGCGAAGCTAGCGCCCCCCCACCCCAGCAGACCAGGGAGACGCAGAGCGGCTTTTCTCAGCAGACACCTCAGCTTGAGAATAAAGGACTGAGGGAAGTAAGGTGTCGGAGAATAAAACTGAGCTCTGGAGAAATGTTTGGCTAGAGTTTCCCCTACAATATGCACCAGTTCTGACTTACATACAAATTCAACTTAAGAACAAACCTATAGTCCCTATCTTGTACGTAACCCGGGGACTGCCTGTAACAACTTGTTTATTTGACATTATCAGTATCATTATCAAATCTACCCTGAATTTTTACTTCACTGTTACCTTGAAAATCAGCAGTGAAAACCAGTCATACCAAAATGCTACTGGATTGAAGACTTTGTGATTTGTTTGCCTCCATAGGAAACATATGGCTCTGTTGGGGTTGATGCTGGGGATGTTTTCTATGACTGCATTGACTTATTTGGTTGGCAATTGGGGAACAGAATTTCTAGGTCCTACCAGTAGGTTCTCTATCACAGAATAAGCAAAGGAGGCAGTTTTTCCTGGACAGGAGGCATGGCTAGACTGCAAGCCAAATTACATGAATGTCAGCTTGAATAGTAAGCAAAAGCTATGAACATGCTGAAAGCAACAGCAAAAAGCACCCCACTGAGCTCTGCAGCTTGGTCTTGTGCTTAACGGGGTTCCTTATTAACTGGATATAACACACAGCTATCTCTACTTCTTTCTGAAGATTTACTGATTTCCTTCCCAAACCAGAGCTCATCTTTGATACTGAATAACCCTTGCTGCTTGCTGAAGGAATGGAATGTGCTCATTTAGGCTTTCTTCATAAAAATTTAAGAGGGAATTGTCATTTTATTTTTGGCTGTACTTAGCCCTCTTTCTCTATTTTAATACAATAAATTATTGTAAGACACAAGAGATCTTTGTGATCTTTTTTAGAATCCATTATTAGTGGGCATTAAATTGGTTCTGTCACCCTGGGATAAATCAATAGTAAGTTTAGTCCTCTGTACCCATGAATATTGGGGCATCTGTAAGGTAGCTTATTAACTCTGCAGTATCACCTCCCCCATCCCATCCCACTACATGGCATGTGCCACCTTGATAGAAAATCTACTTTATGAAGTTTGTTGCTATTGGTTTCCTGGCTCCCACTGCCCTTAAGCCCCCCACCCTTAGGAGTGTTGCACCATACAGGAGGATGCTGCACAACACTGCATATGCAGTGATTGTCATTGGTTTCTCCTGAAAGTTTGGGAGAATAAGAAAAATCTGAACATATGAGTTTCTTCATTTGTAAAATGGGGTAATATGCATACAGATGTGGTTGCTCATCTCAAGAAAAAAGGGAAAAGAAAAGATATATTGGCATTGGAAAAGGTTCAGAAAAGGGCAAAAACTGATTAGGGGTTTGGAATAAGGATGTTAAGCACTAGTCGACTATCCGATAAGCAAATGCTTATCGGATAGTTGACTAGTTGCTAACCACCCTTTGCTGCTTCTATCAGATTTGGGGGTGGGGGAGAAACCCGGGCTCTGTGCTGCACTGCCCCTTTGAAACACTGGATGGCATTTCAAAGGAGCAATGCAGCATGGAGCCTGGGATCAGCTGTGCGGCGCTGCCCCTTTGAAGTGCCACATGGAACCCGGGATCAGCTGGGTCCCCAGCTGATCCTGGGCTCTGTGTGGTGCTGCCCCTTTGAAATGCTGCAGAAGCATTTCAAAAGGGCAGTGGTGCCCCATTGACTAATCGAATACTCACTGCAAAAATGCATTGACTATTTGATTAGTCAATTACACAATATTTAACATCCTTAGTTTGGAACAGGTCCCATATGAAGAGAGATTAAAAACACTGGGACTTTCCATCTTAGAAAAGAGGAGACTAAGGGCAATGTTCCCTCTAAGCTGTGCAGCAGCAGAGCTCCACAGGTGATTAATCAGCCTCCGCCACTCAGAGGCTCAGGGCTCCTGACTGACTGGGTAGGACTGATTAAGCACCTGTGAATCTCTGCTACCATGCAGTTTAGAGAGAACACTGATAAGGGGGAATATGATAGAGGTCTATAACTGGTGTGGAAATACTGAACAAGTATTTACTTGTTCCCATAACATAAGAAAAAGGGGTCACCAAACACAATTAATAGGTAGCAGGTTTAAAACAAACAAAATGAAGTTTTTCTTCACACAGTGCTTGTGGAACTCCTTGCCAGAGGACATTGTGAAGACCAAGACTTTAATAGGGTTCAAGAAAGAACTAGATACATTCATAGAGGTTAGGTCCATCAATGGCAATTAGCCAGGATAATTAGGAATGGTGTCCCTAGCTTCTGTCAGAGTCTGGGAATGGGTTACAGGAGAAGGATTGTTTGAAGATTTCCTGTTCTGTTCACTCCCTCTGGAGCATCTGGTATTGGCCACTGTTGGCAGACAGGATTCTGGCTAGATGGACCTATGGTCTGACCCATTATAGCTGTTTTTATGTTCTTATGGGTAATGATACATGCCCTTCTACCTCCAGGGGTCTTGTGGGATTAATAAATACAAGTCATATTGAGAACTTCAGAGGAGACTCTAGGACTTCCCTAAAAGTCATTCTTATGGCCTTTGTTATACAGGCAGTCAGACTAGATCAGTGTTTCTCAAAGTGGTTCATAAAATCACGTTGAGAAATCGTTTAGCTGGCTTTGCCAGTTTATTTACTGGTGCAGCAGCCACAGAGCGCATGGCTCATATTGGCGCCGTTTAGCTGTTTGCAGCCAAGGTGAGCTGTGAGAAGCAGCATGGTCTGAGCTGACACTTCCCATGGCTCCCCTTGGCTGCAAACAGTGAAAAGGAGCCAATAGGAACTGAAGGCTCCATGTCTGCGGTGCCAGTAAATAAACAAACTAGCTCAGCCAGTTATCAGCTTTCTCAAAGGGGTTTCATGGACCATTTTGGGAAACACTGGACTAGATGAGTATAATTATCCCTTCTGGCCTCAAGCATCTATTAAAATGATTGAAGTTACATTCTAAGTTTATTTACCCTTTTGAGCTTTGCACCACAGACCACTTTTTTCTGTACTTCTATCCTTATTTAGAAATAGTTTGAAGAAATGATGAGAACTCATCAACGTGGACTATGATAAAGAGAAAGCCAGAAGAATTCACATTTCATTTCTTTCGTACTCTAATGACAGTTCAGCTAATAACTGTATAGAGCTGTCCTAATACTTGATATTATGAGCAATGCTAGTCCAGACGATTTACATGAAATGACATTGCTGTGGCTTCTTTATGGCAAAAATTGACACTGAAATTATCTTTCTCCTTTTGCTAAGGGTTTTGAATTACTCTGCTCTCACTTCCAGGCAAAGTATTACCGGTAATTTATTAGGACGTTGCGCTCTGTTGGCCTGTAAAACCACAAACACATTTTTACATTGAGCAGGTTCATTATTTCGATAACTTGCCATCTGTGACAGTAGTTCAACAAGCATTCCCAGATTCGTTATTTAGATAGTTTCCCATTAGCTAGAAAAGGTGAAAGTGCAAGATTTTAAAGAGATCAGATGAGTTAAGGATACACAGCCCAAATCTGCAGCACTTGCTCATCTTGAACAACACTATGAGAGTAATTCAATGCATCTAGTAAGAGATTTTCATTGGTAGTAGGGGTGACAGATTCAGCTCCTCCATGGCCAAAGTTAATGACCAAAACCTATGCCCAGGGCAATCAAATTCAGGCTATGTCTATACTACAGACCTCACAGCAGCACAGCTCCTGTACAGCCACTCTATTCCAGCAGGAAAGAGCTCTCCTGCCAGCATAATTAAATGACCCTTAACAAGCAGTGGTAACTATGCCAGCAGGAAAGTGTCCCCTGCAGACATAGTGCTGTCCACACAGCCACTTTTGTTGAAGACACTTTTGTCAATCCAGGGGATGTTTTCCTCCCAAACAGCTAACAGATTTAACCAACGAAAGCTGCAGTGGAGGAACCTGACAATCTTTTGCCAAATTTCACCCACTCAGAAGAATTTCAGTAGTTTTAGAGGGAAATCTGTCATTTTATTTTGGCTGTACTTTGCCCTGCATTTTTTCTTTAATATCAGAGACCATAGTAAAACATGAGATTTTCGTAATCTCTCTTTGAAGCCACTGTTAGCAAGAATATGGACGTTTACTGCTGCCTCACTAGATTTTGATAGAGAGCACAAAATCCGACAAGCTACACCATGTACAAACACTTTGTACATTGTCCACATGCAAATCACGTTAGCCAATGTTTGATTATGGGACTCTTCAGTCTTTTGTCTAATCAAAATATCTATTGGATAGTCACATGCTCAGTTATTGGTGTATCATCTGCCACAAGAGATACAGGTTCTGTTCCTCTGCCTGATACCGTAGTCCCCTTAGCTGGAAGTACTGCAAAGACTGTGAGCAGTGCTTGTCAAGGCAGCAGATTATACTGCCCAGAAACAATCCCTGTAGTTGAGTGCGAGGGAAGGAGGTAATAGTTAGAACAGAGGGCTCTCAAAGGGTACCCATCCAGTCTCCTGTGGCGAAAGATGGCCAAAGATGAAGAGATTTGACAAGTCAGAAATGGTTGGGCATGGAACATGGAGGGTAGTTGGAGTCAGAGGGTGAGCTTGTCCTATAATGTGGGTAGCAGCTAGAAAAAAAAAATCATTCTCCCTAGTTCATTTGTGTTTCAGTATTAAATGTTCTGAATAACATGTTCAAGCCATTTTTAGCTCCATGTAACTGTGAAAATGTGCCATTACAAACAGACTCATTACAAAAGATCATTCTTCACTAACCCAAAGCAGAGCTAAGAATGGCATATTCAAACAGAATGTCCAAGGAGTTCTTAATGTTGCTCCTATGGCCTGACCTGATGGCCAATATTCAGTTGTTTGCAGGGCTGTCCTTAGGATTTAGGGACCCTATGCACATACACCCTGTACATGCTGCCCCATGTGACTTGTTTTCACCCCCAGTCCTGGCCACCCTGCGCTCCCCCCATCTCCTCCTCTCCACATGGCATGACATGTGGTGCCAGAGAGCAGGGTAAGTGCCTGGCTGCTGTAGAAGCTGCCACTTGGCTCTGCAACTCGCTTGGAGTGGTACCAACAGTAACCAAGTAACTCCCCCACCAGCAGCATCACCCAGCAGGAAAATTAACTTTATATTTACCTTCCAAGGTAGCAGAATCTTTCTATATGGTACAACATACTCATTAAAAATACTATGAAATATCACATTTCTGCAGGGCTGGCAACTGCAGGCCCAGGGCAATGGTGGGGGAGAATTCAGCTCTGGGCCCCTAGAAGCCAGCCCTCAGCACCACACAGACTGTGCCGCGATTTCACCAGCCAGCCCTTTGCACCACTGGGACTGCATTAGGAGAGGGTCCAGTTGCAATTTAAAAGGGCCTAGGATTTTGGCTGCTGCCTCAGTCAGAGCACCAGACCTTTTAAATCATCAGGCCCCAGGAAACTGCTCCCTTTCCTTGCCCTCCCATCAGTGGCCCTGCATTTCTGAGATATTAGTCAGTCTTTGAGCTTGGGCAATTAAAGCAGAAGAAAGCTAGGAAGCATCTGTAACCCGACCTGTTCACTAGCCCAGTGTGAAGTTATTCAGCATAGGGGAAGCCTTGTGACTTCTTACACCATTGTGGGAGACTAGGTCTGAGGCTCCTTGGTGTGCTCTGCCTTGTGTATTAGAGTGTGTGCACCTCAGACCAGACTCACTCAGCCAAACCACCAGGAACAGGATCACAGTTCAGCAGCCTCCCCCTCTCTGCATGCAGCCCGTGTGCGGCTTCCAGCTCAGTCCCTGTTAAGATCCCGCTGAGGGCAGAGGGTACATCCTGGCAGGAAGCAGGAAGTTCTCCCAACATGCCACAGTTTGTAGCCCACAACTTTTAGTTCCCAGGGCTGCTGTTGAAGCACACTGGACCTTGGGCTACACATCTGTAAGCAGGGTTGCCAGATACTTAAAAAAAAAAAACCAAACATGGCAGGGGGAAAATTGGTTGAGCAAAACAAAAAAAAAACACAACCATGGGACTAAAGTTGTTGAACAAAAACAAACAAAGGGCACAAAAGAAAGAGGCACTGCGCCTTTAAATCCCCACGCTCACAGCTCTCTCCACCCCCGCCGCCAGACGCAGCAGGGGGAGGGAGAATGTCCCAAGCGGCCTTCCATCTGAGAAGAACAGAAAATACAGGACATTTTATGTGTCGGGTATTTTCTGGTTTTTTTACCGGACAGCGGCCACAAATACCGGACTGTCCGGGCCAATACTGGACACCTGGCAACCCTGTCTGTAGTTTTTATTCATTGTAGCAATACAGTCTTGGTGGACACTTATTTGACAGGCTTCTCTTCATAAACAAAACAAATGTTGTTAGCAAGCGTGTGCACCAATGCCTGAAGCAAAGACGCACTAGGGAAAGTCAGAAATAATGCCGTTGCTCTCCCACATTTCCAATTTGGGAATGTCATTGTGGTTAATTGAGTCTGAACACATTATCACTGATGTTCCAGTCTGTGTTGATTGTTTTTAACAAGTCTGTGTCCATTTAACACCAAACAAGAAAACGGAAAAATGGGCTGGAATTGTGGGGTCCCAAACTATGCTGATGGCAGGTAGGCTAACTGAAAGTTGTGAGAAATTCCAGAAGGGTCTAGGAGCACATAATTAGTCAGTACAATAGCAGCTGTAGTTTCTTGGCTGGCTTTCCTTCACGCCTGCTCTCCTTCTAGACACTGTCACTAACTCATTAATTTTTAAAAAGTGATAGAACACTTGCAATAGTTATAGCTATCAGGCTTTTGCTATAGTTGCCCCTTCCTCCCATATTGCCTTTCCATGTATTTTAAAGAGATCCTTTACTGCATTATGTTGTTAAAAAATTGTGGGATGCTGGATCAAAGGGGTTATGTTTGTTAGTGGTCTGGTCTGCAAAGCATTAGGCACACCTGTGACACTGTATCAGAGTATGAATTCACTGCATAGAATCACAAAGTGTTCTATACCAGACACCTGATCCTGCTTTCCTTCAGCACCCCAAATTCCCCCTCATATGGCTTATTGATATTAAGGTAATACCACATGGGTGCATACATGCATGCATACAAAACGAAGAGAGCTGTTCTTGCCTTAAAGAGCTTATAGCCTAATCAATGCAAGTAGGAAATGCTCACAGGACAAGGTTATGGATGACACAGTTTAAGTTACATGTACACAGGAAGCACTGACTTGTTTCTAAGCTCTCAGGAAACAGGACATTGTGGACATTTTCATCTACCATAGAGGACCTGTGTAGATAAGTGTTATAGGAAACCTTTCTTTCTCCACAGGGATGTCCCTAGCCTCTCTCTCTCAGTAAATGGGTGACAGGGGACGGATCACATGAGGATTACCTGTTGTGTTCCCTCCCTCTGGGGCATCTGGTATTGGACACTGTCGGCAGACAGGATACTGGCTAGATGGACCTTTGGTCTGACCCAGTATGGCCATTCTTATGTGATGCCAATAAAGTGAGGCATCTTATGTGATGTCAATAAACTGGACTAGTCATATTCCTAACCTTATGAAATCACTGGCACCTGGCACTGACTTGCATATACTGCCTCTCAGCAAGTATCAATCATGGTGTACAGAGAGGAAGTTGAACTCATCTGGGTCATCACAGGCTCTGACATGCATAGAGCACACGGTCCACAATTTTTGCTACAGACCTAAGAGGATTTCTCCAGCATAGTCAGCTCCAGTACCTATTGGCAGAAGAGTTTTCTGTTTGTAGCTCCTTACTGATGCTCAAAAAGTATAATGAAGACAACTAAGGGTATTCCCACAGCCACTAGCTTTGCAATCCTACTTGATGGCTCTGGGCAGGAATCAGTCCCTATAATTCATCAGTCTTATGCAGGTGTGGAGGAAGGAAAAGGGAATAAGGGAATTTGTGTGCAGCCATCTTGGTCTTGTTAACAAGAGAGCAAGAGTCAGGCTAAGTCTGTGGCCTGACAACGAGAGATCTGTAATTAGATGCTGCCTTTGCCTCTCGCCTCCATACAGAGATAAGGATAGAATGCTGACTCTGGCAGGGACCTTGAGATAAGGAGCATCTGGGTGGAACTAAATAACTGTTAGCCCTTGGTGTTTGTAATGGGAAGGAGACTAATTGTTATTGTTATTATATCTAATAGACAGTATATAAACTGCTTCATAATTGCTTGTATTCGAAGATCTGCCTCAGGGGGGAGGGGCTTCCCCCCTGTCCGAACCAGTTTTTCCCTTGCTGCAGCTCGTAATAAAACTGCCTCTGGCTACTTGTTGCTTACAAACTCAGAGTGAGGACAATGTTTTCTTCCACAATTTGGTGCCGCGACTCGGATGGCAACGCGCGATTGAAGACAGCGACAGCGGCTGCAGACCATCCCCCTTCACCCTCATGGCGCCAAACGAGAGGTAAGAGACCTTTTGAAATCTCTACTGGGGTGTGGAGGAGGACTGCCTGTAGGGTCGTCTGCTTCTTGTGGGCTCACGCCATCCGAACTTCTTGAATCTGCAACAAGGTCAGACGCAAAACGGTTCCGGGGAGGTTGTTTTGTTATCCCCGAGTAGGCCTAAGTTTATGCAGTGCTGGGAATTGCTGTGGTATTGGTGGTGCCGCCCCGGGTACGGGAAGAAGGTTGTATTGCGTCCGGACATAAGGCACCTAGGTTTATGCAGTGCTGGGAACTGCTGTGGTTCTGGGGGGAAACGTGTTGTTTGCCACCCCAAATATGGATGAGGTCCATAATGAGAGATGCATCTAAAAGTGGGAAAATTTCTGTGTGAAAAGCATGCTGAGTGTGAATATAATAAGTGGAGTGTGAATGCTGCTGCCCAGGTCTCTGAAAAGTAAGCTGATTCCAGCCGCACCAGGGCTCTCCCACGAGGGAGTTCTGAATGCAAGGGGGGGGTTAGCCGAACCTCGAGACCGAGCAGATATGTGAGGGAGTGACGACTCCCCTTATTTCATGAGCTGCTGATAAAGTCTGACACTCTAGACCCAGCAGACCCCTTCTTTGGAGTGTGTAGATTTAGTTTCCTATAAGCCACTGAACAGACGGGGAGTGAACAGGATACTCCCCTGAATGACTAAAATGGATGGGGATCAGTCTAAGCATACCCCCTCACCACCAAAAGGCACCCCTGCGTACTACATGTACGTGCATCATGGTCCAAGGACCTGTAAGAATTTGACAGATTGACAGAGAAAGAATTTAAAGCCCTGAGGGATGAGATTGAAGCTCAGAAAAGCAAAAATCCGCCCTGCAGTGAGAAATGTAACTTACACGCAATTACACTGCCTCTCCCAAGCTTAGGGGGGAATTTGGCCCAACATTACCCCCTCTACTCCTCTCTATGCCCAGCCCTATATGGCCCTTACCACACATTACTGAAGATAGAGAGGAGGCACAGAAGATAATTGAAAGGTATCAGATCTTCCCTTTAGAAGAATGGGCTCTAGTTACAAATCTGTCCGATCCAAAGCAAAACACTGAGTTTTGGAAGAGACTTAACAGCTTGTGGGAAGTATTCCTCCAAATTCTCAAGGAAGGAATGCCTGCCGACCATCAAGCCATATTGGCCCTAGGCATTTTGGTTGGAAACATATATACAGAACACAACGCAGGAGTAGGAAAGGGCTGCCAAGCAACTTCAGGAGATTCTCAAGCCCTTGTTAGCGAATAGATAACTACAGCCTCTCTGGCTGGAATCGCAGGCTACCCAAGGATGTTTCACAACGCACAAGTGGGGGCCGTCCAGAAAAAAAATAAACAGTTAAAACCTTTCCCTCACACACTGTTATAATTAGCTTGAGGGCGTGGGAGGACGTAACCTAAAAGCCACCCTAAAAGCCAACTAGTGGGAATTGAATTTGAAGATGTAATCACTAGAAGCTAAATCTGCCCTAACAAGGAGACACATTCTGCAACATAAATCTCCTTACAGAGCATGGTGGAGTGATCCACCCCAGAGTCAGCAGCATAGATCAACTGCTGCAGCATGGATGTTATGAAAATCCTATACTGAGAAGTTTAAAATTAGTAATAGCTGACTGCAGTAATACACATTTGGATTTACCTATTGAAAAGAATTAGGAGGTGTGGGGGCTAATGGGAAAGCCCATCCTCCTTACCAAATTAATACTGGACAAACCTGTGTCATTGAAAAAAAGGTCATTTAGCAGGAATCAGGACAGATCATAAGAAGGAAAAAGCATGTGAAAGGGGAAGGCAAAAGGTTTGGAGCCCTATGGGCATAGTGGAAGGAATAAGGAAAGTAGGAATACAGTCACTGGAAAGTTAAATTAATAGGAATGAGAAACGTTTTCTTTGGAAGGACAAAGCAAATGATTTGAGGGTATGTGAAGGTGAAAAATGGACTCTGTGGGAGTGTAGAAGGAAATAAGCGATTGTTGTAATATATGAAGGGAAACCTGCTTTAAAAAGTGACTCCTTGTTTCTTGCAGCCTTTTTCAATAATCCAGGCAAAGAAACAATCAAATTTAACTATTTGGCTACAGACACTTTTGTTAAATCTGCAAAAGGAAAACAAGGAATTCTATTTACACTTAACTGGTTAACTGTATAAAAGAATGAAATCTATACATTCAATCCTTAAGGTTAAATTTACTCTTTAAGAAAACAAATCTTTGTTTTAAGAATCCAAGCCCTGAAACTTCACTGTGTCTCTGTTCAAGGCTGAGTTGATAACACTTTTGACTTGCTTTCAAATCCAACATTATATGTGAATACAGGCTGCCTGGCTATTTCAAAGGAATATAAAACACCTGTCCCCTCAAGTAAATTGTCCAAATACAAAAAAAATATTTATAAGCACCCATTTAACAAAATTTAATGTCAATATTATTATTACTATAGTCTTAATAAGTAACACTGTATATGATTCTTTTCAGGAAAAGAAAAGCTTTTTGCTTGCTGGAACAATAACTGACCAACACCTTGTGCTAAGGAGAAGCATTATAGCTTCACACATTAAGCCTGATCTGTAGTACAAGAGGGAAACTGAGGCATGCCACTGTGGGGGAGGGCTAGCAACTCTAGAGGTAATTCGAGGGAGTGGAAGGTCACAAGTACCGATGAAGCGCCCTTGTTCTCGTAAAGTTATAGCTCACTCGCCCATGGAAGTGGTAAGGAACTAGCTGTAACCGGTTCCCCTAACAGATCTTAGGCAGTATTTTAAGTTATAATGGGCCACCCCGACGGGGGTAGAAATGTTTTTTGTCTTTCAGATCATCAGAAAGCGCTGGTGCCAGCTGAAGAAAACCAACAAACAACAACAACAACAACAAAAAAACATGGTTCTGTGTCATGACAAAATAAGTTTGTGTTCTGTCCAAGTTTGTCTTGTGTGTCTTAATTGTAATACGTATTGCAAATAGTGTTGTGTGTAGGATATTGTTTTAATGAAAGGATAATTTGAGTAAAGCAGAAACATTAATTTAAACCATCAAAATTAATAATTGGGCCCAATCAATTGGCAACTTTAAAATTCAGTGAAAGGATAATAGTTTGGTAATTGTTTAGGCTAGGAGAATGTTAATGTCTCCACAGGTGAACAAAAAAAAAGGAACTGGAAAGAAGCAAGGAGTGCATCACGTGAACAGAAGGACTGGGAGTGGGGTACCAGCCCTCTCCCCCACCGGATTGGTTTTGCTTTAATGGCTACACAAATGAAATATTTAGCTTCTGCAAATTTGCACACCAACCATAAAAGTGGTTAGGCCAGAGATAATAAGAAATCTATAAGAAACAACACGGGCAAGTGAGACATCAGCATATTTAAGTAAAAATGCCCACAACAATGAGGAAACTAGTAACCTCACCATTGCATTAACAGCTACTTGACCTGCTACTCATTGGTGCCTGATGCCTTAAAAGGCCTCAAGAATTATGGAATTGCATGGGTTCCTATTAACAATTAAACATCTGTGAACCATGCTTGGTCCTATAAGAGAAACAGTGACTCTAGTCAACGTAACCTCCTTCAAGTCACATACATAGAACAAATGCACGCTAATAGCAATGGGGAATACATGGCCTTGGGCCTCCCCTCATTCACACATAATTGTTTTGTTTATTGTAACAACATGAACACTACGAGGACAAAGAATACACAGTCCTCTGAGTTAAAGTTTGTATGGAATATTGTGGGAAAGAAGCTAAACACTAACATCAGGCCACTGAAGTTGGACCTACTGACTCCCACTGGGGCTTACCACTTAAAGCCCAGACAAAGGTAACCCCTGAGGCATGGCTGTCATTTGTTAAACAATGGCCATTGCTAACTTGCCCTCATTTGGATATTATTAATCAGGTCCTTAAGGACAAAATAGAGCCTCCCAATTGTGCATCATGCCCTGAACAGACCCATCTCAGAACCAGGACAACTGTCACTGGTCCTTACCTTGGTGATGTTCCACACTGGTATAGACTAGCTGTGTGCTAGACTGGCTAATCAAATTGGCAAGTGCCTGATTAGGCAACGATGGGGCTTAGTAGATACCATCGCAGATTGGTTTGGGCCTGGAAACTCTGTCAGCAACACTTATGTCATAGCCCAGAAATTGTATGAGAATCCAGGCTGATAGATGCAGTAATATCCAGTGCCCGTAAAGGCCTAGACACCAGCCAAGCTAATCAAGTGATCCTAAATAGTTTGAAGGATCTGTCCAGCTCTGTGTCCACTTCCAGATATTTGGACCAGAGACTAATTGGATTGCTAATTAATGGAACTAAATTAAAGAAATTAGAAGGCCAGTATTGAAGAATAAGATAGCTTTGACCATCTAGCCCTTATGGTGGTGAGTCCCCATCTCCCCTATGCCTACCCATGGGAGTGGGGAAGTAGAGAATCCATGAGGACCCAAAGGCCCACCTGGACAGGGCATAGTATAACCTTTTGTTTTTGGCTCCTCTGGGGATTCCTCCCTCAGATCAGATCAGAATGGTAACCTCCCTGCCTGTACCAAAGCAGGAGCATATAGATAGATCGAGGGCATCGCTTATTCTGAAGGTGTGGGAGCCTTCCTATACCCAGGGATTGTTGCACCCACTTTGATAAGGAAATTGTATGTACTTGCCCATTTAACATCATGACGAATCTGCCTAGGTTTGATGTGGTTGTCTCAGACAAACAAAAACATCGAGCTGGTCCAAATAAACGGTACCTACTGGTGTTTGACTACCCAGACAGATCACTCCATCCTGCCCCTCTACATATCCGTCTGTGTGCATAACAGCCCCTCGCTGAATGATCCTGACCGTTGATGGAGTGTAGCTCTATCGCATTTCGGCAGTGATGAGTAAGCTAACATGAGATCCTGAGTGGCATGGCGGAAATAAGTACCTAGAGGAGGGTTTACTGGCCCTGCAGGCAAAGATCGAGGAGTTGGTGGCAAATGCCCAAAGATATATCGGGGCTGGCCGTCTGAGGTACACACAGATAGGGAAACACCGTAGACCATGCCAAACACCTACTTCTGCAGCACTCAACCAGGCAGTAGAGGTCAAACCTATAATCATGGGCAGTGCCAGTAAGGCGATGAAATATCTTAAAGACGGAGTTGAATAGTGTTTGTCAAATTATGTGGGAAGTTTCGATTATAACATCTATAATAGTCCTGGTGCTGTACTCGTACTTCCAGAGTAAATTAAAACCCCTTAAATTGTTGTATTTAACCTTGTGGGTTAAGGAAAACCCCAAAGTCAAGAGCAAGGAACTATAGGAGTAAACTGAGGCAATCCATGGTATCTTGCTGAGAACTGACAACTCAAACCTGAAAGTATTAGGCCAGCTTGGGAAGTAAAACAGTTCAACAGTTACTGTGAACCTGATTCCCCTGGCAACCACATTCCAAAGGGCCTCACTTTGATAAGGCTGATACCAAACAACTGCGCAGGATTGTTTTTACGCTTTGCTTTATTCCTAGGAAATAACCTTGGTTCCAAAGGAGCTAGCTGGATTTTAGCTCAGAGAATAGAGACTCTTATGTCCATCAGCGAAAGACCACTCTAGAAAGACCTTTACCAAGTTTTGCTAGCCATCAACACCGCTGTGATTTGCCAAGAACTGATTGTTGGCCAATGCTTCTCACTGCAAAAAGATCCCTCCATCTCAAAATGATCCTACCCCGATTGCTGATAAGCCTCTCTCTTCTGGTCCTGCTTTCCTACCTGCTGGACACCAGAAGAACCAAAATATTACAGGGTGATGTGCTGGTAACCTCTCCCCTGCATGATGCTGAACCACGACTGTTTCAAGGAAAAAAAGAGGACAAATCCACTCCTCTGACACGGTCAAAGCCCAAAGATTTTTGACTACAAAAGGACATTAAAACTGACATTGGTGAAAGAAGCGAAGTATTGTATATTGCCAAGGAGAAACTTGTGGGAGTGGTTTGGGTTTCTCCCTTTGATCTGGACTCTGTGCTTATGGACAGGTACCATCAGCATGTACCTGCCCTCCCTAATTTGGTTACTAATTATGATATGTTGTATGATGTTACTAAAATTATAGAACAGCCCCATCATAGAATTATATTGGGGATATTAATGATTATATTGCTTTTGCTTATTAAAAGTTTCATATTTGATTGTTGTTGTAAAAGATGTAGTAATAGAAATAGCTTTTATGTTTGTACTAATTATGTAATGTTTAATGAAAATAAAGGTTTAGAAAGATAGTTGTGCTGTAAGCACAAAAGGGGCGATTGTGGAGGCAGGAAAAGGGAATAAGGGAATTTGTGTGCAGCCATCTTGGTCTTGTTAACAAGAGAGCAAGAGTCAGGCTAAGTCTGTGGCCTGACAACGCGAGATCTGTAATTAGACACTGCCTTTGCCTCTCGCCTCCATACGGAGATAAGGATAGAATGCTGACTCTGGCAGAATAGTGATAGAGATGTAGCCATGTTAGTCTGGTGTAGCTGAAACAAAATACAGGACTATGTAGCACTTTAAAGACTAACAAGATGGTTTATTAGATGATGAGCTTTCGTGGGCCAGACCCACTTCCTCAGATCAAATAGTGGAAGAAAATAGTCACAACCATATATACCAAAGGATACAATTTAAAAAAATGAACACACATGAAAAGGACAAATCACATTACAGAATAGAAGGGGGATTGCATTCACCTTCCTTCCCCCCCCCCCCCCCCAAATCCCCCTTCTGTTCTGTAATGTGATTTGTCCTTTTCATGTGTGTTCATTTTTTTAAATTGTATCCTTTGGTATATATGGTTGTGACTATTTTCTTCCACTATTTGATCTGAGGAAGTGGGTCTGGCCCACGAAAGCTCATCATCTAATAAACCATCTTGTTAGTCTTTAAAGTGCTACATAGTCCTGTATTTTGACTCTGGCAGGGACCTTGAGATAAGGAGCATCTGGGTGGAACTAAATAACTGTTAGCCATTGGTGTTTGTAATGGGAAGGAAACTAATTGTTATTGTTATTATATCTAATAGACAGTATATAAACTGCTTCATAATTGCTTGTATTCGAAGATCTGCCTCGGAGGGGGGGGCTTCCCCCCTGTCCGAACCAGTTTTTCCCTTGCTGCAGCTCGTAATAAAACTGCCTCTGGCTACTTGTTGCTTACAAACTCAGAGTGAAGACAATGTTTTCTTCCACACAGGGAAAAGCTGACTATGGCACCTGTCTATAACAGCTGTCAGTGGCAGAAGTGACATTTCTGTACCTGAGAGGAGGCAAATAATGTAGACGGCATTAGAGTTCTTATCCATCACCTCTGAGTGTCTTTGGCATTTGGAGATTTTATTGCATAAAATAGGATGTGGTGGTGCACTGAGACTGAGAGGAAGGAAAAATACAAATAGGGCAGTGACTATGATCCTGCTGATCTGATTTTTGTGCTGCTTTGGCTTTGATGGATACTTAGCCCCATGACAGGCATGTTAGAGTTGCTGATTGTAGCCACAGTATAAGAAATAGAGTGGCTGAGGTGCCATCGTTTATTGAACTAACTTCTGTTAGTCAAAGACACAAACTTTCAAGCTCCACAGAGCCTCCAGAGCTAAGTAGACAGAACCATCTTTACTCATAGGCAGGGCACCCGAAAATTTGGAGCACCACTGGGTCTTAGTGTCCATTCACCCACCTCTTCCTAGCTCCACCACAGTTTCACTTTCTCTGGAGAGCATCCAGTTAAATTAAAACTGAAAAAAGCCTGACAGACCTATTAGCAGCACATTGAACCTGCGAAAGAGCCATTCAGGTGGTAATGAAGCTACTTAACCTTAGGTGTTAGTTTCTGAATTTACTATGTCAGTCTACAGGAATTTAGTTTAAATTTTGTTTTTAAAATATTTCATTAGTGCGTTGCTGAAGATTATAAAAATCACATCTCTAAATATTGTGTCCTCCCCCTAGTGCCTTCGGGCATGGGGCGCCAGTTTAATAGTACTGAGCAGGACTACATAAATCCTAAGGACTACCCTGTAAGTAGAGCTTGACAGCATGTCTCTTAGACTGACAAAAGTTGGTTGAATAAAAGATGCTGTCCCACCCACCTTGTCTCAGTTTTTTACAATCGCAGTTTAGAGGAAAGGAAATAAGGTCTAGTTTACATTCCTCAAACTTCTCTATTTAAGCCAGTTTCTGCCAATTTCCTAAAGCCTTCCAAATGCAACTTGTTCAAAACAGTGCCATGGGAGACATATGTTCACTTTGCTGCTCTGCCACAGACTTCTTGTGTGACCCTGGGCAGATTGTTTAGTCTCTGTGCTAAAAGGGGGGTTATAGCACTACACCACCTCACATGTTGAGAGGATCAATATAAGCACTCAGATACTGTGTCAGGGAGGGATGTGAGTATCAAAGATAGGTACACAGACCATGTCGGGGGTAGGCGGGGTACAGATATCCAGCCAGAACTACCTCACACCAAAGCAAGACTAATGACAATCTTTGAAAGAGTGCAGTCAATGTGTTAGCAGGACTATACTTGGTAGTGCACAAATTGAGCCAGCTCTTTTGGGCATGGCTGTATTTCAGAATTCATTGTGGAATTTGTTCGTAAGTACAATTGTGATCAAGGCAGCTAACAGAGTTGGCCATCACTTGCTGGACACCGTAGAACAGAAAAAAGTACATTCATATTATGTCCAATAACCAGTGTTGTCTTCAAGTCATCATTGTCAAGTCCAAGTCGAGTCTCAAGTCACTATAGTTCAAGTCTCGAGTCCCTAAAGTCACTTTCAAGTCAAGTCCCAAGTCTTAATTAAAAAAACCTCAAGTCACTTCTGTACAAGCCCTCAATATCGGCATTTTCGGACAATTTTTTCACCAAGTCGATTTAACAAAATTAGCAAGTCTCAAGTCACAAACAAAGAACCCGAGTTGAGTCTCAAGTCGAGTCACCTAGATGTCAGACTTGAGTTCAAGTCGTGGGACTCGAGACAACAACTCTGCCAATAATCAGAATTGAACCCTGGTCCCCAGGATCATCTCAGCTAATTCAATGTTGTGATTATTTTGCAATACAGGAAAGCCCTTCAGGTTGTTTGGTTTTGTTGTTGATATGATGCACCCCCATGGCCTTGTGCAGAGAGAAGCCCTTCACATGCAGTGTGGAAGCTCCTTTCATCTCTCCACACAAAGGTCAATCTTACACAAGCCCTTAGTTTGCAGAAACAACTTATCTCTCAGTACAAAGTGAATTCCTGAACACATCTCACTTATTAAGCAAGATTTACTGGAACCCTGTAATGAAGCATTCATAGTCACCTAGCGTAGACAGAGAAAAGCAATATGAAGTTTTTGTGCAATAATTTCAATAAAATGAGTTCAGCAGCCCCCAGAGCCACATTCTCTCTCATAATCACACACAAACAAACACACTAGTAGAAGTTTACATACCTCAAACTTCTCTCTTCAAGCCAGTTTTCTGCTAATTTCCTAAAGCCTTCCAAAGGCAACTTGTTCAAAACAGCACTTGGCTACTATCTCCTGGAATCCAGCCTTTTCTAATGATTAAGAAATGCATTGCAGAACTTCACTGAGCTGACAAAACATTTGTAGAATCTGTCAGAATTTTACCTCAGACACACTAATACTGTGTGTTGCAAACTATAATCCTTCCCTTTCCCTGTTCAAAATGGGGAAAACCAACTTTCCCAAGCATAAATCCCAATCACAGTTAGGGTACGTCTAGACTACATGCCTCTGGCGACAGAGGCATGTAGATTAGGCTACCCGACAGAGTAAAATGAAGCGGCGATTTAAATAATCGCCGCTTCATTTAAATTTACATGGCTGCCGCGTTGAGCCGACAAACAGCTGATCAGCTGATCAGCTGTTTGTCGGCTCAACGCGGCAGCCATGTAAATTTAAATGAAGCGGCGATTATTTAAATCGCCGCTTCATTTTACTCTGTCGGGTAGCCTAATCTACATGCCTCTGTCGCCAGAGGCATGTAGTCTAGACGTACCCTTAGATTAAAACATTAGGCATCTGTAAACTGGGGGCTGACAGAATTGCTTGGTCGCAGAGCAAGGTGAAGGGAGCTACCTTGTGCTCCCAGACAGGGCTGGGTTGGGAACAGCCAGCCCCCCAGCACCACCCAGACAGTACTGTGCCCCCCACAATCAGCCCTTTGTGCCACCCAGGGCTCCAATGGCAATTTGAATCACCGCGCCCTGCGGCAATTTCCCCTCCACCTGCTACCTGGTCAGCAGGCCTGTCTGTAAATGCTAACAGAAATCCTATCTCCTATACTAAGGATGAGCAGCCTGACTTAGTGCAAAGGGCTTATGGGGCAGGCAGGTGAGGAACCTTTCCTGTCCAGAAGATTGGAGCTGCTCCACAGTTGGTACTGAAACTCCTGCTCCAGTGATCCAGGGAAAATTCATGCACTGGCACATTAAATAGCCTTCCTCCTCAGACATTTGAATGATGCAAATCTTTAGGATGGCTGTGTCTAGGTGTGAAGAAGGTTAAGTTGATCATGACCCTTTGCTGTGTAGGTGGAAGTGTAACAGTATTTGTTCCTGCAGTTCATAAAGTTTGCTTTTTCTCCTTGGCTATGTCTACACTCACGGATTCTTGCACAATAAATATTCAAATGAGGCTAAGCGTTGAATATTGCCAAGCCTCATTTGCATACCTAATGAGCTGCCATTTTTGCAGAAGAGGCTCTTGCACCAGAAGGAGCTATCTACACTGCCCCTTCTTGTACAAGAAAAACCCTCTTATGCAATGCTGTTATTCCTGAAAATAATCGGCGTAGCGCCATTGTGCAAGAGGGCTTTTCTTGCACAAGAAGAGGCAGTGTAGATAGCTCCTTCTGGCGCAAGAGCCTCTTTTGCAAAATGGCGGTGGTTCATTAGGTATGCAAATGAGGCTCAGTGATATTCCACGCTTAGCTTCATTTGCATATTTCTCACGAAAGAAGCCGCAAGTGTGGACATAGCCTTTGTGTCTGACTAACAGAAGGCTAGTAATTATAATGTTAATGGTAATTACTCTCGTACCCTCCATAACCATCAGTTATTGGGGATTCTAGGGTTATTATATATTTTGGTTCAGATAGTAATTCTGGCCCAGTTTTAAAAAGGAAAGTTGTTAAGATATGACTTTGTTTCATGAATAAGAGGTGCCTCTGGGCATTCCCACAGAGGATGATATATTCTTCCTGAAATTATTCCAATTAGTGAGAACCATCTCATTAGTGTTCTATGCATTGTTTGTGTCCCAGGGTCAGCCACCTCCCAAGCAAGGTGGCTCTATAAAATCCTGACTCACTTTCCTTTCTTTCGCTTGGCTCCTCACTAACTCACATCGCAGTGCAATATGAACTAAGAATGCTTCCCTCCTGACCAAATAAAGCAATCTGGCCATCTTGCACATGGTCCAGCCATGGCCTGTGATGCAGGAGACAGGATTAGTAAATCAGGAGATTTGGAGGATATCAATAAGGTTGCCAACTTTCGGACTAAACAAAACTGAACATCCTTGTCCCACTCCTTCTCCGAGGCCCAGCCCGGTCACTCCATCTCCACGCTCTCTGTCGCTCCCTCTTCCCACCCCCACTCACCCATTTTCCCTGGGCTGAGGAGGATCCCCCTTTGACCAGGACTTCAGTTGATAACTGGACACCTAGTAGAAGTTTCCCTGATGTACCAGGCAACAAAGTCCGTCTGCCTGCTGGCCACTCTAACTCCTTAGAGCACTCATTTGCAGCTACTGCCTCAAGCCAACTAGAACTTTGCAGGCTTCTAGCCTACCTGGGCCTCCTCAATGAAGTGTTAAGAACTCTGACTTCAACCCCTTTCCTTCCCTTCATTATCTCCCATACGCCTACCCAGAGTTAATCACCTGCCTTCATTATTGCCCACTTGGGGAAGTGGGCTGAACTTGTTATAGGCGGATCAACACCTCATTTCCCCTTAAAGGATACCGCGACTCTATGACACTGTACACTAAGGTTGGTGCCCCATGTGTATGCAAGAAGTAAGCCGAGGACAACTAGCCCTGCCATTTCTGTTAGCTCCAAATGGCTGAGTGAACTGGTGGCTCTAGCTTTCAAGTGGCTTAGGTATCGATGGGTGGGAAATGGCTACACTTTGCAAAAAGGTAGCAAGTTTCAATACCCAAGACACTCTCCTCAGTGCCCAGAAATCATTAAGCTTTACATATGCACTCAGCTAACCTGGGGCATCGGGGGCAACTCAGGAATGTAGATGAATATTCTTGACCAGACCCCTAGTGAATTCCCTCAAAAAACAAAGACATGGAGGGTGAAATCTGTTCACATAGAAGAACTCTATGCTCCAAGAATTCCCTTTTGCACTGGGACTGAAGATGAAAGAGTTCCAGCACAGGCAGCTGGTAGGAGACTTCCTTTGCAGAGTCCTCAGGGCAAAAGGCAGCGGGATAAATCTTTGTTTGTATAAATCAGCATGGTACCATTGAATTCAGCAAAGCTAGACCAATTTACACCAGCTGAGATCTGGTCCAAGATTCACCGTCTTGTTCTATTCTGATAAGTGATGGTGTAAAAATAGCTCTGTGTGATGCAGCACATCTGTTCCCCATGTCTGCTTAGAGCCCTAGTTACTCAAGTACTGAGAAATGGTTTTCCTGTATGTTACTTTGGCTGATCCAGTTTCTCATTCCTTCCTATGCATCGGCAAAAGCAGTATACTCAGTTCCAATCATTTACCCCAGAGCAACCCCTCTGAAAGAAAGGGGTTTGCACAGATATAAATAAAAGACTAATTTGGCCTGTAGAACTTTTATCAGTGGGAATGAGCCCAATAGAAAGAGACCACTCTGACTTTCAGATCGTAGGCTAAATTTACAGAACTAGCAGGGAGAAAAAATTATTCATAAACAGTGAAATGTGAAGAGAAACACAGAGAACCAGGCCCTATAAAATAACTACAGCAATCCCTCTCTTCAGGTCCTGCACCACATCCAGGTCCTGTCTGGTGGGAGTGGAGGAACAGGACCTATAGAACCATTCCACAAACAGAATATATTTAATCTAGTTCTGAGACTGTAAGGATGGAGTCCCACATCATCACCAGTTTTACAGAGTCACTTTTAGAGTAGAAGAATACTTTAAGGCGGAAGTTGTGCTAGAGTTGTCTTTCCCAAATGGTAGGTCCCAAGCCACCATTGGGTCATGTTAGGAAAATTCTAATCCAGGGCTGAATTAGCCCATTAGAAAGCCTTGGCCCAGGCAATACTATACTTCTTCCAAGCCAGTGCAGAGGGAAAGACCCAGGGAAATTGGAGAACAAGCCAATCCCACAGCTACAGCTCCTGTCCTAGAGGCTTGGGTCCAACTCCCTGATCCGGCCACTGCAATCTGGAGCACCTGTTTGTATAGTCTCCATTTGGATCAGCCACTCTTCCCCTGTAACAGAGCAGTAACTGCACCCAATTCAGAGTAATGCTCAGAGTTGCAGTTCCAGGGCAGGTGGGGCATGTATGTATTGGGGAATCACCTGAGTAAAACTTTGAGAACCAGTATGCTCGAGTCTACCTCTGTTTTCAAGCTCTTTTTTTTAATTTTATGACAAATGTTGAGTCTTTATTTAGCTATAAACTTTGGCCTTAAAGCTTCCCCATCTTGTACCTTGTCAAAGTGGAACGAAAATATTATCCAAATTTCGATGCCATTTTCTCTTGCTTTATACTCACTTTGCATTGTCACAGATGTATGTGGTAATACAAAGAGAAAAACAGGGGAGAATCACATCTCATGTCTAACGTTTTTGATGGTCTTAGAGCAGGATTCGTACACATTCCCTTCTTTGCTATATAGAATTGTATCTTTCAACATTGCATCCAAATAATTTGACATTTTTGTCTGCAACTGACAAATTGCAGCCTCTAGGAAAGAAGTAGTCTTTTGCATGAGCTTGTTGTTTGAAATCTGACAG
Organism: Pelodiscus sinensis; assembly: GCF_049634645.1. Lineage (NCBI taxonomy): Eukaryota > Metazoa > Chordata > Testudines > Trionychidae > Pelodiscus > Pelodiscus sinensis. Next base: position 28,003,583 of record NC_134720.1, on the reverse strand, counting down.
ACTCCCAATAGCTCACGGTCTGCTGGAAGTGAAATGGTGCCAGCTCTGATGAGTGTTTCTTGTATAAAATTAAACAGTGTTATCGGGAGTTTTGCTGTTGCTGACATCGCTCTAAATCATAGCAGTGACATCAAAGATAGCAAACATAGCTGGTAATAGGCAAAGACATTGTAAAATGATGTGCTTTATGCATGGAGTGTTAGTTTGAAAGACTTCATAACAAGTCTATCTGCATTATATTTCACCTCACTGGGGTGAAACATGTTAGCAACTTTATAGGTTGCCACTCTACAAAAATATATGTCACTTTCAAAATAAGCACTTTGAAAACACTTTGGCTACGTCTATACTGGCATGATTTTCCGGAAATGCTTTTAACGGAAAAGTTTTCCGTTAAAAGCATTTTCGGAAAAGCATGTCTAGATTGGCAGGATGCTTTTCCGCAAAAGCACTTTTTGAAGAAAAGCGTCTGTGGCCAATCTAGACATGCTTTTCTGCAAAAAAGCCCCGTTCGCCATTTTCGCGATCCGGGCTTTTTTGCGGAAAACAAATCTCTGCTGTCTACACTGGCCCTTTTGCGCAAAAGTTTTTAGGAAAAAGACTTTTGCCTGAACGGGAGCAGCATAGTATTTCCGCAAAAGCACTGACAATCTTACATGAGATTGTCAGTGCTTTGCGGAAATTCAAGCGGCCAGTGTAGACAGCTGGCAAGTTTTTCCGGAAAAGCGACCACTTTTCCGAAAAAAGCGGCCAGTCTAGACACAGTCTTTGGCTATATCCACACTGGTGAGTTCTTGCGTAACAAAGGCCATTCTTCTGCAGAGCATCCACACTGCCCACCCACTCTTGCGCAAAAAGGTTTACAGTATGGTGTCAGAGGAGAGGTGCTTCTTGCACAAGAGCTACGCTCTTTTCTAACAAGTGTTAGCTCTCTTGCGCAGGAGCTCTTGCGCAAGAATGCTGTGTGGATGCGCGACAGGGATTTCTTGTTCAAGAAAGCCTTAAGGCTAAAATGGCCACCAGAGCTTTCTTGCACAAGAGAGTGTCCACACTGCTATGGATGCTCTTGCGCAAAAGCACATAGCCGTGTGGACATGTTCTTGTGCAAGAGTTCTTGTGCAGGAACTCTTGCACAAGATGTTCTTGCACAAGAACCTGCCAGTGTAGACATAGCCTTTGAGTAAAATTGGCTGATTGGCAAGCCCATCTACATCACAAATATCAAGTGTTAAGTAGAAGAACCATGTTCATAGCAAGACTGGTTATTTCATGAACTTGTAAAGCTGATTATAATTTGTCACTAGATGATGAATAGCTGGATAAGCCATTCTGAGTCATACCATATTCTCATTTATACCCCTGAAAGATTAACAGTTGATTTGGATAAATCAATGAGATTCATGTAACAATCCACCCAATCTGGCCCTGCCTCAGTAACGGAGCCCAGATCACATTGTGTTGAGTGTTAATCTGTTGCCCAGCATTACATTCTAATAGCATGCTGTGGCTTGCTTCAGCAGGGCTTCCTTGTTAAGGCTGCCCCCGTGAACACATTGCTCCCAGGAAGCCACAGATTTGACAGGATCTAAACCTTTCAAGGAGCTCTATACATATTCGACCTTCACATCAGAGGAAGCCTCAAACAGTAAAATTGAAGCGGGAAAGCCAGGTTTGCTGCTATCATGTGTAAGGCAGTAGCACTTCTCACGTGAGAAGCACTGCAAGGAGCAGCCTGAAGAAAAGCTTCTCTCCCAGTGGGGAAAAGGGTTTGAGCCCTCTGCTCCACCACATTCCTGCTTTGGGAGAAAGGCTCACTAAACAAGGATGTACAGGGAGAGGCTCCTGTGAACGCCTGGTTAAAATTCTGCCTCGGACTGGTGGGAGAGTTGGAATAGTTTCCCACCACTGACAGAATTGCTTCCCTCCAAGGAACATCCTTACTTATGGCTTATAAGAACACTTGTATCTCATTTGAGAGATATAAGTGAAGCAGCTTGCAAGGTGTCAGAGACTAAGGCTTTGTCTACACTGGCAGGTATAAAGTGCTGTCAGTTACAGCACTACTCAGGCTATGTCTACAGTGCACAGTTATTTCAGAATAAGCTATTCCAGAATAATTATTCTGAAATAGAATAATTATTTTGAAATAGAATGTCTACACTGCAGGGAAGCCTCAAAATTAGCCCGAGGCAGGTTCCTTAATATAGACGTGCTATCTCAATTTAAAACCCCAGGAGGAATAACTTAGAATGGCCCTAGTGAGGGGCTATTTTGAAATATCACAAGTGGAGTGTTTCAAAATACCTATTTCGGAATAGGTGTTATTCTTCATAGAATGAGGGTTACAGAAGTCGGAATAAGTTGTCCGTTATTTCTCAATTATTTCAAAATAACAGAATTGCTATGTAGATGCTCACGTAGTTATTTCAGAATAACGGCTGTTATTACGAAATAACTTTGCTGTGTAGACACCTCCCCACAAAGCATGGTAGTGAAACCACTGTTGTTTCTTCACAGTGTTAGCTGCTGGCACAGTAGCACCATGGCACGTGCAGCAGCATTGGAATGGTGCACTCTGGGCAGTTATCCTACAGAGCACCTCTTTCTCTTCTGCTGCTGAGGCTTGTGGAAAGGCCAGGAGGTGTTACAGTACATCCTGGGTCTTGTCCCAATGCCCTGTGATGCATCCCTTCATATCCCAGCAACCCTTGTGCTTCCATCCATATTTGTCGCCATCTTTCAATAGCTTTTGGGCTGGGCTCTTCTGCCTCTTCAGTCTGCAGGAATGGATGTAAAACTGTTGAAGAAAACTCTGATCGGTCTCACTAGCACATCACGAATGGCAGTCAAGTTATTCCTTCAGCTGCAAAGTAACAATGAGGAGTCAGACACTGAGCTTGCCACACATCGTACCTAATGATACAAGATTTTGCAGAGGTGCTGATCGCAGAGGAATGCCACTTTTGGAATTGTGAAGCAAGCACCGAACAGCGAGATCACATTGTCATGCAAGCCTGGGGTAGCAAGCGGTGGCTGCAGCATGTTTGGATGAGGAAAGCCACTTTCATAGGACTGTGAAAGGAGCTTGCCCCCACGCTCCTGTGCAAGGACACCCGAATGAGAGCTGCCTTGCTGGTGGGGAAGCATGTGGGCATTGCACTATGGAAGCTGGCTATTCCAGACAGCTACCAATCAGTCAGGAGTAGCAAAGTCGACCATTGGACTCATATTGATGGAAGTGTACTGGGCCATCAGTTGCGTACTGCTCCCAAAGATCTTGACTCAGGCAATATGAGTGAAATAGTGGATAGCTTTGTACGGATAGGCTTCCGTAACTGTGGAGGGGTGATAGATTTTCCAATTCGGGCACCGGACCACCGAGTCTCTGGCTATGTTAACCAGAAGGGATATTTTCTATGGTTCTCCAGGCATTTATGAATCACTGTGGGTGTTTCACAGACATTAATGCAGGCTGGTCCAGAAAGGTGCATGCACACTCATCTTTCAGAACACTGGCCTATTCTGGAAGCTACAAGGTCAGATTTTCTCACCAGACCAGAAGATCACGGTGGGGGGAGCCAAAATGGCCACTGTAACATGGGAGACCCCACCTACCTCTGGATGTCATGACTCATGAAGCCCTACACTGGGAGCCTTGACAGCAGTAAGGGGCATGACTGCAGAATGTGCTTTTAGCATTTGTATGGGAAGCTGGGCCTGGCTGATGACAACCCTCCATAATATTTGTGAAGGGAAGGGTGAAAGCTTCACTCTGGGCTGAACCACTGAGGCTCAGCACTTGGAGGCTGAGTTTGAACAGTCTACGACCAAAGCTACTAGGGGAGCGCGGCCCAGGGTCGTAAGGATTAGGGAAGCCTTGAGGCAGCAGTTTGGTGCTGAGGCCAATAACTTTTGTTGCCAACATAGGAGCAATGTGGCTGCGCTGCTGGTAGAGGACTATGAATAGTCCCTGTCCTGCACTTAGTGCCTGGTGCTTGGCTGGGGCGTGCTTCCTTGTTTTCGTGTACTGGAATAAAGGATGCTTTCAAACCCAAGAATTGTATTTATTAAAAGCACCAAACATTGAACAAACACACACAGCCTCACAGAGAGCAGGAAGAGGAGGCGAGACTGCAGCACATTTACAGATTTATGTATGTCTAGGCATCACGTGCACCATGCAGTCTTCTGCGCTGTGCAAGAGGTGCTGTACTTCAGCAGGGCTAAACTGCACAGGGATGGAGATGACATGCATTGGGTGCCTGTGGGAGTATGCAGGGCTGGACAGTGAGGGGGCAGGTGTGGAGTGCAGTGTGTGTTGAGTCGGGACAGGATGATGGGCAGAATATGCTGGAAGTGAGAGGGAAGTGCACGGAAAACAGTTTTGGAACACCAGCTGCAGTAGGACGTTCATGGAGCTGCTCAATCTGCAGTGCCTGGAGCATGGCACTCCATAATGTTTGAGCCACTCTTGCCTTCATTCCGGCACTCAACATTCTCCTTCTGCTCCCTCCTCGCCTTGTCCCTCCACTCCTTCAGTTCTTTCTTTGCAGCAACAACCTTATCATAACTAAGGGTACGCCTACGCTAGGAAATTTTGAAATAACTATTCTGAAGTAGTCTGTGCACACTACAGAGAAGCCTCAAAATTAGTCCAAGGCAGGCTCCCTTAATATGGATGCACTACCTCGACTTAGAGCCCCAGGAAGCATGGGGGAATAACTACTTTGAATGATGCTGAGGAGTAGTTATTTCAAAATAGCAGCATGGAGCAGCTATACTATTGCTATTTCAAAGTAAGCATTATTCTTTGTGGAAAGCAGAAGTTATTATTTTGAAATAACCAGACTTGGTAGGATGGACGCTCTGCTTGCTATTTTGAAATAACTCCCTAGTGTCGGCCAGGGCTTAGAGAACAGGCATTTTGCGGGGCCAGGTAATTTCCAATAGGTCATTTGAAGTGGAAAAATGAATTCCAACCACAATTGACTCATAGCATTATATATACACACAATGGCTTTTATTTAGTCACTACCTTAATTGATAGTGTTTGTGAGCACTTTAATTACTTGCAAATATTGTTGATATATATATCCATTAATATAATCTTTTGGCCGAGAACACTCTTCCTCCAACTTCCCTTACTCCTCGTGAAATGAGGGTTACAGAAGTCAGAGTAAGAAGTCCTCTCGAAATTATTTTGAAAAAACAGCTTGCTGTGTAGATGCTCACTTTGTTATTTCAAAATAACGTCAGTTATTCCAAAACAATGCTGCTGTGTAGACGTATTAGAAAGGAATTTAGAAGTAGTCTGTGAAAAACTGCTGTGTCTATTTATTTCTAAATGCCCTCCAGGACTGTTGAACATTTTTCTAAGCAAGCAAAACTAACAACTGAGTTGTCATATTAAATATTTTTCTGGGTGACTGGATGTTCTATTGTACTGGTACAGCTAGGACAGACTTGACACTTTCTTTACAGTGTGATGCTGTATAACACATTTACTTATTTCACTTTCTGAGTTATTAAAGGCCATCCCACTTTATGTGATCTGCAACTATTGCAATATAGTCGGTATCAGATTTGAATACAAATTACTAGAGCTTGGCTCAATGATCCAAGTTATAGAGGAGACTAAATAAGCATGATTTTGTTAGCCAAACTGCCTGGCAAAGACACAGGGCCTATGCTGTTTAAATTTTGCAGCAAGCAAGGGGAATTTCAGATTTTCAGTAAGGAGTTTGCATTGCTAACTCAGCTCTGTGCTTACCCTTCCTCCCTCTGGCTCACCCAGGTGACGGAGCCAATGAGAGCACTCTTGCCTCAGGAGCCATGCTGCTGGGAGGCTAGCGGAGAAAGGAGAGTTTGAAGGACAAAGGGCATGACTCTCAAGATCTGTCTAAGCACTCCTCTCCCCCTCCCCCCCCCCCCACATCCTCAGTGTAGCTGTAAATCCCACTTTATACAGGGGGACGATGGCTAGTGTTTTCTATAACACACGTGCTTTTCTGAGCAAATGGGGAAACCTGGACTCCAGAAGATGGTTATTTCCTTCTCAAAAGAAATATGATTCAACACAAGTATAAGATACTGTATCCTACTCTACTCAATAACAACTTGGGTTTTTTTTGAACAGGAACATTAATTGGCAAGAGCAATGTGTGGTTTGAAACTTGCCAGAATAGCACAGGAGATCTGCACAAGGAACCAGCCCTCTGTCGGTCCATCAGCCAGACGGTGTTCTTATCCACAGCTCTGTTTCCCTCAGGATGCTACATGCGCCTGACTGAAAACTCAGAAAATTACCTTACGTGCTGTTGAGTTGTCACTCACACTCAAGCACACTCCTCTAGTTAGGTGGCTTGCAGTCAATATGCTTACATCTGTGGATTAGACACATGGTTACCCACTCTAATCTGAATAGACTTGAAAGGAATTTCCAACTCAAATGTATTTTAGTGATGAACTGTGAACCCAACTTATTAGGGTGTTGCAAGAGTCTTTTGTATAATGATTTTAGTTAAGCCCATTCATGAGGTACCTCATTTCAGTAATTTAAATTTGGTGATCTGTTTAATATGTTCACCACAAATATTAAGAGCAAGAAAAACTTCAGAGAGGGGATAGAGATACTGTAGGGATGAATAGTGGCACTGCTCTGGAAACAGCCTTCCAGACAAGGAGTTTATGGGAGGAAAAATAAAGTTGAGGATTTCTAGTCTTGAGAGAAAAACTAATGAGTGAATTCAGGAGAGTTTTGGGGAAGTGAGAGACATGGTTCTAAAAGAATGGCTTGGATAATGGTATATGCTCTTTCAGGTGGCCATTTATAGTCTGGGAAATGTTATTACAGAAACACCTGATTATTTTATACTGACTAAAATGCACCTCTGCTTACATAAAAGTTTATGGTCAATCTTCAACCATATTGTGATAAAAACCCAGTCCACAAATTTAGGAGAAAGAGTTAATTAGTTTTCAATCTTCTGCTTACTTTTCAGTCTTGGATTAATTATACTGTGCACTAGAGAAATGTGTGTAAAGTTGGTTACAGCAACGTTAAACATTGTTGGTATGATAGCAATCTTGCCAGAAGAAAGAAAACAAAAATGTTTTTCTTAGCAGAGGGATTTCGTAGTTCCTTCCCTGTGTGGGAACGAGAAAGAGCATGTTCACAGAATGAAATTAAAAAAAAAAAAAAATACACTTCTGTATAGAAGGAAATCTAAAGCAAATCATCTTTCCCTCCTCCCTTATGGTTTTAGTTTTTAATTTACCTCTACATTCCTGTCCTTATCAGTTTCCAGAGAGATTATAAAGCCATGATTGTCTTTTAGTGGTTTTACCCCCAATCTTCTTGTAGTAAATCATTACTTTTGTACTTTCATCATTTTGTACTTCCTGTACACAGCATGAATGGAGAATAATCTGTGTATAGAAATAAATTAATTGTGGTGAGGACAGAGCTATCTTGGCTGGAGTAGCAGCAAGTCCACATATTTCTGACTTTTATTGAGAATCTGGAAATTAAACAAAAACAACAAGGATACCAACATATCTTGACTTTTTTGTTTAATATTGGAAAGCAAGCTCCATCAATTGCAGTCTCTAAATTACAAAAATAGTTACTGTCTGCATATCTTTCTAGCTGCCTTCCTACTCTGCTCTGAAAATTGCAAACTTATTTTACACAAAATGGCTCTGATGTCCCCTGACGTAATTCCACATAGTGCATGCATAAATCACACACAGTTACAGTGATATACCTGAGAAAGGGACCCTTGGACTTCAATTTTCTTTTTTCTAGCAATTATCTAACATTAATTTGTTTTAATTTAATTTGATGAGTGTTTATAATAAAATTTTATGCAGGAACCTGAAACTATTTGTATACATAGAGGATTTACCCAGCATTGCTCAGGTCCTTGAGGGGGCTCAGAGCTGAGGGTGAGGAGTGCAGGAGTCAGGGCTGGGAGGACTGGGGTGGGACTCACTATGGTCATTCACAGAAGTGAGGATGGTGCTGCTCTGGTGACAGCAGTTCCCTGGGGCACATACGGTAGGGCCATGCTGCCCAGCCGGCAGTTCCTCACAGGGGTCAGGGCTGCACTGCCTGCCCCTGACCTGTGCAGCTCCTCCACAGGGAGGGGGCGGGGCCAGTGGCAGCCCCAGCCTGCAGTTCCTGGGGCGGGAGCACAGTGGCAGGCTCACTGGCTGGTGTGCTTCCCCTGTCACCGTGTTGGCTGAGGACCAGGGTGGTGGTGGAAGTAGTTTGGGACAGGGAGGCCACTTACCTGTGGCTGGTGGCCAGCAATATGGAGAGCCCTAGACCCAGCTGGCCAATCTCTTCCTGGTATGGCCATCGTCCTGTGGTCATTATTCAGTATAACTGTCCCCCATGCTTGTTATCCCCTATGGTCATTGCAGAGCATAACTGTCCCTGCTCTCAGACCCTCCCTTTCCATGTTGTGGAAAGCAATTGGATTTCAGGCATTTCTCTTTCTCCTGGCACAACCAAACCATGACCCTGCTTTAAGTTAGGATAAGAGGAAGAAGTCTACCACATGTGGTGGTCTTTGCTTTTATAGTTTAGGAGGAGTTCTTGAACAGATGGACAGACTCACAGAGATTCTTTGTGATATATTATTGAATGGTACTGCCATAAATTCCACCCAGGTAAGGATGAGCATTTACAACTATTTTTCAGGAATACTCTACTCTTGAGTCTCATTTATCTTAACGCAACTACTACCCTTGCTAGACTGGGAACTTCACCAGGAAGAGTCGTGTTTCTCAGAGATAAGAAAACTGCTGTCTATAAGCTACATTTAATGTGAGATTAAGCTACAAAACCATCATCCCATTTGTCTTGAGACTTTGGGTCAGACAAAAATAGTTTCAGAGGTGGAATTCCTTTTGTTAGTGCACTGGAGGGTAATTTATTTTTGTGATCCATAGACCTTGTTTAGAGGGTAGCAAATGACTTATGGTTTGATTTTGTCTTCCTCAGCCTCCCACATTATAGAAAAACAAAAATGTGTTTTTTCTTGCAAAATAATTAAATAGGATACCATTACCTATGGGTAACTGTATGCAGATGATTTACTATCTGATTTAAATAGTTTTCATTACAAATAGTCTTTGTGCAGAAGCGTGGGAGAAGATACTATGTTTTGACGTAGGTGCCACAGGACTTCTCGTAGCTTTATAGATTAACAAATGTATTGGAGCATAAGCTTTCATGACCAAAGACCTACTTCCTCAGATGCATAGATACTACGTTTTGACTTGTAAGTGAAACTATACATTGAGTAGAAGAACAATATTTTTAATAACTAAATTTAGATTTAAAAATTAACACATGGTCAACTTAATATCAAACAGCAATGCCACAGCTATAGTTTTTTTTTACATCTATCAGTATTGCTCAAGTATAATAAACAGTTGAATATAAACAAACTTATTTTTGATTTGAGCAAAACTTGTCCTGACACATTCTGGAGGCAGATGAAAGTGATAGTTCAAAAGAATGCATAAACTAAAAGTGACCATATTGCTTCTGTGTTTAGTTAAGTAATTATTATAAAAATCCTTAAAGTCAATATTTAATTTGTTTATATATCAGATGTTGCTTTTAAATATAGGCTCAGCTCATTCCCTTCTATGGAAATACCAGTGGAAATGGGTCTAGGGAGAGTAAAATTCCACAGATGATCTTCTTACCAAGTTTTCCCCAACTCATTTCCAAGGGCAGAGGGGAAATGTGTTTCCTCTATCCTTACCTTTCCCCTAATGCACCAACTTTTGAGTCTAGAACCAATGATTCTGTAGGAAGGAGAGCCAACAGTGACCAGACCCTATACATCTGCACTGGGATTGTTGCTTCTGGCCTCGCTGATATCTTAGCTCCAATGGGGTTCTACTACCTACAGCCACTGCTGTCCCCCTCTAGAGCTCTTAATAAGTGAGACGTTCCCCCCCACCAAAGTATTTCATACTAATGGGAATGTAGCCTGGAACTGAATGACCTCTCTCTAAGTCAGCTATCTACACAGATCAATGGAGAGATGATGAGACTTTTCCAGACAGTGTGATTGGTGCCTTCTCATTCATCCAACATGGCCCAACTTTCTCTGGATCCTAGGGAAGGATCTCTGCAAAGGAGAGCTGGCCATTCCCTCTGCCTCATCTCTGCAAAGAAAGGGGTAGATTTCAGGATATAATTCTTCCCCATAGTAAGTTTGGTGTATAGTCTCTATTTTACAAATGTGCTTTTGACTAAGCAAAAAGTCTGGCCCATTCCCACTGAAGTCAGAAAATGTTTGCTGTTGATTTCATTGTGAGGCTTTAAAAGGTCCATCCTCTCACTACAGCATGGACTAGGTGATCTCTCATGGTCCCTTCCAGCCCTCCCTTTCTATTATCTAAGGCTGTATCTACACACAGTTTGTCTGGGATACTGAAGGTATCCCAGAAAACCCTCTCTGCCACATCCAGGCAACACATCCACTTTTTTCAGATCTGTTTCCGAAAAGCGGGTGCATTCTTTCAGAAGCCCTGCATTCCTCATTTTATGAGGAATAAGGGCTCTTCCAAAAGAGGAAGTTTCCCCCACATTTGGCCCTGTGTAGACGGGCCAAGTCAGAAAAGACTCTTCTGAAAAAAAGGATTGGAAAAGGTACGCAAATTGCAGTTTGCAATTTGCGTACCTTTTTCCGAAAAAGAACTGCAGTGTAGACATAGCCTTAGTGACTAATAATCTAATCCAGCTCCAAGTATAGCAAAGATATTGTTTGCATTTATAAATAGCCTAAAATACAGAGATTTTGGAATCTCTTCAGATAAAACTCTAGATTAGAAAGACAACATTAAAACCAAATCTGAGTGGTTGATATTTAATTATATCCTCAGGCCTTTCACTTTTGCTAGAAGAATTATTTTCTAATGGAAAGTAAATATCTCCGGTCCAGTGCAATTAGACACACTGAGGGCTGGTCTACACTAATGCTGTAACTTACATAACCGAAGTCAGTATTATTTAGATCAACTTACAGCAGTGTCTACACCACACTATGTTAATGGGAGATTGTTTCCAGTTGACTTGGCGTGTCTTCACCAGATCCACTAGGTTGACAATTGCAACAGTGCCTATTTAGTGCCTAAGTGTAAATGTAATGCCGACAGACTTTGGGATTTCTGGAGCTTACTTCATGAGCCTTTACCACAGGAGCCAAAAGGCAGTTTGCTGATAGCTAAGGCTGTAGATCAGACTCATTAGTCAATCCGTACATGGTGTCAGTGCCACTAGATGAGTCAGTACACGACACCCAGAAGGTGTGTGAGTTACATAGATATGGCCTCAGTCTCTACACTGAAATGTATCTCTCAGGTGAGCCTGCCAAAGCTCAAAAAGAAAAACAAAAGCAGTACAATAATTCCTGACATTTAAATGGCATAGGAGTAATAAAAAATAATAATAATAATAAAAAAGGGTAAATTATATTTCCTGTAACCTCATTTTCATGATTCAACCATTTCTCAGGTCAATAATCAAGTGCATTAAAAAAAAAAAAAGCCACCACCAAGGTGACAGCAGTGGTAAGACCATAAAGACACAAGACCTGAATTCGGAGAAGATACTATGTTTTGACGTAGGTGCCACAGGACTTCTCGTAGCTTTATAGACTAACAGATGTATTGGAGCATAAGCTTTCATGACCAAAGACCCACTTCCTCAGATGCATAGATACTACGTTTTGACTTGTAATTGAAACTATACATTGAGTAGAAGAACAATATTTTTAATAACTAAATTTAGATTTAAAAATTAACAGTCAACTTAATATCAAACAGCAATGCCACAGCTATAGTTTTTTTTTTTACATCTATCAGTATTGCTCAAGTATAATAAACAGTTGAATATAAACAAACTTATTTTTGATTTGAGCAAAACTTGTCCTGACACATTCTGGAGGCAGACCTGAATTGACTTTTCTCCTGAATCATCTGGTCTTGAATGAAATAAAATTGATCACTAGTTAACTGAATTCCTCTGTCTCAAGGTTCAGGCATCTTTTATTAACTCTTTGGTTCACCTTTCAGGAGATTACCTAGTTATTTTAAGACTTGTGTTTTAACAAAGAATTCTTAATTTTCTGCTTCCATTTCCTGTAAAGGTACAGATTGAAATGCTCTAGCTGGATGTTGCAGGACTAGAGTCCTATTGGAAGGGAAGCAGCAGGGGGCTTTTAAGTTTTAGCAAAACCTTATATTTTTAATGCCAGTTTTACTGTAGTTTTAGTCACCGATGTTGACAAGTTTCCTCCAGAGGTTATGGTTTGTTTTCCATAATGTGGCAAAAATAATTTGAAGCACAAAGGTGATACCATTAGTTGAGATTCCTTCAGTGCTGGGAGACTGAAAACCATGCAATTAACCAAATGCTTTCAGTGGTTACTTGAAATACATTAATCGATTTGTGCTCCTATTGTGAAGCAGCATTACTAATTTAGTTTTAATTATACAGGGTGACAATTAAATAGCTTTTCCATTTTGAAAGAAAGATTCTACTGTTTTGAATGAGGTTCCCTACACTCCTCACCCTGGTTATAGCTTTCAAAGAACAATAAATATTTCAGGAGACACTGGTGCATAGCCTCATTGATGTGCCTGGCGCCTGCAGATGAGGATGGTCTCCATTATGAAAATCATGCATTGCTGAAAGCAAAATGTCAGTCACAGGGACAGTTAAACTAATAGCTGAAAACTGTTTAACTACAAACATAGCCAAGGATGAATTGAGTTTGACAGACATCCCCAGCCTCTAAACGGTTTGCATCTAGTGAAAACTTGCTCAACTGCGCCCACTTATTACAGCTGTGGTCAGCAAGTGGGTTACTACGAAAAATTACCTCAAGACATGATTTGACCCCCCCCCCCAAAGAAACAAGGAGACTTAGGGTACATCTAGATTACAGAGCTTTCCCAGGATACTGCTGTCCAAGGAACATGTCCGCTTTTCCGAAAAAAATGTTGGAGAAGCGGACGCGTTTTGTTGGCATCCCTGTAAACCTTATTTCATGAGGAAGAAGGGATGTTCTGAAAAAGGGGTTTTTCCCCTGACATTTGGACCCGTGTAGATGGGCCAAATGTTGGAAAAGCCTCTTTCAGAAATAAATCGGAAAAAGATATGCAAATTGCGTACCGCAAATTGCATTTCTTTTTCCGATTGATCTTTGTAGTTGATATATAGTCTAAGTTTTTTTACCCCATTAACCTTTTTGCTCTTTAAACCAAAATACACAGTGTTCAGATTTACAAAAGCTTCAGAGGGGTAGTTGAGTTAGTCTGTAACAGGAAAAACTTAAAAAACAACAATAGTCCAGGAGCACCTTAAAGACTCACAAAACATGTAGATGGTATCATGAGCTTTTGTGGGCACAACCCACTTCTTCAGATGACTGGAGTATTAGAAGTCCAGATCTAAGAATAAATAAGGGAAGGGGAAGGGACCGGAGGGGAGGGGAGAGAAGGAAGGAGGAAAGAAAGAGAGAAAAGGAAAAACAAAAAGAGAGAGAGAGACTGAGTAGATCAAGTAGTTATAAGAGGCTGATAAGAACAATTGGATTCTCCATTGGTTGGTTACGTTGTTAGGATGTGTAAAGTAGTGTGCAAGCCAGCTGATGTCCCTGTTCATTCAATTTGCATAAGAATTAAACTTGTAAATGAAGTTTAGTACCAATCCTTGGCTGTGTATTTGGCTTGTGGAATTGGGCCAAAACAACACGGTGACTTGGAGATCCATTAATGAGTGTCCAGACAGGTTAAAGTGTTCTCCAGCAGGTTTCTGTGTATTGCCTTTATAGCTATCTGATTTATGTCCATTAATTTTTTCCTGTAGAGACTGTCCAGTTTGGCCAATATACATAGCAGTGGGGCATTGCTGGCACCACATTAGTGAATGTGCAGTTAAATGAGCCTCTGATATGGTGGCTGATGTGGTTGGGTCCAGTGATGAAATCACTGTCTCTCTTCTTTTTTTCTCCTCTTCTCTCTTTCCTCCTTATCGCCCACCCCCTTCCCTTATTTATTCTTGGATCTGGACTTCTAATACTCCAGTCATCTGAAGAAGTGGGTTGTGCCCACAAAAGCTCATGATACCATCTACATGTTTTGTTAGTCTTTAAGGTGCTATTAGACTATTGTTGTTTTAGTTTTTCATATTTATATTTATGTGCATGTTTGTTGTGCCATTTAGTGGCTCCATATTTCTGTGTTATATTGTACAGCTGATTAACCTTAAAGTTAGGTATTTTAGGTGTATCAATACCAATATAATGATTTATTATTTAGGTCATGCTAGAAATGTAGACAGTGAAACAATAGGTGAATACCAGTGATGACTGAAATTGCACCCTTTCTCCTTTTAATTCACATTCTTTTCACAGCCAACTGCAAATCAGCTTCCAGAATCCTGTGTAGGAGATAGTTGGAAGCCACTGCTTCCAAGAGGAAGTGAAACAATGGAATGATTATATTCAGGTCACTTGGCACAAGCTGGTTCCTTGGCTGCGTCTAGGGTTGACAGCGACGGAAGTGCTTATGTGGTGGTCTTACGATCAGACTGCTTTGCGTCCGATTGAACGACTTTGTCTTTTCTGGGAACAGTTTCCCTTTCATTCACTTACTGCAAGTTCAGAGAAATTTTCAGTACAGACTGTGCTCTGCTAGAGAAAAATCCTGCAGCAGAGGCACTGTCCTTTCCCAGAGGCCAAACAGAGCCTCTTTTCTTCACAAATCTATCCACTGTCTGCACTGACCCTGGCTGTTCTGCTTTCCGAGTCATTTCTATGCTGTTTGCGCCTTCTCAAAATAGAGCATCCATACCAAAAAATGCACAATTTTTGTTTCTACCCAACTACAGAATGCTTCAACAAAATTTAGAGGAGAAATGAAATCAAGTTTCCTAGACTCTTGCATCACAAAATTAGTAACACAAACTATGGATTTGATTGTAGAAAAGTTGAAGGCTGTAAGTCTGGACCTTGCATTTGACACATTAAACATCTGGACTGATGGAATTATTGTTGGCCACAACTAGTAGTACTGACATGAGGATTGTAATTTTACTTAAAATGGCAATTAGTGAGATTTAAGGAAACGGCTGCCCATCCCATAATTTTAAAAAACAATATAGCTCTGTTTTAAAATTTGGTGGTGGTGAAAATTCAATCACATAAATAAATCATAACTTCTCTCATACAATTAGGAAGTGAATACATCCTGGTGGGAGAAAGGCTGATGACCACTTCCTGGCTGGTGAGCATCATGTCCAGGCTGGTCTGCTTCTTCTCCTCAACCTCATTATCCTGTAGACCAAGGATGGGCATGATCAGGCTGGAGTCCACAATGGAGGAAGGGGTGGAAGGAAGGGACCAACCCTCCCCCTCCCAGGATGCCATCCATCTGCTGGTAAAAGCAGCAGGTCTGGGATGTTGCTCCAGACTGGGAACGTTGTTCCCTGGCCTTGGTATAGGCTTGGCACAGTTCTTAAATTTTCATGCACACCTGGTTCAGTGCATGTGTGTGGCCATTCTGGGCCCAACTGGCTGCCTGCCATACACATTGACATTCCTGCAAAAGTGGCGAGGAGTCCTGTGGCACCTTATAGACTAACTGAAGTGTTGGAGCATAAGCTTTCGTGGGCAAAGACCCACTTCGTCAGATGCAAGTGGGTCTTTGCCCACAAAAGCTTATGCTCTAACACTTCAGTTAGTCTCTAAGGTGCCACAGGACTCCTCGCCGCTTTTGCAGATTCAGACTAACACGGCTACCCCTCTGATAATTGACATTCCTGTGCCTGGTATGGAGATTAAACTCCTTGTCCAAGACCTTTATGACATCCAGGATCTCCACATCTGTTCAGGATGGGGCCCTCCACCCCTGGCCAGGGCTTCAGAGGTGGCTGCCGGTGTGCTTGCAGCCATAGGTTGCTCAGAAGGATCACTGGGGTCTGCCGTGGCAGCAGGAAAGGTAGAGCAGGGTACTGCTGTGCAGTGCAGTGCTGGCAGGGCTTACATTATGCCACAAGCCCTTTCCTTTTTACCTGCAGCTTTACAGGCTGCAGGGGAAGGGAAACTATAGAGTTGAGGGGTGTGGACAGAGTGACCACTAGGGCAGCTGTGAGATGCCCTGGAGGCCAATTATTTCAAAATGAGCACAGCTGCACCATCCACACTCACCCCCTTTTGAAGAAGCTATTTTGAAATAGGCATTATTCCTCATGTAATGAGGGTTCATTATTCTGGAATGAGAAGCCTGTTATTTCAACATAATTTTGAAATAGTAGATTTGCTATATGGATGCTCGCCTTGTTATTTGAAAATAACGCAAGTTATTTTGAAATAGTACTGTAGTGTAGACATACCTTAAAAGCCCAGCCTACCTTAACCAGACATTCAGTAACTTGAGTTTAAAAAAAAAAAAAAAAAAAAAAGCCAAAAAATGAAAACAAGGTCAAATTAAAAAGGATGGATATTTAAAACCTCCCCTCCCCCCCACACACCGCAAGCATGAAGAGATCAAGTTAGAAAGGCCAAAGCACAAAAGAAGATTAAACTAGGAAACAATTTACAAATACATTAGAATCAAGAACAACAAAGACAGGGCAGGACCATTATTTAATGAAGAGGGAAGACAGTAATAGAAAATGCACAATACTCCTGGCTAGAGCACCCCTGGAGAAAAGTTAGGGGTGCTTAACACCCACTGACAGCCAAACACCTGCTTTCCCCAAGGCCTCCTGCTCACCAGCAGCCCTGCACCTCAGCTCCTCCCCCTTCCTCCGGGTGCTTTTCCAACTGCTGTGAACAGCTGTTTCATGCAGGATGCTTTGGAAGAAGTAGGGCTGGGCTGGGCTCATTATTCAGGGGAGGGAGAGAAAAGAGACTTGTGGTAAGAGGTGAAGTGGGGGGCAAAGCCTGGGGTGGGCAGGAGTTGAGCCTCCCCCTCCAGGTAGAGGGGAAGTCTGCACCTATCACTTATGTATCAAGCTAATTTAATATCCTTTCTTGGCAGAATAACAAGACTTGTGGATTTGGAGGTGGGAACTTAGTAAGGCTTTCGATACTGTCTCATGTGACCATCTCAAAAGTAACCTAGAGAAATATATAAGTTACATGAATCTGCTGTAAGGTGGGTGCACAAATGATTGAAACACACTCTCAAAATAGTTATCAATGTTTTACAATTAAGCTGGAAGGGGAGATTGATTCCTCCAGGACCTCACCCAGTCTTGTGTTTGATTCTATTCATTATCTTCATAATGAATTTGGATAATGACAGAGAGTACATGAATAAATTCTGCAGATATCACCAACCTGGGAGTGGCTGCAAATGCTTTGGAGGACAATTTGAAAGGATCTTGACAAGCTGGAGAAATGGTCAGAAGAAAATAAGATAAAATTCAAAGACAAAAGTAAAATACTCCACTTAGGAACAATCGGTTGAACAAATACAAACATGGGAAATGACTGCCTAGGAAGGAGTACTGCAAAAAAAGATGTGGGGGTTATAGTTGATCAACTACTAAAATTAGTTAATGTAATATTGTTAAAAAAAACAGCTGCAAACATTCTAGAATGTTTTAGCTGTAAGGTTATAAGCAAAACTCAAGGGGTGCGTCTAGACTGGCAAGATTTTGCACAAAAACGGCTGCTTTTGTGCAAAAACTTGCCAGCTGTCTACACTGGCCACTTGAATTTGAGCAAGAGCACTGACTTTGTAAGGTACAAAATCAGTGCTTCTTGCGCAAATACTTTCACGCTCCCGCTCGGGAAAAAGCCCTCTTGCGCAAGAATACGTGCTCAAGAGGGCTAGTGTAGACAGGGAAGAACTGTTTTGCACAAAAAAGCCCCGATGGCTAAAATGGCGATCGGGGCTTTCTTGCACAAAATCACGTCTAGACTGGCCACAGATGCTTTTGCACAAAAGCATCCATGCCAATCAAGACGTGCTTTTGCGGAAATACTTTTAACGGAAAAACTTTTCCGTTAAAAGTATTTCCGCAAAATCATGCCAGTCTAGACATAGCCAAGGTCTGTGTCTACATTGGCAGGATCTTGCGTAAATACTCTTTAACTCAAGAGTTCTTGCATTAAAGTATTTGCGCAAGAGAATGTATACACTGGCATGTGCTTTTGCACAAGAGCATCTGTGCCAGTGTAGACGCTCTCTTGTGCAAGAAAGCTCCAATGGTCATTTTAGCCATCAGGCTTTCTTCATGTTGCCTGTCTACACTGGCCTCTTGCGCAAGAACAGTTGTGCAAGAGGGCTTATTCCTGAGCGGGAGCATCATAGTTCTTACGCAAGAAGCACTGATTTCACACATTAGAACATCGGTGTTCTTGTGCAAGAACTCCCTGCCAGTGTAGACAGGCAGCATGTTTTTGCGCAAAAGCAGCCGCTTTGGCGCAAAATCGCGCCAATGTAGACACAGTCAAGAAGTAATTCTTCCACTCCACTCAGCACTGATATGGCCCAGGGGTGTACTGTGTCCAGTTCTGGGCACCTCATATCAACAAAGGTGTGGACAAATTGGGGAAAGTCTAGAGGAGAACAACAAAGATGATTAAAGATCTAGAAAGCATGACCTATATGGAAAATTAGGGGTTTGTTTCATCTGGAAAAGGGAATACTGAAAGGAGACATGATAAAAGTCTTCAAGAACATAAGAGGTCTTTATAAAGAGGAAAGTGATCAATTATTCTCCTTAAGCACAGAGAACAAGGTAAGTAGTAACAAGCTTAAATTTCAGCAAGAAAGATGAAGGTTAGACATCAGGAAAAACTTCCTAACTATAAAGGTAGTTAAGCATCAGAACAAAAGACCTAGGGCTCCTCAACTTGGGAAGCCCCGGGGGCCACAATGATACTCACAGCACATGCCGAGGGCTGCAACTTAAGTGTGGTTGCAGATATATGCAAATAGCTTTTCACACGGACAGGCATGAATACAAAGATTAAGGCAAGACTACACAACACACATGCCCCATTTAAGTCAGTTCTGCTATATATATATATATATATATATATATATATATATATATATAAATGGAATATTTACCCAGTTTCCCACCCATATGACAGCACTTTTAATGAGCAATGACAGTCCAGGAATTTAACTACTAAAATGCATATCAACAGAAGACCATTATACTGACTCGCTGTTGTGGAGTGTGTTCCCTGTGGAAGCCATGTTCGAAGGATCCACATGTTGAGCTCTGCATAAACCTTGCTTGCTGAGTAGCCCTGACCTAGGGAGACTGTGGAATCTCTAGTACTAGAGGTTTTTACGTTAAGGATAAGGTTAGGTATTTACTCTGGCCTCAGTGCAAGGGTCTGGACTAAATGACTTACCGAGGTCCCTTTCTGTTTAACATTCCTAGGATTCACAGATCCAGTTGAAGATTTGCCAGATTCCTTCATAATACACAAAAGAAGTCTTCCTAAGCCTTCTTCCTAATCCTTCCCACAGCTGATGACTGACATGTGCAGATGGACCATTTAAATAATAATTGGACTAACTTCAACTGCACATGGAATTGAATTTGTGTCACATGTCAGTGAAACAGTGCAGAATTCTTTGTCTCTTAAATTATGTATATTACTCACCTCACGTATTATAATGTATTGGGCATGATTTTTTCATCTCATTACTTAGTTTGGGTTGTTGTTTGTTATGTACTTTAAATGCTATCAGACTCCAGTGGGTAGGCACTAGCCTAAGAAAACTCAGATTTAAATCCCTGATTCTTCACAAACTTTCTATGGAGAGCTGGAGCTAGGCAGGCTCTGTGCCTCCATTCCTCATGTGTAAAATGGGGGGGAGTGACACTTCCCTACTTCACTAGGCTATCATGACAATATACTGTGGTGATGGGGGCCATAAAAGTAACATAGATAGGACTAAAGAACACTAGGAATGTGATTTGCAAGATAGCTCAAGGCTACCTTAGCTGCTCCCATGGAAGTTAATGGTAAAATAAAGTAGATGTAGGGAATCTGAACATGAGAAAATCCTATCCTATAGCTCTAAGATTAATCTCCTAGCCATACGGATCTTGGAAAATCCAGAGCTACTTGAACACCAAATTCAGCAGCCACCACCACCACCTGCCCTGAACTCCTCATCCCCCTCCAACTTGCTGCCCTAACTCATGCACCCCAACACACCCTACGCCTCTCCTCACACTCTGCTCTGACTCCTGTACTCCCTGCCCTGAGCCCCTCCACAACCCAACCCTGACTCTCCCCACCCTCACATTTCCTGCCCTGAGGTGGGGGGGGGGGGCACATCCCCAAGTTCCTGCCATAACTCCTGCATCCTCTCACTCCATCCCTCTGTGCTGAAGGGCCCAAGAAATACCAGTTAAGTCTTCTAGTACAAAACATAACCCCTTCAACAGTAGACCCCCCCTCGAGCACATTATCTCATAGGCCAATTCCCTGCTGTGCAAGAGTCAGAAGGGGGAAACTGACCTTGAATCTCATACTCCCCAGGTGAGGACCTTAATCTCTTGGAAAAAGTCATGGGGAGGGAAAGGAGAGGAGAAGACAGGAAACTGCTTCCTCCCTTTGCTGTTTTATGAATCTAGCCCTTCATTTCCTTTGCTTGTATTTTAAGCAGCACCTGGAAACACAACATTTCATTCAACTTGAAAGTTATCAACCTTTTCTAATTTGCCAACTTTTTTTGGATGTTTGGTGTCAGTTTGGGCTAAACTGATTTTTTTTTTTAAATTTGGGAGAACCTGCCAGCAACCTGTAAAGTCAGTGATTTGCTCCCCTCCAGAACAGGCTTCCATGCAACATAGCTCAGGCAGCTTATACATGTGTTTCCACATACACACAATTTGGGGAGATGTGGCTACTCAGAAGGAGTGAGGTAGAATCCATTCTGTACATAAGCTTGTTCATGTCATGAAGCTGTGAAGAAAACAATGCTAACTCACCGATACGATAACGTTCACTGAGCTGGCAGTACAAAGCGTTTTCAGTTGTCTAAAGCTGTTCTGGATTCTCTGGCACTGTATATCTGTCCATTAGTGGAGCTTGGACAGAGGTTGCTGTAGCATATTGCTACACCTGGGGCTGTGTCTACACTGGCATGAATTTCCGGAAATGCTTAAAACGGAAAAGCATCTGTGGCCAATGTAGACGCGCTTTTCCGGAAAAGACTACTGGGCTGTCTACACTGACCCTTTTCCAGAACAGTGTTCCGGAATAAGGACTTATGCCCGAGCGGGAGCAGAATAGTTTTTCCGGAATAGCGGCTGATTTTGTACAGTAGAGCATCGTTGCTTTTCCGGAAATTCAAGGGCCAGTGTAGACAGCTCGCAGCTTATTCCGGAAAAGCGGCTGATTTTCCGGAATAAGTGGCCCAGTGTAGACACAGCCCTGGTGCATGGGTGCACCAAACTCCTCTTCCCTCTAGCAGCAGGTCTGTGGAATTGCAATGTGCTTCCACAAGTTCTCTGCTGTCACATCATGAATTCTCCCTATCATCATCAGATTTTTTTATGCCAGGGATCTGTCTATTGTATCAATCATTTTTCTATATTACCTATCACCAAGCACCACAGGAGGCCTAGAAAGCAATTTGAAATTCTGGGATAAGTCTATTAGCTGCATTTTTCTGCTCACATAATTCTTACACCACTAATGATGAGGGTTTAAAATGTTAAAGTGTCAGAATTAACAATCCAGAGTGAGATAGCTGTGACAAAGTTAAACTATTTTCTGAGTTCCTGCAAAGTAAGCCTGCTTTGGCTCATGCTTCATTCCCATTTTCAAAGTTATCTTCACATTGAAAAAAGGGTAAAAAAATCAAGTTTTTTTTTGTTTGGAGGGTTTGGGGTTTTTTTTTTATAAACAAAAGCTTTGACTCTAAAGCACATTCCTGCATCACATGGGGGATTTTATAGCAAATGCCAAGGCTGTAGAGTTGCAAACCACAGAGGTTCCTGCCTGTCATTGTCACATTTAAGCAGAACTATTGTTAGGCATATGCAGAATATGCTGCTGTGTGGGGCAGTGGCCACCACTATTCCCCATATTAATAGTGCCCCATGTTGCATATGCCTCGTGCTGGCTGTAGGCAGTGCTGGCTCAAGTAGCCCCAATCCCTTGATCCCTCAGGCCACCTCTCTGCCTCCCCAACCCTGGTGGCCAAATACCCCAGCGCTCCCACTCCATGCTCTGAGCATCTCCTGGCCCCAACAGCCGAAAACCTCAGCCCCTCCAGCTCCCTGCTCCACCTCCTGGTTGCAGTGGTGGAATCCCCCTGCTTCGCCTCCCAGCCCAGCAGTCAAATCCCACAACTACTGCCCCATACTCTGGCAGCCCTCTGGTCCTGGCAACCAAATCCCTCACCCCCCCATGCCCCTACTATGACTCCCACCACATCCTGGTTTCAGTGATCCCAATGCTCTGCTCCACCTACTGCCACCTTTGGCTTCAATCCCCCACCCCTACACCTCCTTCCACCTGTTTCCCCTCACCAGTCTCCCTGTCCTGTTCCTGCCCCCACATTCCTGAGTGCACACACCCTCCCTGCAAAGTTGCTGCCCTGGTCACTAGAAGGGAACAGGGTGGTGCATGTGCTCAGGCTGCATAGGGCACCAGCATTCATAAGGATGGCCTATATCTATAGTCCACTGCTATTTAATCCCACTTGCAACTGTGGCTGCACAATTTTCAGTGGAATCCAAAGCATGCCACAGTATACCCTGTAACTTCTAGTATTTCTCATACTTTTCACATTTACTCAGTACAATGCAAAGCCATGCTACTTTACAAAGTAGTATTGTGAGATTCAGTATAACAGTCCATTGAGTGAACAATGTTATACTGGTAATTTCTGAGTCAAAAACTAATTTGAGTCCAAAACTCTTCTGATGCTATTGAGTAAGTGAAGAGGCCAGCGTCAGGGCCCCTGCTAATAGATTTTATGCTGATTTTAAAAGAGCTTGTGGAGTCTTCAGGAGGGGAGAAGATATGACTGTATCCCCCTTCAAGTTTTCCCCTTCACCAGGCACTGGGAACTCAATAGGCTTCCATGACCTTCTCTTAGGTTTGGGAGTGGGGGGAAGGGAGAGAAAGATTCTATCAGTTAAGTGAAGTTACAAGCTTTTTACTTCTAAACTAAATGGAAATGGCAGGAAAGCCTAAATAGTTTCATTCAGTCACTTTAAACAAGGAGATCCCATGGTGGTAATTTGGTAACTGATTATTGGCTGCTTTCACAACAATCTAACCCACCAGAGGAATGGGGGTTGCTTTTTGGATATTTATACAAACAGGCAAATACAGCATTTTTCATTACAGTTGTCCCGGCTGGTAGCTAGGAGACTATATTCAGTCTTCAGCACAAACCACTGCAGCCCTTATACTGCCATCACAACCCTCTGATAGGTTGCCAAGAGCAGATAAGCTAATCAATCAGGATTGCCAAGGAGAGGGATAAGCTAAGGCACCTGGTAAATCTGAAGTAATACGCTAACCTATATCCACTACGTTAAATGGTAACACCAGAGACTTAGATGAGACTTTGGCCCACCTGTTCTTAAAATGGTTGTGTAGGTTAACAAGCCAAGCAAGTGATAAAGTGAATCAAAAACTATTTTTGTTACCTCATGCAGAAATTTTGTCAAGTTGTACAATCTATACTTGAACACCACCAGCATGCTGGAAGATCACAAGGAGGAAACTGAAGAGGCTATATATACACACAGGTTTTCAGCTACTTACTGACATTGCTAAAAAGACATACTTAATATATATGCTTCCCTACCAGGTAAGTGAATCATCTCCCAGCTGAGGCTCATCCAAAACTCACAGTGAGTGACTTCCCTGTAAAATGCTCAGGAGCCTGATTCACACAAAGCAAAGCAAGAGATGACTGAACAGAACAGAAAAGGGTTCTAGCAGAATTAGAGAATTCCAAATTCATTTTCCCTTTCACTTTCTCCTTCCTCGGGGCACATTTTTAGAATACAGTACTGGAGCTACACAGAAACATCTAATTTCTTTCACACTGGTGGACACATGAATGTTGTCCTGATAATATGAAAAGCTCCTAGTCCAGAAAAGATCAGTACAGGGAAAACTCTCTAGGAGCTGCAGACCAGCCCCATGCTGATGATGGAAAAGCTAGCTTATTCCTGAGCCCAGAGGCATACGGCTCATACAGCCTGGTAACTTCAATTGTGCCTTCATTTCTGAGATTTCTCCAACAACATATAACAACAAACAAAATATTTTAAATCCACTTACTCTGTTAACTACATGCAAGTGTGTCTCAAGAGAGGTCGCCTACTCTCTTTCCTGATTTTGACTGGAGATGGGCCTGGTAGTCTAGGTTTCCGTAATGGGCTCATTAAGGCAATGGAGTATATCTGCCCTGAATAGCTGGCTGACTGACAAGCCTCAGCTGCTTTCCATTAGCTCTAGACAAGCTGGAGTGAGAGTATCATCTGCCCACGCACACTTCAGGCATTCCAATTATAGGTAAGACCTGGCTAGCATGGGGAACACTCAATTTAAGTCATTTTAATTCCCCAGGAGCAATAGATGAATTCTGAAACACCACAAGTGATTGGTATACACCTAGTTGTAGGGCTGGGTCAGCTGGTAGCCTTTAATAAGAACAATGAATGGCCTTTCATTGATGAATATGGCCAGTGTTCTTGCTGTCTTTTTCTGAGCCCTGGACACCGGGGCTACATCTGCACTGGCGGCTTCTTGTGCAAGAAAACTGTTCTTGTGCAAAAACTTGCCGGGTGTCTACACTGCACACGTGTTCTTGCAAGAGCTCTTGCACAAGAGGGCAGTGTAGACCTGCAACATGAATTTCTTGTGCAAGAAAGCCCTATGGCTAAAATGGCCATCAGAGCTTTCTTGCACAAGAGAGCGTCCACACTGCCATAGACGCTCTTGCGCAAAAGCACATGCCAGTGTAGACGCTTTCTTGTGGAAGACTTTTTGTGCAAGAACTCTTCCGCAAAACAGTTCTTGCGCAAGAAGCTGCCTGTGTAGACATAGCCCAAGTGGTTCCAAGGGACAAAGAAAAAGAAAACAGGGACAGGCATGAGGGTCAAAGGGCTAAAATGAAAGAACTGGATGGGGACACTGAGCAGAGAACCCCGGACAATACCCACTGTCCCTCGAAGGTCTCGAGAGAGCCAGTGGACGCTGCCCAGAGGAACTCTGCCTGGATGCATGAATGGATGCAGGAGCAGAAATAGGCCCCACAGTCACAGAGCCCTCCTTCAGCCCATCTCTGCTCCTTGATTTTATAAATTGCCATCTTAGTTATAGGCAGGAGGAGGTTGACGAGGAGGTCCCACACGGATGGGGTGTGCATAAATTAATAGGTGAGGGGAGAAGTGCAGCCAGAACCTCAACAAGAGGTTCTGGAAGAGCTGAAAGAGGGGCTGTAACCTGGCAGACTCCATGTAAATGTGTGCCAGGGTCTCCCTCTCACCACAGAAGGGGCAAGTGTCGGGGACAGGGGTGAACTACGTCAAGTACATGCCCATGCTCACAGCACCATGGAGGATTTTCCAGCTGATGTCCCCGGCGGGCCATGGAACCAAGGTGGAATAGTGACTGACCCACCAGGGCTCCCCACCCTCTATTGATGGTAGGAGGTCCCACCACTTGGTATCTGGGTGGGTCGCAAGGGTGGGGAAGAGGAGAGTTTGAAGCACGAGCATGTACAGAGGACTTGTTGGCACAGTTTGAAAGGGGACCAGATGCAATGTATTCAGCCAGCTTAGGTGATGAGGGGGAGGTGGTTGGAAAGGTACACAGGGCTGGGAGCCAATGGAGAGATCAGGAGAGCTAGGGGTGAGGGGCAGGCGGGGTGCACCTTCTCACAGGACTCTGTCAAGATAAACCCGAGCAGTGGGTGGCAAAGCATCCTTCACCTCCTGAAGTACACGCTGGGGAGTACGTAGGGTGGAAAACCCCATGTGCTGGGGAATATGGCCAGTGTTTCCGGGATGATAGGGTTCACCCACTAAGTCATAAAGCATTTGTACAACTTACCATAGAGATTTTTCTCAGTCATACAGGGCCAGATTAAGGGCACTATAAGGGCTGTAGCCTGGGGGCCCCCTTGGCCTGGGCTACAGCCCCTACAACGCCTGTGTTCTACACTAGCACTTCCTAGCAGAGGCAGTTCCACATGCTGCTGCTTTTCCTCCCACCTCACCCTGGAGTCCCAGTTCCAACCCCATGAGCACAGGAAGTGCTGTCCCTTCAATTCCCATTGGCTGTGAATCATAGCCAATAGGCAATATGGCGGCAGAGCCTCTAGGTGAGTGCAGAGCAGTATGGAGCTGCACCATGTAAGTGTCCCACACTCCAATCACCTATTCCAGTCCTGATCCCCCTCCTACACCCTAGCTCCCACCCAGGCCCTACACCCCCACCTCAACCTACTCTGAGTTCACTCCTGCACTCCAAACCCTTAGCTCCAGCTTGGAGTCCCTTCCTGCACCCCACACACCTGGTCCCCGGCCCCATACCAGAGCCCTCATCCTCCTCAACAGAGCCTGAACCCCTCACTCACACACCCTCCTGCCTTAATCCATAGCCCCCTACCACACTCTGAACTTCTCATTTTTGACCCTATCTCAGAGCCTAGGGAGCCCATGCTATCTAATAGCCCAGGGTCCCTAAAAGAGTTAATCTGGCCCTGCAGACATACATTTTGTTGTAAAGGTTCTCATCCCTTCGTGGATGGATATGCTCATGCCTGTAAGAGCCTATGGGCAAGGCAAGGCAGAACTTCCTGACTGAACTTCCTCAGGGCAGCCGGAATATTGGATTGTTCAGGTGGCGGTCTTAAGGCCTAGATTCACTCTCAGATTCAGAACTATCTTTTTAAACTATGTAGCTGTTATCTGTCTCACTCCAAAGAAAGAGGCATCATCCCAATACTCACTCTGGAAGAAGGAACCATAGACATCCTAGACTGAAAAGACATTTAATTATATAATCAATCTTCTCTCCACTGAAGATTTTTCATTGTTTTCTGATGCTTTGTCCAAACTATCTTTTTAAAAGAACATTTCTCTGGGATGATAACTCTGTTTTTTATCAAGTTGCTAGGAAAATATAATCCCAGCTCCAAGGAAACCAAAGCAATTTCAGTTCTAAACTGACGCAAAAAATGAGGTCTCCAGTGTGATAACTGTAACAGCAGCATGACAAGTGTGATGAATTTCTTTGCTGAGCCTCTGCTTTCTGCCAAAGAACTGAGGGGAATCTACCAGACCATCCTTTTTCCATTTAATTTTTCTTTACTAATAACTTGAGTTCATCAGTATAAATGTGTTTCGGTTCACCTTACATCAGTTTTCTAAATAATGTTGTATAGAGTTTGACTTTACTTTATATATAAATTCTTAATGTATAATCTTTTGACTACCTATTTCATTAGTTACATACCTTTCTGTAGCCAACCAAGGTTCCAACAGGGGAGGGATCACGTGAGGATTACCTGTTGGGGTCCCTCCCTCTGGAACATCTGCTATCGGCCACTGTTTGCAGACAGGATTGGATGGACCATTGGTCTGACCCAGTATGGCCATTCTTATGTATGTTCTTATGTCCCTCTAAGCTGCACACAGCAGCACGGGACTGCAGCTGCTTAATGAGCTCTGCCCAAGTAGGGAGGGGAGGTGTCCCTACCAGCTAGAAAAGACTTGCTGCTCTGTCCTCAGCAGGGAGCTGCTTTTGTAGCTGAGGGGAAAGTGGCCCTCCCCCAGCTGGCAGCTCTGTGTACAGCAGTCCTGAGTCCTTGGCTGGGGTTCATTAAACAGCTGTGAGGCCCTGCTGCCATTCAGCTTAGAGGGAACCTTGTAACCAACCCTTTGAAAGCCAGAGAAACATAGATGCAAATTTAAAATCTTTCTTTGGGGGAAATAAAGTACCAACCTAAAAACTCACAACATTGACAGCTCCACAAGATATGGGGGAATAAAATTACCCAACTTGGAGTTGCCCTGTCTGTCAGGCTCTCTAGCTTGTTGATCTCTTTTCTTTTCTTTTTTAGCTGAAAGAATTCACATTTGAATACTAATATTCTTTACTGGAACAACTGATGTATGCGCTTCATCTTCTTACATTGTATTTTTTATGCTTTCTTGATGCTTCTTAAAAACATCTATTGTATCACCTTGTTTTAATTCATTTCTATGGGTGGTATTTCATGATGTTTTACAACTTCAGTCAAACTACTTACTTTATGGACTGTAACAGAGTTTAAAGAGAAGCTAGATAATTTCCTGGAGGTTAGGTCCATAAAAGGCTTTTAGCCAGGGGATAGAAGTGGTGTCCCTGGCCTCTGTTTGTCAGAGGCTGGAGAAGGATGGCAGGAAACAAATAGCTGATCATTGTCTTTGGTCCACCCTCTGGAGCACCTGGTGCTGGCCACTGTCGGCAGACAGGCTACTGAGCTAGATGGACCTTTGGTCTGACCCAGTATGGCCATTCTTACGTTCTTATGTTTAAAATAAGAACATTACATCCAAGTCTACTCCCACTGAGATCAAAGAGGATAGTACTTGGATGGTGAAAAGAGTACCATCAATCGCAAAATAGAGAATAAAGATGCATGCAGTACATTGAATGTGACAGAGCAGAGGTGATGCTTCTGGAGATTCACATTCTTAACTATTTTCTCATCCTTATTTCTCTTTAATAGGAAAGAGATGAAAGAAGGAAAAGAGAAAAAGTAGCAAACATCCATGCCCTGACCTTGCATAAGAGGAATCCTGGAACACTAAATACTGTTACAAAGCTATAGCCCCTAACTAAATATTATGACTATTTGTTTAGTATTTGTATTGCCTAACCTAGGCTAGGGAAACTGGGAATCCCAATCAAACAGTCCATGGTGTCAAGTGGACAAACAAGTAAAATATGACAGTTCTGCCCCAGGAGTTTACAAGCTAGTTTTATAATTGATGGTCTCATAACCTTTTCACTCTATTAAAAATACATTTTATATTTCTATTTTATTGTAAAATAGAAATATCGGTTGAGTTTTAGCACTAGCTTCCTATTGGCGTCAGTATAGAGTTTGAAACTATTAATAAGCCGCAAGACAATAAAGTATTGTTCCAGTGATTAGCAAAAACTAATACAAATTAGTAAAATAACAGTACTGAATAATAAAACATCTCAGTAGAACACAACAAATTCCAATGCACTTCCACTCATGTGCACAAGTGCTCCAGGCCAACAAGTACCAGAAAGATGTTCTGTGAAATTCAGGAAGTACAGAATTTGCTGGTTCACATTGATCTGTTCTGACTTTATGAACTTAAACAATTTAGTGTAAGTTCTGCATTGTGCATCACAAATGAATCCAGATGAATTGTCAGGTTTCTTAAATCCATGGGGGAGAGACATAACGTATCTATCACTGAAGCCATCATCAACCAAGAAACATGCCCACCTCCTGTTTGTACAGAGGAGGATGGCTGTTTAGTATCAGAATCCCTCAACAAATGTTGGAAGGGAAATTAAGAGGGCAAAGGAAGGAGAAAACTGTCATGAGACAGTGGGTAACAGATATGGCAACAGACTGATGTAGCAGCAGAATAACTGTGAAAACCAGAGTATGGTTTTTTAAGGTGTTTGTTTAGTTGTTACTGCCTTTTAACCATATTATACAAGACAAAACATATATGCCAGGAAACTCACTACAACCTAAAAAATATGGTTGTGTTCCTCATCTTCAGTTCCTCCATGAGACGGGTTACCTCCAAGTTACCTGAAGAACCATCTCACTATATGTGATTGTGACCTTTCATAACAGCTGGGTTCCACTAGAACAATGCAGCACCAAACTCAAAAGTGAGACTTGTGCATACAAGAGACAGATTCTGGCCCTTCACTGTAAACTCACTTTCAGAAGAAACTTGGATGGCCACCATTGTCAGCACCTTCTGAACAAAATGAATCCCCCATTGACGTAACATTTCCACAAAACCCCACCAAATCACACAATTAAGAAAAAACAACTCCTGAGAATAAGCAGCAAGGAGAAAGAAAGTTAGGCTTCCTTGCATCCATCTTAGTACATTTCCCCAAATTCTCAAATACAATGGCAATGAGGACATACAGGAGACCCTAGATAAATAAATAATAGGTCTGATATAAATCCTTCGAAAGTGAATGGTGTCACCAAATGAAATTAATAGGTAGCAGGTTTCAAACAAAGAAAAGGAAGTTTTTCTTCACACAGAGCATGGTTGGTCTGTAGAACTCCTTACCGGGGAGGTTGTGAAGACCAGGACTTTAACAAACTTCAAGAAAGAACTAGATACATTCATAGAGGTTAGGTCCATCAATGGCAATTAGGATGATTAGAAATGGTGTCCCTAGCCTCTGTCAGAGGCTGGGAATGGGTTACAGGAGAGGGATTATTTGAAGATTCCCGTTTCTGTTCACTCTCTCTGCAGCATCTGGCATTGACCACTGTCGGAAGACAGGATACTGGCTAGATGGACCTTTGGTCTGACCTAGTATGGCCGTTCTTATGTTCTTATGAATAGAAGTCTTCCCAGGCCCTGTAAGCTATGTTTGGAGCCCTTGCCTGGAGATCAGTAGAGAGCTGACTGATCACATTGTGCTGGACTCTGTTACACGCTTCCATGTTACACTGTAAAACAAAATACATTAAATATGTTTTGAAATATTGCTTTTCCATGGAAGTAATTGCTGTAGAAATAATAACTAGAAACAAAAATGTCCTGAAATTAATTAATTAAAACATCTATTGTAAATCCAGAAATAATTTATGGAAAGCAGGGTGTCTTCCAAACTGTATATTCAAATGAAATGCTGTAAAAAGAATAAAACTTGCTATAAATAAATGTTTGTTATACTTATGCAGTGATTAAATAATACAACTAATTTTATGGCGCCAATTGAAAGTAACATTTTGGTCAGGCAAAAGAAAACTTTGGCATTTTTAAGCAGAAAGTTAAGGAAATCGGAAATGAGTATGCAATAACTCCAAGTTTTGCAATACATTTGCAAGCCCTAAATTATTGTGGCTAAGCTGTAGAATAAAGCCCTCGGAATTTGTTTAAAAAACTCAACATAACCAAGGTTTTACAAAACACAGAAAATACAATAGAAAAAATATCAAAAGTGTTTTGCATTTAAAGATTTCCTTACTGAATAGATACAAACAGCATGAGGGACAGATACAAACACTATAGATTTCAGCTTGGCTTTACAATGCAGTATTATTTTTGATTCTTCCACCACACCTTTTCTTTTAATGTGGATGCACTTTGGCCCTGCATTGGTTAAGACTCAGACACCGTAGCATTATGCATGAGAAACAGAAAGTGAAAGGAACTAATCAGTTATAATCCAAGTTGGGAGGCTTGTTCCTATTCACTCCACAATACCCAATCCTCTGTCATGTGGCAATGGAAAACACTCACAGAAAAGAATCAGCTTCTTCTAGTACTGGATGTGGACTTTTAGTAGAGCAAGGAAAATAATAATTTCCCCTCTGATATTATTCCAAAATAACATAATGCGCTTCTACACGACAAGGTTTTACTTCAAAATATTGTTGAGCTGGAGGACTTCTTACGCTGACTGATGGTAACCCTCATTTTACAAGGAGTAAGGGAAATTGAAGGGAGAGTGTTCTTCCTTTAACTTCCCGCTGTGTAGACAGCACCTAAAGCCAAGTTAAGCTATTTTGAATTAAACTATGCAACTGACGTAGATCAAGTTGCGGAGTTTAATTGGACTTTAGCCCTGCTATGTAGACATACCCTTTCAGTATAGACCTTCACCCTAGAACTTCTGCCTAGAGTCTTGCTACATCTTCCCATTGGTTTCAAAAGGAATTGAGGGCTGAGCACCTTGTGGAATCAGAGGTATGTTGCTGGCAAGAGTAAGTCTCAGGTCCGACACTGGGTTCTCAAAGTACAAAGGACACTACACAGGTATCTGTCAAACACAAGTAGTTTATTTCCTGATAGCTAACAGCTGTGCCCCTTAACTAAAAGAACAACATGATAGGAAAAGCGGCATTGCTTACATCCCTTCAGCTAGACGGAAACCCCATTTCATTTGCAGATGAAGTGGGAGACTGCCTCAGCTTCTGAGGTGCTGGTACCCAAAGCCCATCGGTGAGGTCCAAATTGCTGTGCTCTGGTGCAGCTTTAAATACTGTGTCTTTACCTTGTATGTGCCAGTTTGGAAATATCCAGAGGTTACTCATTGCTTGTTATAGTATGGCTCAGCTGTACCGCTTGTCCTTTGACTTTGTTTACATGATCAGTACATTTAGATAAACAAGATTGTTATGTTCCCACCTTTATCTACAATTCGTTCTTGCTACAATGGCATATGTTCCTAGAGGTTTGCTTCTGGCTCATCTGTAGTAGGAAAAGTGAAGGGAGAATGTGAAAGGGGGGGCGGGGATGCAGGCCTCACCACCCCTATTCTTCACAAGTACAGAGTTCTTCTGCAATTGACCCCTATAAGGTACTAAAAGACTTAAGTGTTTATGGTCATCAAGACAAAACTTTGCTGGACTATAGAATCAGGCCCCAACTGAAAGGGATCTTTCCATGCTAAATAGAGAAGCTCATTTTAATTTTTTGTTTTTGTGTTAAAATGTCTTTATAGGCAGACAATCCACTTTAAATTTCTATATTTTGTTATGAAGGAAATTCCAGCCTCCCATTTGTACAATGTGTGCGTGAGTAAATAATGGAACTCCATGGGGACTGGAAAGGATGAAATTGAATGCATCCTATGAACAGGACTTGGGGTATTTCTGCCAATGCTTGTCTAGTGCCAAGGCTTTAGTAAGAGCTGTACCCCACCTCCACAAATGGAGACTGCATCTACTGGAGTTTTATAGCTTTTTAACTAACGGTAACACGCATTGGTCCTCTACCCTAGCTCCAAGTCCTTCCCTGTACTGACTTAAGTAGAAATAGCACAGGCCCCATCGTGGTAGGTCTATGCTCATCCCATTGCACAACTACCCCATTGCTTAGCTGTGCAAGAGAATCTTTACTAGTGTTCCACTTCCTTGAGGGCTCTGTAGTCCCTACTTTAAACCTAAGAGCATTTTGCCATAGCTTTAATCATTCGCATCCCTCTTCTCTGACATTCCTTTCCCATCTAATTCTGCACTACCTTGGTCTCAGAGAAGATACAGCAAAGTTAGAGGTACTTAAGATAACTAGATACTTGAATTGGTGTTGTTAAACTCTACTTGTCTTCAAACTAATGTTTATTTCACAAGTGGTTAATACATAGAAACTAGAAAATGAGGGTACTTGATCAGTTTGCCAAGTATAATCTTTTCCAAACTTTTTTAAAGCTGTCTTCATGGGTAATAAATTAAATTAATGGAGATTGCCTATCTCCTAGAACTAGAAAGGACCTTGAAAGGTCATTGAGTCCAGTCCCCTGCCTTCACAGCAGGACCAAGTACCATCTCTGACAAATTTTTGCCCCAAATGGCCTACTGCAAAGATTGAACTCCCAACCCTGGGTTTAGTAGACTAATGCACAAGCCACTGAGCTAGCCCTCCCCCCAATTTCACATTAATGTGAAATGTCCACATGGGTCACCCTTCAATTACAGTAATTAACATTACAATTCCAGGGTCATAATGTCTTAGTGATCTTTGACAAACAGTCTGAAAAATATAAACAGATTGAAAGTGCAAATTAGTTTGGTTGAAATCTCTAGAAAAGTCAAGCCTTTTCCCCTAAACTCTATAGGCAGCAGCAATATATAGATGGACTCCTGGTGAGAAAATCCTTTAGAGTATGTGTACTATTATGTTACTCAGAATTAAATTCATAATTAGATCATTCATAATTTTATTGTATTGCATGGTTTATAATAATAAATGTGAGTTTCCCATCTTGTTAGCATTCTTATCCTTTAAATAGCCTAGGATAGTTTAGCAGACACAAGTTTTTATATGTAAGAAAATACATGATTTTTAATCAATTCTCTTTAGCCATTTTATTGTTACTTCGACTATGTGAGAAGCCAGAAAGAATTATTAGTGTTAAGAATGTAACATTATTTCACATAACAGAGACTGCTGTTGATAATTACTTACTTGTTCCTATTAAGAAAATAATCTACTATATATTTTAGAGAGTTTGTCTCTTTGATCAAGAACTCCTCCTAAACAGTAAGGGCTACCAAATTTGGCATATAGCTTCCTCTTATTGTATCTTAAAGCAACATAAGGATTTGGTTGTGACATGAAAATGGAATGTGCCTGGAATAGGTTAGCTTCTCATAAAACCAAACCGAAGAAAGACAGACTCACCAGATCAAGTATAGTCCTCAAACTTGATATAATTGAGCAAATGTTCAAAGAGACTGAACCAAGATGAGCCAGAAAAATAGAATGAACCTGCTAAAGGAATGCTTTTCAATAGATCTAATATCTACTTTCTTGTTAAAGATAATAGATGAAATCTTGACCCTGCTGATGTTGGCAAAACTCCCAGTGAATCCTATGGCTCCAGGATTTTGCTCTATTTGGCTAGCTGGTCAGATTATAAGCAGTGGATCCAAAAGAAGTGCAAAGAGGTTGCAGGTAAATGGCAGACCAGCAGGTTAGGCAGTATTCAGGAGCATTATTAGTACGTTAAACTGCAAGCTCTTTGGGACAAGAACCATGTTTTTTTGCTTTGTACAGGGTTACACCTGGCGCTCTGAAGTGATACAATATTAGAAACAAATAATAATAGCTTGGATTTGTAAGTGATCTGATAGCAAACAGCAGAGAAAAACTATGTGAAAGCAAAGCTGCTCCCTTTAACATAGTACAATTTCAACAGCAATACATTCACGTACACGAAGAAATGTTCTTTCTTCATTGTATTCCTTTGTTATATATGGTCATGCCAATTCTCTTTCAGAACATGATCTGACGAAGTGGGTCTGCCCCACGAAAGTGCATCACCTAATAAACTATCTTGTTAGTCTTTAAAGTGCTACATATTTTTCCTTTTGTTTTACCAAGATCAGACAAACACGGCTACTTCTCAATTACTAAGAAATTGTAGTGAGTACTAGTAAAGTCTATATCAGCCAGTTAGTGTGCAGCATGTGGTGTGCTTCAGAATTTCACATCCCTTCAGAGTGCATTGCTATGCAGTGTAAGACGAGTTCACATTCAAACACAAGGTATAATATAATTTCACGTTGTTGGATAAAGTCAAACCCTAGCTGTGTCTGAACAAAGGAGAAACATAGTCTTTACATACAGTGATAGTACTAAAAAGCACATAGAAAGTGGGACAGGAAGTACAGAGATGGTGATTTGAGGTAATAAAGAAGCACAGATTTATAACATCACAATATTTTATTTTGCTACTATTTCTGGTTCCGCTCTTATTGAAATCTCATGTTCCTACTTTTCAGGCCTATTTGAATGTTAGATGCATCCAAGCTGCTCATTTTTTTTAATGGACACAACAATAAAAAAATATAGCACTAGATGAACAACCTCCTCTCCCTCACCACTATTTGTAAACATTTATCTTATCTCCCACATCACCTAAATCTATATTTAGTATTGAAAATTTGAGCTCACTTTTAAAGATGCTACTCAGTTATGGAGGGAGGGAAGAAAAAAGTTACAAGTTTAGTTACATGTAGCTAAATATGTTATACAAATACTATCAAATTGACTTGAAATAATATGCTTTTCTAGTAAAAGCCACACCACTTGTTTGCCAGAAGTTATACTATTATTACAGATAGATAAGTATTTATTACTATTATATAAAGAAAAGCAGGAATTGATTTACATCATATTTCCACAGCTGCTTAAATATCCATGTAATCAGAGATGTTCCTGAACCATAGCGTTCAGCTCCAAATATAAGTTCAGACTCCAACTTCCCATGAATTCAGAAGCATACAGATCAGGATTTTTGATCCGGACTCATCTATGCAAGTATCGCATCAGTAACTATGATCTATTGCTTAGGATCCAATCCTGAAAATAATCATGTAAGTCACTTCATTCACTGAGTGGCTGCATTGAATTTAATGGGGCTCCTTGACTAATCAAAGTTACTACTGTGCTAAGTGTTTGCTGAATCAGATCTAAAACAATCCTATCAAAAGTCCAGAACCCAGCCCCCAGAGGGCACCTTTGCACAGCCCTGACTATAAAGTTACTTTTACTAGATCCTCTTCTGGCATAGATCTGGCATTTGAGGCCTTCTCAGGAGAGGAGAAACAGTCATGAAAGGACACCACTGCACTCTAGTGCCACCTAGCTTGTGTAATGGCCACTTGGGAGCTGTTGCTTGTCAGCCTGAGTTAGAGCAGGTCAGTGTCTGCTCAATCTTATCTCCGAGGTCAAACAAGTGCGTAGTATCTTCAGGAGTCATGAGAGTGACAGGAGAGTATATACAGCTGTAACAGTATTTTAAACACATAATATACAGTTTTTGCATAATATAGGAAGTTATATTATCTTTTACTGCTGCCTCCTGAGAATAAAAATATCGAATGACATTATAGTAAGAACAAGAGCAAAAATATTGAGTAGTCTGCAATGAGACCAGTACAGCAAGATATTTTTGCTGTCGGGTACAGTTTTCCTCAAACATTTACTATATTGGAGGGTTTTTTTAATTTTAAGCTACCTAAAAAATCAACATGTAGTCACCCTGCAGCAGAATCAGCATGTAATAGCTATCCACAAAGAGAAAAGAAAAGGAGCTATAGGGATATTTGAGCCTTTGATCTTAATATATTGGGTGATATACTGTAGAGTGTTAGATAAAGGTTGCAATACTGGTAGAATACATACCTCAGGCTGAAAGGGAAAAGGTTAACAAAATGGAAAGAAAGAGGAGAGAGAGAAATTTTGACAACAGTTGTTGTGGTAGGTGAAAATAGAAAGTGATGAAGAGGTTTTGGATCAAATATATAGTGTGTAAAATAGGTAGATATTCAAGGTATATTGGGCCTGGTTTGGATCTCAGTTGCACTGTTGTCACCAACTGAAATATTTTCCTTATTATAAAGTAGATTAAACCATGACATGTTAAATTGAATAAATTATTGTAACTGACAATCATGCATAATAATAATGTATTCATTGTAAACTTCATTGGATCAGACATGAGCATTTCAAGGCATTTCTTAATATATATATTTTTGCAAATGACAATTATTCTCACCCATCCAATTGTGTACCTCTGTTTTAGGAATAATGTGTGAATTTTATGTTATTGTAATAATATAGAAGGCAGCAAAACATTATTTCATAATTTTATTGGGTTTTGTTCAGTCTGAAGTTGATAGGTACAATGCCAGTAACTCTGATGATTGCATTGCAATTCTGTTGTCACTAAAAATTGTTACAATTTCTAACACCATGCCTTACACAAAAACTGCATGCAAATGACACGGTGCTTTATAGAAAATAAACAATTATTTTATTCATGAGTTATGCACAACTAGGTTTTTTTAGTTAAAGCAACTACAGAACCTGAGAAGCTTAAATATTGAGTAACACTCTCTCCATAGGCAAGTCAAAGTAAATGGCACTGCTAATCACAAGTATATTAGATGCACTCACCGATATTAATCACATAGAATTATAGAAAAATAAACATTTTCACATATGCACTTGAAACACAATGTAATCCAAATTCACAAAACATTTTAGCATGTAAATCTCATTGTATTCCTTCATAATAGTTTGAAATGATGATGCCAATACAATTTACACCCCAGATACAACACTAAGTGGTCAAATTCTCAATGGTGACTAAAACATCAGGAATTAAAAATAGTACAGCAAATATAATAGTGATAAACACTGGAAGTCAAGCTACTATATTATATTTAAGGATTTTTAGTGGGTCTAAGACATCTTCCATTTGAAGGTCAAATTCTGCCCTCAAATATGCATGCAAAGCTCCCATTAATTACATGTACAAGAAGTAGCATGGTTATATGAATGAATACTGGGGTTGGGAGTCAGAATCATCCAGATTCTAATCCTGGTTCTGTTGTTGATTAACTGTATGAGCAATTTGCTTCACCTCTCTGTGTCAGCTTGTCTGTGTATAAAATAGGAATAATGATTCTTATCTTCATTAGAAAGGAGTTAATGTTTGTATAACATCACACTGAACATGTAAGCTATTATATAAATGCTATATATTATTGGTGCTGGAACTTCCAGATACATTTCTGGGAATTGTGCCCACATGGGTACTCAGAACCCATGCTCATGAAATGAATGTCTAGAGAGAGAACTGCAGGTAGAATCCAGCAAAACTTTACTCAAGATAGAAAGTGGGCACTATAATGATTTTGACTAGGAATAACAAGTATTAATTACATTTTTGGAAAATGGGCAAGATGTTAGAAATCATTGCTTCCTTTGGGTACGAGGTACACACCAGACCAAATAAAACACGAAAGCAATATGGACAGAAAAAAAAAAGCCCCAGAAGCAGTGGGAGTAAGCCAAGCCAGGATGACATGTTTTCCTCTTCTTTTGTGCTGTGATCCAGAGGATCCCACTTTTGGAGTAGAAGATGAGTGAATAAAAGGAACAGCCAATTTATATTTCATGTGCCACTCAGAATCCATTGAGATGCAATGGGCAATAGGAGCAGGAGTTAATGCTCTTCCCTGTAGTGTGCACTGTATCCTCCCCACAAAGAGGGAAACAGTACAAGTTCAACTGGAATGACCAGTAGCAAGACCACATCTCTTTAAGGCAGGAGTGGGCAATAAAATGATGGCGGTTCACCAGGGTTAACTAGCTGCCAGATGGAGGAGTGCTGGCCCTTGACAGATCTGCAGCCTACAGGTCCTGTGTCCCCTGCCTCCATTGTTTCTCCATCTTTTCTCATGAAGGAAGAATTCAGTGGCATCTTGGCGAAAGGAAAATCCTGAAGTTTCCCTACCATGGGTTTTAATGTTGGGAATGCTGTAATGCAATTATTAATGCTTATTATGTGTCCCATACAAAAACAATAACTGAATCCCAAATTCTGTCCTTAAATGTACATGAGAAGTTGTCCCTAAATTCAATGGGACCTACTCATGTTCATCCAGTGGCAGAACTTGACACTTGCTGTCTTTAAAATGTAATTTTAATTAGGCTACTAATGCATAAACTGGACTCAAAACTACTAGTTTAAAAAACAACAAATTTAAATAGATAATATATCAAGCTACTGAAATTTCTAAAGTGCCCACTGCCATACAGTAACTAGATTACAATTGCTTCATATTGTACTAGACATTATGCCTCCTGGGAGCACATGAGCATAAATGAGGTAGATTTGACCCTATCGACCTATAAAATGCAAATATACCATGAACAGTCACTTGTTTCTATACAGATCATTATAGCTCTGTTTAGATCAAATATCTATTTCTTTAAAGGGTTTTTTAATAAAAGTGTTTATCCTAAGAGCTTTTATGGATCTTTAAATAAATAATGTACATTTAGAAGATTACCAAGCAAAGATGCCAAGAGAAAATAGCTGGTTCAAGTCTGGTCAAGCACACTAAAAAGCAAAGTCAGTACTGTTAGGCAGCTTTTGTGTAAGGAGGTGATTGCCTGTGTCCAGGTCCTAGTGAAAAAGTCTATAAAGTCTACTATCACTAAATGGCCTCATTCTCAGCAGTGTCAGCAAGGTCTGAATGGAAATGAACACTATATACACCTCACAGGCTTAGAGGTGGTTTCTTTAGGTCAGTTTGGTGAGGCAAGTTTAGGGGATTTTCTCTATTGATGCTTGTGTTGTGAATAAATGGGGGATAGGGGACAGCTGTCCTCAAGGCCTGTCAGGACCTCAAGGCCTGTCAGACCTTTCACTAGTATTAAATTCATTTTAATAAGATTGAATACCAAACTGGTATTTACCAATATATCTGGTTAATTCCCAAAGGAGTTACACCACTTTGAGTAAGAAAACAATTTATTTCTGGTCCCACATCATCCAGCCCTGCCACCGTTCACCAGATCCTCCTCAGATGCTATTGCCCAACACACACCATGCTGTGATGCTGCAGGTAGAAAGTAGCCATGCTGGAGCACTGAGTTAGAGTCACTCTTATTATCCTGTGACTTGATTTTGCAGTGGTTCTATCTACTCTGAGGTACAGAATGTGTGCAAAACACTGTCATGTTGTAAAAAGTGTGAACTTAACATGAGATTTTTTTGGACCAGCTCCATGTTCCAGCTGCATTCAGTGGTAGCTGCGACATCTCAGTATGGTGCATGTTAGGGACTCACATCAGAATAGGATGGCAGTGTTGGTAGTTCTGAATGTCACAGGACCTGAAAGAAAGAAAACAGAGTACGTTTTAAGATTAAAATGTGATTAATACCTCTCCTAATTGCACCATGGAGACTTCTAGGACATAACTGATGTAAAGTTACTGGAAAGAGGTGTCTTGCCTCTGCAAATCATCTTTAAAAAATAATCTTGTTTACATAAAATATTACCACAATGGCCCATAATGAGTTATTGGGCCTGTCTGTTACATGAGTTTAGACAGACAAGATGATTAAAAAATGAACTTTCCACTGTTTTGTGGCCTGTATATGGGGAAGGCACAATAGCATTCCATGTTTGGGAACCAATATGCTGTAGGGAGAATGTTGTACCTCACAAAGTAGCAGAGTGGTGGACATTCTACCACTTAATGAGAGAGAACATTGGCTTCCTGAGTTTCCCATGGATTTGTGCAGATCCTTACTTCCCCTATATGTACCCCCTAATATTTTGTTGCTGCTGATTTTTTAGATTTAATATACATTAATGGAGAGCCAATATGGCTTAGCATAGCATCGATACACATTAAAAAAACAACAACAGTGGGTTGATACTTTTATTTAAAAACGTATCTAAATAAAAAATTATGTAAATCTATTGAGCACATGTGTTTCATGTTTCAAAATTTTCTAATTGAAGGAAAAAAATAGATCATAAAACTGAAAAAATCCAACTTGGAATTTGAACCCTTAAAAACAGATATTCAAAGCACAGTCTACAAGTCCATTCTAACACTATCCTTAATTCATCTGCCAAGCCTATCAATGCATTTGTCAATTAAGTATGGTCTCAAAAGTGCAGTTACGCACCATGTACTGTTGGGTTGATTCTCTTTCTCTGGTAGCATAAAGGCGCCTTAGGCTTTGTTTACACTAGCTTTTTTGTCAGCAAAATTTTTGTCAGTTCAAAGTGTGAATAAACACACCCCAGATGACATAAATTTTGCAGAGAAAAGCATTGGTGTAGACAGAGCTATGTCAGAAGGAGCACTACCTCCCACCAGCACAGCTACATGGACACCTTACAACAGCACAGCTACATCCATACATCTGTGCCGTTGTAAGGTTTGTAGTGTAGACTTTGCCTTAGTGTTAACGAGAACCAAAGTCTATACATTTAATTATGTTTTGTCATAAAGAGTTTGTCTTGATTTTTTGCATTGCATCTACATTTTTTTTGATTTAGAGGATTATGTGAGATTTTGAGCATTGTTATAAAATGTTATGCTTGCTAAAGAGTAGCTTAAATTACATACAGACTGTACATCAACAGCAAATGGTAGTCCAAAATGTATTGCAGGGCTCTGTCTGAGAGTTTAATATAAAAGATGTTCAGTTAGAGTACAAGGTATTACAACAGTTCAAACATGCTGTTCTATTTTTCCATTAATGCCCAATTCTGAAAATATGAAAAATATAGAATTAAAAATGTTATTAAACAATACTTTATAATTGTACTTAGTATTGCAATAAATAAGTTAAATAAATAGTTTGTGCAGACAAGTAGTTTTATATTTCTGAGTTATCAACCAATATCTAGAGCTATTCATTTTCTGCATGTACTCAGTCCTTGGAAATTAATAAAATGGAAATATTTTATTTTAATCTCTAGTATAAAGTTTTTTGGAAGTTATTAAAATCATTTACTTGATTACATACCACACCACTTTGTGCATCAAACTGAATAATACTTTGAGACATTTCCAACGATATCCATATGAAATAAGGCTATGTTCCCCACAATACTGCCTGTCCTCAAATCTTCACTGACTGCTGCGTTATAGAATGTATTATTTTGCCAAATTTTAGGTGACCCTTGTACACATTTGGGTGAGACAATTTATGAAGGTACCCACTCCTCAGCATGAAATTATTTGCAGTGGTTTACAACATTCTATTGATACAGTAATTCTTTATTCACAGTTAAAACATTAAATGTATCTTT
The DNA here is from genome assembly GCF_049634645.1 of Pelodiscus sinensis. Taxonomy (NCBI): domain Eukaryota; kingdom Metazoa; phylum Chordata; order Testudines; family Trionychidae; genus Pelodiscus; species Pelodiscus sinensis. The sequence goes on along the minus strand of NC_134720.1, from coordinate 27,961,211 downwards.
TTTCCTGATTCCAACAAATATTGTTCTTTAACCTATTTTGATAAGAATTTGCCGGGGAAACAACTTGTGTTATCACAAGATGATAAGCTAGTGAAAAATGCTTGTACTAAATGAAGGTTAAGATAATTCAAATATCTCTGACTTTTATGTGGATAAAAATTAAAGTATTTTCAATAATAGAGTATGTTACCTGTAAGATAATTCATATCAGCTTCCAGCATCTGGTGCCAAGTGTGAGAGCTGCAACAAAGGACTGGCCAAGATTTGTAATCCTAAATAGCAGGTTTCTTCCAAATCTGTGAATTTGGTCCTGCTATTTGCCCCAAACCATTCTTGCAATCATTATTTAGGTCCATTGTTTGGTTCTTTCCACTGAGGATAGTGAGGGTTTTACTTCAGCAAGGACTGAAATATTGAATATTTAGATATGCAGGTCCATTTTTTTTCAGAAGTAAAGGCTCACCCGTACTCAGATTTGTAGGTGATATCTACATAAAATGTAGTGTGACTGTGCATGCCTTGGTAGCTGCTTGCATAAAAAGCTAGACATCCGTCTGTACGCAAACACCCATATGAAATTCTGGGCCTTCTAAAATCAAAAGCATTGACATCAACAGGACCAAGATATCACTTTTAGTTTTCATATACAATAACAATAATTTGTGTGAATCATGATAGACATGGACCAGGAACTTATCCTTATAAGAATCAAGCCTTTAGTGAAGATACAATCAGAAAAGACACCACTAAGCTACCAAAATTGTATCACTTGCTCCAGAAATAGAAAATGCAGAAATCACAAGGTAACATTCAAGATTCCTGCATCATAGTCTTAATGTAAACAACTTTTAGTGTGAGTGTAAAAGAAGAGGCTATGGATGGAAGTATTTTTATTTTTCTTGGAGATTTATTTTTTAATCTGTTGTTATTAATGGAGAGAGAAAAGAATTAACAACTGCAGCACGTTTGAAGCTATATTTTTCCTCTATGGGATTTGCTTTGTTTCATTTTATCTGACACCAGTCAGAAAGATATACTGATGTGAACATAAAAAAAAAGATAAAAACAGAACTCTGATGTGCTTTTCCTCCCTTAAGATTTTTTTAAAAGCATTTACTTTGCTTAAATTCTCCCTGGACTCACAAAATGAGACACCCTTTCACCCCTCCAAAACAAGTTTGCCAGCTGGCTCACTAGATTTTTCCCAGTTGTGGCACTAGAGCATTCTACTACATTAAAAACAGAGGGGTTTGTTTTGTTTTGTAAATGCTTGCAAGTCTTTTGCATTCACAAACTTGTGTCTCCATTCAGTTTATACTCTGCTAAAATGTTAAGAGTTACTTCCTCACTTTTTGATTGTACATGGAGCTCGCTTCTTTTAGACACTTTTCTGGTTGCCCTGGAAAGTCTTCTTCTAAAGGTATCACCTGCCAAAAAATACAGAATAGGGTCTACACAGCTGTTGAGACTAGCTAAACCCCTTGTCACTTGGTAAGTAGCATACACTTTGTCATTGAAGGCACACATTTGTGGAGTCTGAAAATCCAGTCTGGCTCTTAGATTCAAGGTCTTCATCACATGAAAGGGAAGATAAGATACAGCAAAGACCATCAACACAATAATAACAAGGTAAATTGATTTTCTCCTAAGAGGAGAATTGTCCAAATCCTTATAAATCAAAGCTTTCACTATTAGCCCGTAACAACCAAGAATCAATATGAACGGGATGCAGAATATAAACACAGTGGTGCACATGCTATAAATGAAGTAACTTCTCAGATAATCATCAGTTGTTGTATCATAACATGTAATAGTTTTATTTTTCCTTATCCCAGTTCTAGAGTAGAACAAAATAGGAGAAATCCCAGCTACAACAATGACCCAAACAAGGGTACTGATGTAAACAGCATTCTTTTTCTTCAGTCTCCCAAGCGATTTCAAAGGATACACTACCCCTGTGTATCTGTGTACACTGATGCAAGTCAGAAACAAAATGCTGCCATATAGATTTACATGGAAGATGAACCTTTGCAGTTTGCACATGATATCTCCAAAAATCCAGTCAGTTTTATTGAAGTAATAAAAGATGAGGGCAGGGAGTGTCAAGACATACAAAAAATCAGCTAATGCCAGATTGAACATGTAAACTGAGATGCCACTCCATGGTCTCATGTGGAAGACAAACATCCAGATTGCCACACTATTACCTAGGAATCCAGTGATAAAGACCAGAATGTAGACAGTGGGCAGGTAATAGAACTGGAAGCCGGTTTTGGTTAGGGAACATTTGGTTGTGGCATTTCCCAGAGTCCAGCCAGTGTTTGACAGAATGTTGGTTTCAGTCCCATTCAAAACAGCTGAAAAGAGGACTTCAGTCATGATCTCTTCACTAAAGTCAGACAGGTCTGAGGGTAAAGCACCAATTTTCTTTGAGGGGACAAGAAAGCATCTAAAACAAAAAAGCAAATAAAGATCCAGTTGAAACTTCACTTTTTTTCTTTTATTCAAACATTGTCAGCTGAAGAATCCATATACACTTGTTCAATTGTATGTATCATTCAATTATTTTTCTCTCCACTGTTTAGTTCAGCATAGGGCATGAACTTTTGCCATTTAAATATTCATACCTGCCAAGGCATCCTCCCTTACCCCCAGCGAGGTCTGCTCCCATCTCTGCTGAAATGTAGCACATCCAGGTGGGCTTTTGGGAGTCAACAGGGTCCCCCTACAGATTCTTTCCTTCCTCCCTGCCATCAGGAGCTACAGTAGAGCAGGGGGTCTTCAGGGAGCCAGATCAACTCTCCTCTCCCACCCTGCTTACCCCCCTTGCTAAACCCCAGCTGACATCAATCTGGCAGGAGTACAGAGAACAGTGAGGGAAAGGAGAACTGGTAGTTTTGCCAGTGCTCCAGGGATCAGCATCCGTGGTTGATAGGGGGAATGGAAGAGGGGTGCAGATTGCATTGGGAGTAGGAAGGGGCAGGTATGAAAGAGGAAAATGAAGCAGGTAAGAGCCACAGTAGGAAAAGGGGGCTGAAAAAGAACGGGAGGGGGGATCAGGAAGTAGCAGAAGAGGGTCTGACAGTGGCAAGGCTTGTGGGGCGAGATGGGAGGACGCAGGGGCTCCACACAAGAGGGAGGGAATAGGCTAGGGGCTGGGAGTGGCCCAGGAGGGGGACACAAGTTGAAGCAGCCTAATGGGGAGAAGGGCAGAAAGGGCAGGCAAAGGGGACGGCGACAGAAGCGGGCGCGACACCCCTCTTCCTGCCCAAAGCAGTGACTGATATTGGTCCCCGTGCAGGCCAGCCTGAGGGACTCCCCTCCCCCTGGCAGTCTCCGCTCTTCAGCCCTCCACCCCTGGCAGCAACCTTCCAGCCCCACGGGCCGCCCGGGTCCCCCCCCCCCCGGCTTCCTCACCCTCCGAGGGGAGGACGAAGTGTCTCGGCGCCCGCTGTGGGGCGCACGGGGCAGCCGCGCCAAACTCGCGGGCGCCGAGCCAGAGCTCCCGGCCCCGGGCACCGCGGCTCTCCCGGGGCGCTCCTACCTTCCCGGCAGCTCAGCGGGTCGGCTCCTCGGAGACCCGGCCCCCGCCCCGCTCCGGAAGGCAGGAGAAGGGGCGTCGGGCGGGCGGCATGTGCTTCTGGCTCCCAGCGCCGCCCGGGAGCGCAGATCCCCACCGTGCCACCGTGCAGGCTCCCCACTAGGGCGAGGGCGGAGGGAACAGGAGGCGGGAGCGGGCTGAGGAGCAGAGTTCAGCCTGCTGAGGCAGCGGCAGAGCCGGGAGTGGCCGCCACCCACTCAGCCAGCCCCAGCCCAATCCCCGTCCCCGCTCCTGCCCCGCGCCCGGGCTGGGGACGGGGAGAGCGCGCAGCAGAGGCTCCGAGGGAAGCTGCTTGCTCACGGGCGTGGGTTAGCTCCGCTCCGCGCCCGACCCCCTTGTGACACCCACGGCGCGCTGGGGCGGGGGGAAGGGGAGGGAGGGACCCAGCACTTACTGTGGTTAGTTCCCTCCAACAGCTGCATGTAGGTTTCGCAAGTGGGAACAGCCTAGCGAAGTTCCTGACAGCCAGAGAGTTGTTCTGCCAGACCAGCCAGCCCTCCAGATACCGAGCTGCACCTCGACAGGCAGAAACCCAGCAGACGCGCCAACAGGTCACACAATCACATTAGCAGAGAAAGAGAACTGGAGGTTGTGTGTACACACACACACACACACACACACGGGGCACGTCTTTACTAACATCTACCGCATTTTGGCGTGGACATGTGTCATTTTATTACATCTCTATTAAGGTGATTACACACGTAATTATCCCATAGCCAGACCAACTCACGGGTATGTGTTAACACCCTCACGGACACTGACAGCTAGCTCTCTGACACTCATTCACGCTAGCATTCATTTACATACACACAGGCACAGACAGAACTACTCAGACAGGCGGAGCCAAAACACCCCCTTTCAGGAGGCAGATATAGAGAGAGTACATGCAGACAGCGGTTGTCATTGCTGCCCCTTTTCTCCCCCTCTCCATTTTCCCTGCCCTCCTCCATTCCTTTAAGAGGGCTTCATTATAAACAAATTGAGTTTTGTCTTTTAGATTTGACCATCCGAATCACTGCATTAAATTTAAAAATTAATTGGATTTTGTTCATGCCTCGGTTGTTTGACAGTCCGGGAAAGATTCAAACCCAGTCTTACCAGACCTGTAATTCGAATATTTCTAAGAGTATCTTCTTCAGTGATCTTAAAATATTTGTAATTTTTGCCTCTAGTAAAACTTTCTGAAATAATACTCTACAATAGAAATGACTGAAAAAATAATTTAAAGGTACTTGATGTAAATAAAACACAGTACAGGCAGTCCCCGGGTTACATGGATCCAACTTACATCGGATCCCTACTTACAAACGGGGTGAGGCAACCCCGCACTAGCTTCTTCCCCCCAGCAGACCAGGGAGACGCGAAGCTAGCGCCTCCCCCTCCCCCGCCCAGCAGACCAGGGAGACGCGGAGCGAGTTTTCTCAGCAGACACCTCAGCTTGAGAATAAAGGACTGAGGGAAGTGAGGTGTGGAGAATAAAATTGAGCTCTGGAGAAATGTTTGGCTATAGTTTCCCCTACTATATGTGCCAGTTCCGACTTACATACAAATTCAACTTAAGAACAAACCTACAGTCCCTATCTTGTACATAACCCGGGGACTGCCTGTATTAGCAGCCCTACAAATAAATGACGGGTTGCATTCCAGTTTAGTTTTGTGAACTAAGCATTTAATTCACTTTTCCAAAGTAACTTGCATTGTATTTTCTAAGTCAGAATGTTATTTTGCTTTGTAAAGGAAACATAACTTTCTGGTTTCAGCCCTCTGGTTTCATGCTTATGTTTTAGTGAATTGTGGGATAAGTGTTACATACTACAGTGACATCCCTGCTAACTTGAAATAAAGGCATGGTTTAAGGCTATTACTATTTCTTGCATTGTTTATGTATAACATTTTCACACTTTAAAATCTCTCCACACTACACAACTAATTTATTGGGACTCCTTATTAGGAAACCATCCAAATGCTCTATGCCTCCACAACTATACAATGAACATAGAATAATTTTAAACTGGACACTTCTTGGGATAAGTTGCACAAAACTCAGTATTAAGCAATTTTTTTGTTTCTCAATTATGGGACCTTATGTTTCCTGTATACTTTGGGGTTTTTGTTTTCTTTTGCAACAGTTCAGTGGCTACAGACTTACTGTTATAAAGGGTTGTTGTTGTTTTTTTCTTCATTTTATCCCCAATAAGGGGACATCTGAAAAGTTTGTAACATAGTTTGTAATATAGTCTCTGTTTATAGAGTTGTTCATTGGTGTCCTCTCATATTTAAAATGTTAGCAAAAATCCTATCATAACCTCAGTGATACCACAAAAGAAAATCTCTTAAAAACAGTTTTAAGACCACCATGGTGGCTTATGAAAGCAGAACTCTCATTTCTAAGAGGATAAACTACAAGGCTGAATACTTTAGTTTAATGAAGACTCGAACTGTTGTTTTAGGAAAAAATCCAATGCAATGCTATTAGCATGCTAAAAAAACTTTTTAAAAATGCTTTACTATTCACTATTGTTTTACTATTCATGCTTTCATTAGTCACACTAGTGATAGATTGATATTAGTATTTATAGTAAAACATGTATTGAGCCTAGTAAATTTACACACAATCCATTGTCTATAGTCAAGCCCTAAAATACAACAGGATTTGCTCCAGTCCCACAGATAGAGACAAAAATTTACAAAGGGAAGTAAGGAAACAGATTGACAGAGACAGACAAGTACCCAGAAGTCAACTACTTCAAGAGAGGCCCAACAAAGAAAATAAACCTCTTCCTTGCATAATTGACAATCTACAATCTATTCTGGAAAACAATCCTTCACTCTCTCAGGCCTTGGGAGACAGGCCATTCCTCACTTACAGACAACCCCCAATCTGAAGCAAATACTTTCCAGCAGCCACATCTTTGATACACTCACCCAGTAACCTGCTCATTCAGTTTCCAATTTTGTTCACATATCTATAGAAGCAACACCATCGCAGGACCTAACCACATAAGCCACAACATCAGGGCTGTGTCTAGACTGCATCCCTTTTCCGTAAAAGGGATGCAAATTAGACACATCGCAATTGCAAATGAAGTGAGGATTTAAATCCCCCCCGCTTCATTTGCATAAACATGGCTGCTGCTTTTTTCCGGCTCGGAGCTTTGCCCGAAAAAAGCGCCAGTCTAGACATGGATCTTTCGGAAAATAAAGCCTTTTCCGAAAGATCCCTTATTCCTTTATTTTAAGAAACCCATGAGCAATTCAAGCATTCGGCCCAACCTCATCAATAGCCCAGCAAAGAAGGAATGACAATAACAAAGACTTGAGTTCAGTATGTCATAAAATAAACCAAGGACACAAATTATGTAAATTGCATAGCTGAAAATCACGTATCTTAATGAGGTTCAATGCATGACTTTCCATGGACAGGATATGGTAAATAATGCTACAGTTTTTAGCTTGACTCATGACCTGCACATGAGCCTCTCAGCAGAGACATAGAAGAGGAATGAGTTATCTGATAAAAATGATCCCTGGCCAATAATACCACTTCTGTCTTTTCAGGGTTCAGGACAAGAAGCTTGGACAGAATAAATGTGTGAGTATATTTCAGGTCTGTATGCAGATGTATGAAGGGAGTGAATACACTCCTCTTTTGTTCCCCAAGTTGCCTCCAAGTTGCCATGCTTTGGCGGGCCAGGGGAAGACTTGAGCCACAACCTGGCCAGACAGGGGCTGATTCTGTACCAGCCCTCCCTGGCGAAACAGACTGCCATAAGAACATAAGAACAGCCAAATTGTGTCAGACCAAAGGTTCACGTAGCCCAGTAACTTATCTGCTGACATTGGCCAATACCCGATGCCCCAGAAAGAAGGAACACAACAGGTAATTCTCACATGATCCCTCTCCTATCACCGATTTCTAGGCAAACAGAAACTAGGGACACCATTTCTACCCATCTTGGCTAATAATATTGATGGACCTATCCTCCATGAATTTATCTAGATTAACCCTGTTAAAGTCCTAGTCTTCACCACATCCTCTGGCAAGGAGTTCCACAGGTTGACTGTGCGCTGAGTGAAGAATAGCTTCTGTTTGTTTGTTTTAAGCCAGCTGCCTAATAATTTCATTTGGTGACCCCTAGTTCTTTCTATTGCAGGAATAAGTAAATCACTTTTCATTATTCACTTTTTCCATACCAATTGTCATTTTATAGACCTCTCTCATATCCCCTCTTAGTGTCCTCTTTTCCAAGCTGAAAAGTCCCAGTCTTTTAATCTCTCTTCATATGGGACCCATTCCAAACCCCTAATCATTTTTCTTTCCCTTTTCTGAATCTTTTCCAATGCCAATATTTTTTTTTCAGATGAGGCGACCACATCTGTATGCAGTATTCAAGATGTGGGCGTACCATGGTTTTATACAGAGGCAATAAGATACTCTCTGTTTTACTCTCTATCCCTTTTAAAATGATTCCTAACATTCAGTTTTCTTTTTTGACTGCCGCTGCACATGCCGGTCTGCTTTGTGATCCACTGGTTGAACGCTTGCAATCAACATCTTGGGCACCCCAGATATAGGCTATAATGGGCTATAATTTTGGGCCCTGCTTGGTGTCCCACAGGCATAGGGTGATTAGTCCTACTTGGGAACAGACTCTTGTTCTTTTCATTGCAAAGATGGCTACCAGTTAGAACACCAATATAAAACAACAGTAGATGAAATGATTAAACGTATGTGTTAGCGTTCCATCGCTGACAGTTTATTTTGAAACGGCTGTATACAGGAAATTTCAGCGCAACTGGGCTGATTCCTTGTATTACTATTATTCTAGTTTAAATTGGTATTTATTTTTTAAATTGGTTTTTAGGCACAACTGAAATATTACTGGAAAATAAGGGACTATTTTACATTTAAATACAAATTATTTATAAATAAAACTCTTTATAAAAATGATACCTTATATTCCAGTTGTGCCATTTTTAAATTCAAAACAGATTTAAATATCACTATGGGGAAAGAAGAGCTGCAGGAAATATATAGTTTTAAAATGTATATTTAAAAATTGTGGTTCACATTTACAAAAAAAGCACACCCACACCCACAGAAATTCCTGCATTTGGGCCTGTATTGCACTATGCATCAAGTGTATCATCAGGTTTGTTATTCATTTAAGAATTTGCATGCGTCATCTCTACCGACAAGAATGTAGTATGGTAAAATAATGGAAAAACAAATTGTGAAACTTGTTAATTTTTATCTTATTTATTCAATAAAAATTCCATTGTTCATGAACATTCAACATTTTGAAATTTGGAAAAATCAGCCTGTTGCAGTTAAATGTTTCTATTGTACTTGCATTTGTATTTGTTATAAAAATGTAATAATACTGTTCATGGCTAGATTTACTTATGGGAATTGTGGGTGAGTACTGAATGTAGAATCAGACTCCATAAAGATGAAAACAAAGACTATATAAGAAATGAAGAAAAAAAATGGTAGGAAAAGAACAACCTGAATTACTCCAGCTCACTCAGCACAATCATTACTAATCTGTTGTATTTATGATTTTGAATACACGTGTTGGTGTTGTGTCTGCCATTTGGTGACATTGTTTCATATAAACTGAAACATGTCATCCCCATTAGTAGTTTGGTTCTATAATATTTTCCAAAACAGCAGTTTCAGATACAGCTAAATAGAAATGCATACCATTACAAGACTTGCTTTCCATTTGCAAAAGAGCCATTTCTTAATGTCATTTGTGCTTTTGGGGGCCTATCCAATTTCTTCGGAACCAGCCTGATTACTTGGAATCCTTTCAATCCCACCACAAAGTGGTAGTGCCTTCTTGAGCCATGACTGGGATTGTTGCCTGATCTTTAGGGGTTAATGTTACTCTTTGATAGGATATGGGTTGATCTGAGCAAAAGAAAAGGTTCTTGTCCCAGAATCAGATGACAGAATCTTGTAAGAGCCCTTGGGATGTACGGGACACTAACACTAAGGACAACATACAGACTTAGAGATTTGTATTAAAATAAGCAGAAAAGTGTTCCAAATCCCAGAATTAAACCGAAACAACTGTTTTAAGAGGTACGTGTGGTATTATTTTTAAGAAAGTTTCCTAGATTAACATGCTTGCACCCTTCCTTGGAACCTGATGGTAAGAGACAAAAGAATCAGCCTTGCTTCTAGCGTGCCAAAAGCATGAAGGGAGCTCACCAACCAGGAGTCAGAGGCATGCATGGTATACAAGTACTTCCCCCTCACTCCCTGATACTCCGGGGAATGGGATGAAAAGCAAGCCACGTCTCGGAGCACATGGCTACTGCCTTCCCTACCCTCTCAAAACTTCACCCTTGGCCTTCAGTAAACAAAATCTAAATGGTAACCAATAGGCCGTGTAACCATACCAAAGGTAACAAGCAACTTGACTGTATGTATGCTAACTTGCTTTATCTCATCATACAGAACATGAGCCTATAGGTTTCTTTTGTTATTGTCAAACATCATAAAATATTCTAATACAAAACTTTAAGTCCATTATAATAAAACAAACAACAAATCAATAATACCAGGCAGGATATAATAAAGCAAGCAAGCAGGCTAGCGCTGTGGGCTACAGGATACACCTGTCCTAATGTACTCACTTCAGAGGCTGATAGTGATAAACTCACTTCTGCATCAGTAGCCAAGCTCCACCTGTGAACAACCCTTGTGTTGACTTGGGCTTTACACTACACAGGGAATGTATGTCTTCTATATAGATGGTAATCACTTGCACATTGGAGTCAAACTGCTTCAACTACCAGGGGGCCCTTACATTCCACTAAGCAAAATATTAATGTGTCACTTCTTGACTAATTGTGAAAGATTGCTGTACTATTGTAATTTCATGTGCTAATGGCAACTCTGTATTTTGCTGATTATATCAATATTTTTCCTATTTCAGGGCATGATCATAAAATGTGATAGAATATGACCCATTTCTCTATGATCATATGTCTTAATCATTCCATATTTTCACAGCTGAGTAGGCTTCCCGTCCAATGTTGTCTTTGCTACAGTTGGAATTAATGCTCATTTTGTTTCTTTATGCTTTGTCGGAAAAAAACAAGGATTTTTTTTAGTACTGATTTCTGCACCCCCCCTCGCCCCCACATACACACACACACAGTTCTTCTCCCACCTGGCCTTTCACTGCTGAATTAATTCAACTGCATGATCAATCCCTAACAAAGGGGAAAAAAAACTTTGCAAGACATCAGATGGAAAGTCTCAGGCAGTCCAATCTTAAACAAATTATAGCAGAGGGAATGATTTAGACATAATCCCAGCAGCTCGCACCTTTTGTTCTCAATTATCAAGAAGATTAAATGTACAGTAGGTTTGAAAGCATATTAGTATGAAAGACAGGCCAAAAATCAGAGACTTTAGTCTCATCAGCCATTATTACAACCTATCATGGCAGAAAAAGGAAGGCTGTGCAGCCCACGCCTTCACATTGAAGGGAAAGACTTTCCTCTCCTTGAAAGCCCTCTTACTTTGGGTTTCCATGGGGGACCAGGATGTGGTCCATTTTAAGTATGTACTAACAGTACTGACAAGAGCAGATATTTGATCCAGCTAGTTCAGTATCCTGTATAACAGAGCCCAGCACTAGATATTCAAAGGAAAACGGAAAAAAAAACCCCTCTTCATAGAAAATTGTGAAATATTTTTTCAGAGGAAGTTTTCCCATAACCATCATGTTAGCATGAGTTTGTATCTTTTAATCTTATTTAACGTAACTGTGGATATTCTTATTACCTAGGTAAGGAGCTCCCTTCTATGTGTAACCCACACACTGACTGAGTGTGATTCACTCTCCTAAAGAGGGAATATATTCTACAGCCTTAGCTGAGAACCAATTGGTTTTATAGCTCAAGCCATAGAGGCTCATGCACTAAGGCCCCAGGTTAGGTTTTGCCTGTTGGTAGTACATATGAACTAAGATTTTATCTTGAGTTGATCAGCTCCAGTTAAGAGAACCCTATTCACTAGTCCTCCAGGGCAAAGACAAGGCCTAAGTCATCTGAGCACCCAGGACTTAATCCTGCACTACTGAAATCAATAGGAGCATAATCAGATCTAGACTGAAGCAGTGTTGCTTTCACTAGTGCTGAAAGGCCTAGGACTCCATTCATTCTACACGGTGAAGGTGGTTGTGCCACTCAGTCAGAGCTCCCATTAATGAAGCAGCTGAATCTATTTACTTAGTGCTGGAGTCTGCCATATTCAACCTGTTTACAGTCGTTAAATACATGCCGGGTGTTCTTGAGTCAAGCTCTTTAAATAAAAACATGACCCCAAACTGATTTGGCAAATGAAAGTCAAACAAGATTATGAAGAAGCCAACCTCCTATCTGGGCAATGGCATCCGATATTTTCTTAGTCTTGAGTATTGACTGAGCAATTTCATCATTAGGGAGATGTCTGATCAAAAGACAAACACACAGACCCCTTTCTTCTCTCTTGAACATTTCAGTATTCATATTAATTCCTGATGATGTCATTGGAACTATCTTTGCTTGTTATAGTTCCTAACTTGCTTTCCCCAAAGGCTTCAAAAGTGTACATTAAGCACAGTGGCAAATAGGCAAGCTTGGTTATGGCTTCTACAAATGTTGCCTAGTGCTCCTTTTTATCTATTTCTTTGAAACCAAAATGATTGGTTCTCTTTACCCAAAACTTTCTGTCTTCACTGTGTAAAGCCTCAACAGCTCTTTCGAAAAGAATACCAAATGAGTCAACTAGCTACAAAGGAAGAATAACTCCGTCCCTTACATGTGTGTGTGGTGGGGGGACAAGTCAATGTCATATCATCTTCTATGAGCTCCAGTTCGGGAGGAAGGAAGCACCTTCTTCTGGGGACATTAGGGAAGAAGCAAAAATGTGATAGACCACATTAGAGCCTGGGACAGTTTGTCTTCAGTCTATAAAGACTTAACAAAATTTCTATATTTAGGATTTCTCCTCTGCTGCTCTGAGTCCCAGGGAATAATTGATCAGAACAATTTAGCACATTTATTTCAAACACTTCATTAGTCACATGTTGAAAGCAAGTCTCACAGTTGAGATGCCAACCTGCTCACCTTTAACATCAGCATGCGGTTATAAAGTGCTCTTGTCTGATTGTCTGGAAGTTTGACTGATTTCTATCCTACTTCTCAATCTCTTGTTTCTCATTGCTTTTTTCTGACCTCTCTAGGGTGCACTCACTGTTCCTGTAGATTTGAACAGTTGTCTTTATGTTCTTTGTAGTTGATCACTCAATGTACTGTGGATGACAAATTGTTAACATTAGTTATCAAGGAGAACATGACCTAATGTATTAGGTTAAAGTGCTGAAAACACTTTCTCATCTAAGGAAAAAACTGCTGGAAACAGAAAAACTGCTGGAAACTGCTGTGTACACAGTATATATATGTTTGACTCCTTGAACCCATATGATATTTTGCAGTCTTTAAAATAAATTCGACTTGGGTTAATTAGACATGAAGGTGAAAATATCATTGCAGGCTTGGAAGGGGAAGAGATCTAGGTAAGTTTGGTAGCATCCTCCTTTAATTATTTTCTTCTGTTTTGGAAGAAAAAATAGTACAATGTGGTATATACATGAAACAATGTATTTGTTATGGAGCAATGGCATGATGCCAGCACAATTATACTGTTTAAGTCCTGAATAATAAGTATGTCAGCTAAAATATTTGCACCTTGTTGACTTCTGTTTTGAGTTATCTATTTACTATAAGAATGGGAAAGTGGGTTGTGATAGTGTTGCTGTCCAAGGTAAAATGTGTGGTACAAGTACACAGTAAACAATTCTTAATACTATAACATTTTGCAAAATAGCCATTTTTATAGGACTCAAAAATTCTTGAGGCAGAGGAACTATTTCAACTATAGAAGGAGGTATTTTACCTGTAGGAGAAGGCAATATTGTAAATCCACAATGGTTTCCTGCGACAGGGCGGCGGTGTTCTGGGGGATCTCGGAACCCTCCGTGACCTGGTACCCCCGGCAGGAGATGGGCCAGACTCGTTGTGCCGCCTGCTTGGTGGTAGCGGCACAGCTGGGAGGAGGCAGGGTTGAGCAAGTGCACGGTGGCCCACCCAACGAAGGCAGGGCCGCCCATGCCGATGGTGCCCCGCACTACTCAAGAGGCGGGGCCAGAGATGGCGGGGGCATGAAAAGCCATCCCAGAACTCAGGGGAGGGGAAGCGAGTGGACAGGTGATTGGGGCAGGTTCGGGGAGCGCCAAGGATGTGCCCATAGCCCCAGTATGGCCGTAAGAGGGTAGCAGGAGGGGTAGGAAGTGGCACAGGGCAGGGGCTAAAGCCTATGGGCTGTCGAGTTGCAGGAAGGATCCCCCACCAGCCAGGTAGGGACCACGCTGACCCTGTCCTTAGGGCCCTGGGCTGGGACCCATGAGTGAGGGTGGGCCCAGGTCCTCCTACCCCACAGGGGAATGATAGGCAAAACCCTGCCCTGCACTGGCCAGTACAGGAGCAGGGATACAGAAAGCGGTACTCCAGGGATAGAATGAGACATACGGCCATACGACGGATCAGACTGAGGATCCTGGGTGTTAGTCCTGCTGGGGCAAGGGTAGAGGGTAGTCACTGTGCCCACTTGGTAAGGGGACCCCGACAGAGCCATTGGTTGCCCGATAGCGGGGGCACCTCACCAATAAGGCTAGAATAAACCAAGAGAGGGAACCCCAGGAGCTTGGCCACATCTGAGACCACGTCAAGGGATCACCCTCTCACACTTCCCAAAAGAGAAATTAAGTTTACATGTCATCCAAGAGAGACAATGACTTTTGGAAGGCTTGGCTGTGATGTTGACACATACATTATAGTTTCCTTAACTAATCAAGCTGGCAAATAGGGAGGAAATGGCCAAGTTTTCATGTCAACAAAATTCAATGAAGTATTTGTTAAATCTTTTAGTAAGGGAAACAGAATAACAGACTTGCCCATAGGTATTATAACTGAGGCAGACCAGTCAAGGCAATATATGCCAATGACAGTTTTTTCACACATACAGAGAAAGTCTTGTAAAATAACTATTAGAAGAGGGACCGTGGAGCTAGAAGGAGAGAACCATCTGAGAAAGGTAGAAACAATCTGGATGCTTAAGCTTACCAGACTGTTAGAAACAGAGCAGGGTGTACGAATTTTAATCCTTCCTAGTCAATAGATAAATTCAAAACATGTTTTCCCATGACTAGCTAACATTTGGATATTCTAGACTTTAGTCATATCTGCATGTTTAACTCTTCTATAATTAAAGAGATTCCCCCATATACACACTCTATATATGGGATAAAACTTCTATAGTTAAGGTAACTGGAATAAGTGCCTTTCATTAGGAAGCTTCTAGGAGAAGGAAGTTAAAATCTGAATATTGGAGGAGGCTAAACTGAGATAGTTGTCAATGGCTTTGAAGCCCATTTCCAAACTAGTTATGCCACAACACTGGTCAGCTGCAGTAGAGAGATGGGACTTAAAGATCAGGAAAATGCAATGCTTGGGAGATCTCTGATAAAAGTATATTGGATTTAGTAAATGTGCTCTTCGATATTCATTTAACTATAACAGGTGCCTAAATTTTGCACGTGCAGTTAAGAACACTGGGCAGAACTGCAAGTTTGTCTACAAGTATCAAAAACAAATATTAAGCAATTTTTTTTTGTCGCAGGTCATTCCTGTCATACCAGCTGACCCTGAAAAAATCTTTTCCAAGGGCATCTTTGACAATGACTGAAACAGCTACAGAATAGATTAATTGTATGACATTATATCAGCACCATGTCGGTTTTATTATATAAAAAAGTAATTTTTGGCAATGATGCTACTTATAAAATATACCCAATTGTTGTGTAATAAAAAGGTCCTAATCCTGTAATCAGTTAGCTTTAATGGGAGTTCTGCATTGATTGGGGTTGCAAGAGCAAGGAAGGTTGAGTTTGAAATTGATGTACTGAACTGGGACTCAGGAGATCTGAATTCAGTTCCCAGCTCTGTCATGGATGATCTTGATCATCAGCTATTAAAGAAAGTGTCCAGGAGCTCACAAGCAGTGAAAATAGATGTTTAGAATTTGAAGGACTATCAAGTTACCTTCCTTGATACTTTGGTAACTTATGAAGACATGAGGAGTCCTGTAGACTAACTGAAGTGTTGGAGCATAAGCTTTTGTGGGCAAAGACCCACTTCATCAAATGCATTATGAAGACACAGCAAGGAAGCCAGAAAGCATGTACTTCAGATTCATCAAGATCCGAGGAAAAATATTTTTTCCTCAAGTTGTATTGTTACAGCACAAGTTACTAGGTGACATACTTATGCATAGTCTTCCAAGATGTTACCTTATGAGCGAACATTCAGTGAAAGGAATACATGCTGTGGTGGCGTTTGGTTAGTTACGCAAAGTTCTGTGTAGAGGAAGTTGCCATTGGGGAGGCATCTGCAAGTAGCAGAAGAGTTTGCCCACTGACTTTGTCTATGATTAGAATCAATTCTTGAGGCAGAGTTGCTCGCTGAAAGCCAGGCATTGATTTGGGTCAGAGATTCCTTAGAGCAGGGATTCCTTGGATACCATTTGGCCACCTCTGTTCTTCAGTTGCTTTAAATAAAACAAGTAAATATACCCAGAGTCTGAATCACTGATTTCTTCTACACTAGCAAGCTGACCTGTAAGGCCCTTAACATCTGCCGATACTTGGCTAAGGGTCAGAAGGAACCACATTCAAGTGCTAACGATATTTTAATCTTAATATTTCTATAAAGTTGTTTAAGTTTCAACAAAATAGTTGCATTCAACTTTAACATAATATTGGAACCAGGTGCTGTTGGTTTAAAGTAGCATTTGACAGTACTAGTAAATACAGAGAGACTAAAAACTTAAAGACAAGAATGTTCCTTGTGTAAAATATATTCAGATTTTTCAGAGTGAATCCCAAAGATGAAATGAGTTCCCCTTTCCTATTTCATACCAAACATGGGGAAGAAAGGTTCTTAAAGACCAGCCATAATATACTTTGTAAGAGGCATGACCACAAATCAGACTGAATATTTATCAATAGACTAACTTATAGGCTCTCAGCAACATGAGGAATTCACATCTTTCTGTTGGAAAGAAAAGGGGGTGGGGGAAGATGAAGCATCCCTGCAATCAGCAAAGCCATCTATTGAAGCTATTAGCAGCTTTTATCATGCAACTTTGTCCACAGGGAAAAATTAGTAGGTGCTCTGCACCCACAGCAGCCAACCTCTACTTTCTGCCCCCTTGCCCTAGCGCCTCTTACTTCCCAGTGGCCCACTCATCTATTCCTCCCCTTCTCTCCCAGCACCTCCTGCCACTGTGAAACAGCTGTTTCCTGATTTTCAGAGGTTCTGGGAGCGAGGAAGGAGGGAGAAGTGAGGATGCGACGTGCTTGGGGGATGGGATAGAAAGAGATGGGGGCAGCACCTAGAGTGGAGGGGGTAGGGTGAAGCATTCCCCAACTAGAGCAGAAAATGGCACCTTTGATTCCTACATTTCCTTTCCTGGTGAGTGTATTCTGAGTTCTAATTTATTTGATCTGAATGAAATGGGAAGACATGGCATCCACTCAAGCGGAGCATTGTCTTTCCTAGAGTAAGGCCAGAATATGCAATTGTGATGATAGAAACAATGTAAATAATTAATGTTTTTCCATAAAATATTATCTGATGGAATGTAAAGTACATGGTGACTGTCTAAATGTATACATACAAATTGCCAGTAAGAGTTTTACTTAGGACTTCAATGGGGACTGAAAAAAACCCTGCAGGTATCATGTGGCATGTGTTTATAAAGGACGTAAAGATGAACCTTGTAAAAAATCTTGGTACTTGCACTTATGATCCTGTTTGTCTACAGATGAGTGATGTTTGTTCAGTATATTTTAGTGTAGAAAATACACACACAGCCTTACTCATAAAATGAACCAATACAAGATAATTAACTGATAGTTACAAGACTGAGTTGTCAAAGTGTGATTTTCCCCTGGCATGGATAATGACATTACAACATGTTTTTCTGATAGTGTTTTGCATAGTAAGGCTATGTCTAGACAGCAGTGCTTTTCTGAGATACCAGAAGTATCCCAGAAATACTCTGCCGCATCCAGAGAATGCGTCCGCTTTTTTGGAACAGTTTCTGAAAAGGGGGCGTGTTCTTTTGGCATCCCTGTATTCCTCATTTAAGAGGAATAAGGGATGTTCAAAAAAGGAGTTTTTTCCAACATTTGGTCCTGTGTAGATGGGCCAAATGTCAGAAAAGCCTTTTCCGAAAAAACAAACGGAAAAAGATACACAAATTGCGGTTCGCAATTTGCGTATCTTTTTCCGACTTACCTTTGTAGTCTAGACGTAACCTAACAGTTGTGCTATCAGTTCTAAGGATCTAAGTTTTGTTACCTCGACATATAACTTCATTTTGGGAGAAGAGGTCTATAGTTATTTGGGGTTTTTTTTAGATTCACATTTTTCTCCAGGTCAGTGTTGGTGAGATACAGCTTTGGCTGAGCTCAAGTTTTAGGAGCTGATCCAGAGATTACTGAAGCAAATGGAAATAACTTCCATTGATGGGCTTCAATGGACTTTGGAACAGGACCTTAGTGTCTGACTATTTATTGTAACCGCTTCTACAGTATGAACCCATCAAATGTGGCTCTTACTTGGGCCTCATTGCTACCAATGAAAGCAAATTACTATGGATCTGTAAACCATACTGCCTTGCAGCTGGTATTACAATCCAGAAGTATCTGCAAATACATTAAGGTAGGTGCAGGTTACATGCAGACTGTCAGATTGATATGCAATTTCATTGACAAAAATGTTCTCTATCCAGTTCCCCAGAATGTGAAGTTAATCTTGACACAACTATGAGGCTACATCTACACTGCAGGCTTCTTGCTCAAGAGTGTGTCCACACTGCCATGGGCTTTTGTGCAAGAGATATGCTTTTGTACAAGAGTGTCCATGGTAGTGTGGATGCTCTTTTGCGCAAGAAAGCTCTGTTGCCCCCATCCACACTGCCTTCTTGTGCAAGAGCTATTTCTCAAGAGGGCTTATTCCTCGTGGGGAGAGGAATAACTCTTGCGCAAGAAGCCCTCTTTTCTGACGCTTTTCTGTAAATTTAGTTGCACAAGAACGCACATGCAGTGTAGATGCTCCGCATGTTTTTTCAAAGTAGGAATAAGAGATCCTCCGGAAAAGGGCTTTTTTCCAGAGGATCGGGGCCAGTGTAGACGCTCTTTTCCGGCTTTTCTAAAAGCCGGAAAAAAGCGGCGGACATTTTTATTTAAATGCCGTGGGGGATATTTAAATCCCCCGCGGATTTCCCTATTACGACCTGTGAAATTAGCATGCCTCTTTCGGAAAAGGGGCCAGTGTAGACTTAGTGTAAATGTACACATCTGGGAACAAAGAATGTAGTCCACATGCATATGATGGAGGAGTGTATCTTGGGAAGTAGCAGGTCTGAAAAGGATTTGGGGGTCATTCTGAATAATCAGCTGGACCCATGTCCCCAATATGATTCTGTAGCTAAAAGAGTTACTGTGATTCAGAGATGCATAGACAAGTGAATCTTGAAGTGTAACTGCTTCTGGAATACTAGGTCCAGTTCTGCTGCTACAATTCAAGAAACATGTTGGTAAACTGTCAGTGCGATTACAACAATTTTTAAGGTAGGGCTGCTGAGTTGTGCCCCTCTCATTTTACCTCATCAGCACTCCTCACTGCCCCATGCTGGGGCCACAGCTGGGGGAGGCTGCAGAACCCCAGTGCAGGGCCAAAGATCAGGACCCCAGGACCTGCAGCAGAGCCACTGGGATGCTGGACAGCAGCAGAGCCCTGGCTGCAGCAGAACCCCCAGCAATCACAACCCCCAAGGCAGCAGGGCCATTAGCTAGGATCCCATGGAGCTGGTGGCCGGGAGTTCAGAGAAGAGCCATAAGAATGACTGAAGGATTAGGAAACACAAACAGAGAATTGCTTTACCTTAAAGAGAAGGTTAAGGGGTAACTTGATTAATCTCTGAGGACCAAATACATTGAAGAGTCCACTATTAAACAGAGGTATAACACAATCTATCTGGTCAAATTCTGACCTGAAATACAAGTAAAGTTTTAAGAGTAAGAATAATCAATCTTTGGATCAATTTACTAAGGGTCATAGTGGATTCTCCATTAGTGCCTGTTTTTAAAATTAAGATGTTTTCTATAAGATCTGCTCTACCAGAATATGGAATTTCCCCAAAACAGAAAGTAAGACTCAATGGTTACTGCAGATTTTTCTAGCGTTGAAGTCCACGAATCTTTGTTCTGATTATTGGCCCTGATTATTACCATTCCAACCACAAGGCCTGACTGCCCAAGACCTGGTCATGAGAAACATTAGCCAATTAAAACTTTCCATTCATATTAGCTAGACTTTTCCATATTAGCAAGTATTATACAGATGACTACAATTTTTAAGCTGGCTGTGGGATTGATTCACTTGACAATAGGCCTTTTCTTGGCATCCTCAAGGGCCTATTGCTAATAGTTACAAGCCTAATCATACTTTCATCCAATAATCTGACTGGAGCAATTTCCTTTCTTCCCCTACCTGATCCTGTTGGCTGAGGAATTTATTAATTTTTAACGCAGAAGTGAAACATGCCAATCATGATGGTGTCATCCAGTCACAGCATGGTATCCTTCATGTACCAGTCCAAAAATGCATCTTAGACTAAGTTATTCATATTAGTGCAGCTAAGCAATACAAAACTTAACTTTTAGGTTTTCTGGTGACATTTATAATAATAGAGTTATAGAATACCAGAACTGGAAGAGACCTCGAGAGGTCATCAAGTCCAGTCCCCTGTCCTTATGTCAGGACCAAGCACCACCTAGATCATCCCCTATAGATGTTTATCTAACCTGTTCTTAAATATCTCCAATGATGGAGATACCACTACTTCCCTAGACAATTTATGCCAGTACTTAACCACCCCGCCACCGCTGCGGCTTTGCTCCGGGTGTCCCTGGTCTGCTGGAGACGGTCCCCAGCAGACCAGGGGCACCCGGAGCAGCTTTTCTCGCCCCGGTGGTTGAGGTGGCGGGACCGCTGCGCTCTGGGCAGTCCCGCTGCCTGCGAGCTCCAGGGCGAGAAAGCCCCGTTCGTAAGTGCGGATCCAACATAAGTCAGATCCGCGTAACTCGGGGACTGTCTGTATTAAACAAATCAATTTCTTTTAGTCTTCCCTCATATCTCATGTTTTCTAGACTTTTCATAATTGTTGTTGCTCTTCTCTGGACTTTCTACAATTTATCCCCATATTTCCTGAAATGTGGTGCCAGAACTGGACACATTACTCCAGCTGAGGCCTAATCAGTGCAGAGTAGAATAGACATCTCATGTCTTGGTTACAACACTCCTGTTAATGCATCCCAGAATGATGTTTGTTTGCTTGAGTGGTTTTTTTGTTTTGTTTTGCAATAATGTCACTGTTGACTCACATTTAGCTTGTGGTTCTCTATGACCCCTACATCTCTTTGTGCTGTACTCCCTCCTAGACAATCACTTCCCATTTTGTATATGTGAAACTGACTTTTGCTCCCTAAGTGGAGTACTTTGCATTTGTCCCTATTGAATTTCATCTTATTTACATCAGACCATTTCTCCAGTTTGTCCAGACCATTTTGAATTATAGCCCTATCCTCCAAAGCACTTGCAACCCCTTCCAGTTTGGTATCATCCACAAACTTTATAAGTATACTCTTAATGCCATTAGTTAAATAGTTGATTTAGATAATATGCACTTTATTTTGAGGGTATCTAAAATATGGTGATTATTGTGCAGGGTAAAATTAATTGTTGTTATTTTTTTAGAGGCCCTTCATGCTCACATAACATATCTAATCTGCATCTTGTCTATTGCCTAAAAATTCCGTCTTGGTGATAATTGCTTTAAATTTAGACTACATATTGAGATGTCAGCCCAGGGCAGTATGCTCTTAAAAAAAACCCAAATAATACTATAGGTTGACTAATAGTGGTGGCTTTCTCTTGTCCCTGATTGTTCTTCTGTGGACGCTGACTTCTTCAGTTACACTCATAGGTAAAACTGGCTGTTAGCATTTGGCACTGGTTTTCATCCCTTGCTTTCAATAAACATCTCTCAAATTAACTGTTAGACACAAGCCAAGAACAACATTAGGGAATATGCAAGGAAAAACTATACATGAAAAATATATGACTAGCTACATTTTCTCTAAAGCCACTATAGTGAAAACAGCATCTTTGTTTTGCAGAATGTTGAAACTATAATTACTAATTCAAATTAATTTGTGGCATCTAGCTATAATTTATTTTAATGATTTAAGATTTTTTTCAAACTTAAAAATCTTAAGTTTTACCTTTGCAAATACTACAAACTACATATTACTAGGGAAGCAGGGGTTATAAGTTCCAGAAAGTATGTACTGCACTGCTAGTCATTAAAAAGACTGCTTTTCTCTTTGAACCATAGAAAGGTAAGGCTGGAATGAACTTTGAGAGGTTCTCTGGTCCATCCCCCTACACTGAAACAAGCCCAAATATGCCTACAAGCAGGCCCACCATCTGAGGAGGGGCATACTCTGTCTGGCACTGGCCCTGCCCCTTCCATTTGAGATCCTGCTCCTTCTGGAAGCACAGAAACAGCCCCTCCCCCCCCCACTTTGCCCAGGGCCCAAGGAGCCTGTCGATTCCCTTGCCTACAGGTATTGGTCTAACCTGTTTTTAAAATCTTCTCATGACAGAGATTCTACAACCTCCCTTGGTAACCTATTTTAGAGCTTAACTATCCTTATGGTTAGAAAGTTTTCCATAATATCTAACCTAAGTTTTCCTTGCTGCAGATTAAGCCCATTGCATCTCGTCTTTCCTTTAGAGGACATGAGGAATAATTGATCACTCTTCTTTTTATAGCTCCTCTTAACATATGTAAAGACTTATCAGGCCACCCTTCATCTTTCTTTCTTTCTCAAGCCTTGAGTGCTCATTCTTTTTTATCTGTCTCATAGGTAAGTTTTTCTAACATTTTTATTTTGTTGCTGTCCTCTGTGCTTTCAACTTTGTGCACACCAGTCTTTAAGTGTGGCACCCAAAACTGGAATCCAGTGGAGGCATCACCAGTACAGAGTAAGGTGGAACAATTATCTCCAAAACTTGACACTCCTGTTAATACACTCCAGAATGATTTTAGCCTCTCTCATCACTGCATCACATTGTTACCTGTGATTCGTGATTCATTATAACCCCCAAGCTCCTGGAAGTCTCTTTCAAAGGAAGGCAATCACTTGGATTTCAAGACGAGGTCTACAATACACTGGGAGATCGGCTTAAGGTACCCAACTCCAGTTTCATAAATAAAGTAGCTAAAGTCAAACTGAGCTTAAGCTGAGCTTGGCGTCTTCTCTACAGCAGGAGGTTGATGGGAGAAATGCTCTCATTGATTTCCTTTACTCTTCACAACAGCGAGAAGTATTGGTATCAATGGGAGCACCCTCAGCATTTGATTAAAAGGGTATTTATTAGACCCACTAAATCGAACACTGGAAGATCAATTGCCAGAACATCAATTCTCTTGTAAGTGGAGACACAGACTTACATTAGAGGGGAGATTAGAACTGAACTAATTTGCAACTGCAATGGGAAATAGATCTCAGGCTTCTACCCTCCCAAGAATTGTGCACTTTTTCCTCTGTCATCAGTAATTTTCAGTGACTGCTTGCAAAACAGGCCAGTTGTATCTCCTCATTTCATGAGCACTCTGATAAACAACTGTTTAGAAGAAATTTCCCCAAGTTGCCTGCTTAACTAAAGTATCTTTGGATCCATATTTGCCATTAATTATTTCTATTGACAGTTCATAAAAATCCTGTATCTTGGGGTATTGCCAATGTCTGATGTGTAGGGTCAGGCTGACTCTTTCAAGACTGATACTGCAAAGTGGGATGATGTGGGAAGTAAACTACAAATGGGAGGGCTATGATGCAGCAGGGAGTCAGAGGCTGAAGAGTGGTGGCTGAGAAAGAGGAAAGCAAAGAGTGAAGAAATCACAGCAAGCCTTAAGTGCTAGTGGTTGCACCAATTTTATCTGCCTTGGGCTTTACACCTGTATTGTCTGGGGCAAGGACTGTCACCTGAAACTAGAACTTTTAGTCACTTGCAATGCTGCAGCGTAACACACAGTAACTGTGATGCTTTAGCGCTTAGTCTTTGGAGGTGGCTGCCTTGGCTAAGTTTAGCAATGACGGAAGAACAAGTCCCACAAACGTATCTGACAGGAATGCCCAGTTGAAAAGTGACCTTGGCGGCTCCAGTTGGCACCACAGATTGGACCGTTGGAAATCTAGTTGGCAGTGCAGCAGAGGCCCAGGGCTAATGAAGGCTCCCTGCTTTCCCTGTGGGGCCTCAGAGAAGAGGCAGGGCTGAGGTATTTGGTTTTGTGCAATTAGAAAGTTGGCAACTCTAAAGCAGCCCAAGTGCAATATGAACATCTACTATGTAAAACTATGTAGTACTTGTGACCCAGTAGTGTCTGGGGGCAGCCCTCACTGGAAATGACAAAGTCAGGGCAGCCTGCAAAAGGCAGAGCAGAAAGACTGTAACACTGAAGTTAGACTCCCCAACCAGTTACAAACTGTGTTTCTGGTCACCCACAATGGGTATCAAGAAGCAAAAAGGAAATCACACTGCCCCCTTTATTTATTTCTAGTTCTCTGACCCCCTCCCCCATTCAACATCTAGGTCCAGTACAGTGAAAAGCTATTTAAAAAATACTTTGCTCACTAATACAAAATGTTCTCTGACCCCCAAAGGGCTGGCCATGTTGCATTGTCATTACAGGTTTGGCTCTTCCCCAAAATACCACGCTGCCAGCCAATCCTGTAATGTCTAAAACTAAAGGGTTATTATAAAGAAACAAGAAAAAACAAGAAGAGAGATGCTAAATGGTAAAGCAGTCACAAACAAACAACGACTTCAAAGTCCAGACATCAGGTTCCTCAGTTTGCTTGGAAGTCCCTCAGGAACACATACACATCTTGGATGGGTCGTTCAGTCCTTTTTGTCAAGAGTTTAATGTATAGAAAGGTTACTCCACAGGGAAGAAGCAGGAATGAAGACAAAATGGAGACAATGTAACTGTCTTTTATAATCTTTTCCCATGTGGCTTATGCTTTCTTTGTCTCAGACACAAGCAGCCCAGTCCATGGGTTGGAAGCTTTAGAGCCTGAATGTTTTGCTGAGTCATAAGATATATCCCTTGTCTGCTCTCAATGGATCAGTTGTATAGCTGATGTTCTTTAATAGGCTATCAAGCAGGTTAGGCAGCGCTGAAACCAAACAGGCTGAGGTGTCACCCAGAAGTATAGCACAGGTTTTGTAATACAGACATATATGTCAATAACCTACAATACAATGGTGATACAAACACATAAATTAGATCGGCATATCTGGCAAATTATAACATTTTTGCAGATACTTTACATGATCTATCTGGCATAACTGATTACAATTTTACAATCACGATATTCATAATATCCTAAACTGTTCCCCAGATTCCATATAATGTCACACAGGGTAGGGGTGCTCGATTTCATGCAATTGAAAAGTTGGCAGCCCCACTGACAACCCAAGTGCAATATGAACAGCCACTATGTAGTACTAACCCAGAAAATCTATATCAGGATTATTTGGATGTTTCGAGGTTGACTTGAGTACTGAATAACCTCCAAACATCTGATGAAGCTTCACCAATGGGGAATGGAATAGACAGGCTCTATTTAGAACAATAGGAAGTTGTCGACACATAAGGAATACCACAAGATTGCCTTAACAATAAATGTCCCTTCCCTGTAAAGGTAAGCTGGGCCAATGGATCAAGACAAATAGTGAGGAAAGGTGCATTCCAGATGAGTACCTTCTTTATAAATGCAAAGTCTTTGGACAACACACATTTTGTAGGAATCCTTACTAATGTTTGAATCCATTTCAAAGAGCCGTTCACACCACCACATTTTCCTAAAGCTGCACATATTAAGCCTAGTCATAAGCACTCTCTGCAGTGAATAACATAAAAGAAATATCGAGAACCCCTCAAAAAAGGCATGACTTTGAACAGCCCCATAGGATTAACCAAGGATTGTCTCCCATAGTTAAACCTCAGAATATGGGCATGTTAACACAGTTCTTATACTTTGAGTACAATCTGGACACAGTATTTGTCTCTATGTGAGAGGCAAACTATCAAGATCAAAGTATAGATAAACATTGTGAACTGTAATTCACTTTCCCTTATGGCCTAATTTGCAGCATCTTAGTGTTTTTTGGTTATCAAGTGCAAATACGCACACATATCCCCGAACAGAGGAGGCTGATCACAAGCCTGAAATATAACTTCTGTCAAAGTTATCTTTATTTCAATGCAAATGTGAAAGTTCGTTATTATAAATTTAAAACTATACCATTCCATCCTCAGCTGTCTAATGAATGAATATGAAACAATTTGTGTTTCCAAAAGCTGTGGTATTTATTTGATATAGGTAATATGCACCTTATCTACAGAAATGTCTTTCGACCATATAGTATTGTAGCGGGGCCGTCACCCCATAAAAAGGGTTAAAATCAAACCTTGGAGCCAATCAGAGGTGGGCTAGAATCAGCCAATAAGGACTTGGCTAGGCCCTATAAGAAGGGCTTCTGAAAGTGAGGAGAACACACTCTTGCTTCAGCTCTGGAGGGAGAGGGACCCAGCTGCTAGCTAGTGAGGTACCATGGACAGAGCAGTGCTGGGAAAAGGCAGGGTGAGCCAGGGAGCTCTGGCCTGAGTAGTCTCAGGCTGAGGCCCAGTGTGGGGGGCTTGAAGTGTACTAGGGCTGCAGGGAGGCAGCTAGGGCAAGTGGAGGCAGCAGGTCCACCTGCCTCTTACTTATGATGAGTGGCCATTTCAGATGGCAGTTTGCACCTGAGGCAGGGGCTAGATAATGACTAGCAGTCACTAAGGTCAGATAGATATAGGATGTTGGGTTCCCTAATGGGAAGGAGCCCAAAGTATGGGATGACTGCTATGGAGCAGTAGCCTGAGGGAAGGGCACTGTGGTCTGGCATGGATGTGGGTTGGTGGAGAATGAACAACAAGTGACAGTGGGTGAGGCATTGGTTGAAAGAGGGCACTCTTGAGGCTGGTTTGAGCTAAGTCTTGAGGAGACCAGCAGGAGGTGCTGTGCCAGCAACTTATGCATGGCTACAAGCATGTTATGCCTTTTCTAGTTAAACTTTGGTGACTTTTCTAAGCTCAGGTTCTTCACTAAAATATATAGTGAGCCAACTCTAAAGAGTCTGTATACATGCTATAATACATGCTACATCTCTTGTGTAAATAAATGTATATTTAAAATACCTTTTTTTAAACTGCCAGTCTAATTTAACAGCATAGATTTTCATAACTTTTATGGCTATTCAACTATTATTGATGAGCCAGTCCTCATAGTGGAATGAGAAAGAATGGTTCAAGTGCGTGCACTTAATAGTTCACTTCAGAGCTGTCATTCCAGTTTGTCAAAAATTTCAAATATCTGTCAAGGCGACTTATCGAAATACTAAAAGATTTCCAGCAATACTCCACCCAAAGTATTCTAATTGCAGTGAGTTCACTGAACACTTCCAACTTCACCGCTCAGAATTGTCTCTGTATCCCAGTACCAATGGTTCAATCCTGGAAGGTGTTCAGAGGCTCTTGAAAAGTGCTTGTTACAGGATGTCACACTTAATCATGCGGATAGCCCTTATTTATGAAAGGTCTTTCATTGACTTCAGGTAAGACAAATTGCACAAGTAACGATGCTCATGTGAGTAAAGGTTGCAAGATCAGGCTCATTTACAATGAGAATCAAGTGAGCTCTGCACTCCTAGGTAATAGAAAGTACCTTGGAGGGTCAAGTCCTAAGGAAGTTTATAGTCTTCTCTTCATATGTGGGAATGTAACTTTCATTGATGCTAGTGTCAATGGGAGATATGCTGGTCTATGAAGAGGTGATTAGAACCCATTGCAAAATTCCTAATGGAACATCATGGATGATTCCATAATAGGCATTTATGGGACTTCTTGAGGAAAAAGTGTACTGTTGTACCTCTGTTAGTAATGTTGTTAGTCCTGCTGATATAAGTTAAATGACATGGGAGCAACGAAAGACAATCTGACTGTCCTCTTTTGACTTAAATTGCAAGTTGTTCTAGTTCTCTGAAAGTTAAACTCTTTACTTCTATGGGGCATAGAGGGGAAGTTGCTGTGCCAGCAACTTATGCACGGCTACAAGCATGTTATGCCTTTTCTAGTTAAACTTTGGTGACTTTTCTAAGCTCAGGCTCGTCACTAAAATATATAGTGAATCAACTCTAAAGAGTCTGAATACATGCTATAATACAGGCTACATCTCTTGTGTAAATAGATGTATATTTAAAATAACTTTTTTAAAACTGCCAGTCTAATTTAACAGCATAGATTTTCATAACTTTTATGGCTATTCAACTATTATTGACGAGCCAGTCCTCATACCGGAATGAGAAAGAATGCTATTATCACACTCATTCTCATTTAAACTGTTTGCCACATAATATTCTGGTAGTGTAGGAGACCTTTAAAGGGAGCATAAATTATAGGTACATCCACTTGATATTGTCAGTAGTGTAAAATGACTAATGTACATGTACCAGGCCTGTAGTTTATGAAGCAAGTTCTATCAAATTACTGTGTGAATAGCTTTAAGAGTAGACAACATTTTAGCTAACATTTTAGGGTCTTGTGTTATTGGGAATTGGGACACAGCAAATGACAGGACATCAAAAGTATGTACAATATATTTAGTGCCAAATTTTGCCCTTCACTTGGCACTTGCTGTTTGCCAGTTTAACTTCAAGAGTACAGCAAAAATTCTCAGTTGCACACTTCATCCACTTCTAGACCCCAGAACAAAGCACAAGTAAATAGCCCCGGATTAAAACGACTCTCCCTAAGGTGGCAAGTACAGTGTATGCTCCCCAGGGATGGGGAGTCAGAAGATTGCTCTAAGGTGTGTGTATTAAACTTCTGTCTGGGTGGCAAGGGTAAGCCAGAAGTTAAATGGACTCAGACTCTTCCTCCCTGTCCAGATTTCTTTTGCACTCCTGAGTGCAATCTCCAGTCTTGCTTTACTGTACATGCAGCAGAACTGTCTTAAGCAGCCTTTGCCCGGGGAGGGGAGGTACTTAGATTTTAATTGGTTCCCAGTTCACTTGTTTTGGCTTGTTTTTTCTAAAGATTAAAAAAAGTTGAGATCCATCTGGTACAATAGTTGGGGTGAAGGAGGGAAAATGCTGTCAGGATGAATTGGATGGAAATTAAAGGACTAACTCAAGTGTTATTTTTGCTATCATTCAGAAGTTAATGACAGAACTTCACAATGACAAGTTTAAATTAACTGGACTAGTCAAAGACATAACTTGCTCTTTAAACCTAAATTTTACTTTTAGCTTGTTACCATCCTCCCTTTTCCCCACTCATCCTATTATAACTTCATCCCTGACTTCTGCTGTTCATATTATCGTCCTTTATTTCATTCAGAACAAAATCCCAAAGCTCTTATTTCTTCTCTCTTGATCTAAGCAGGTTAACCACGTGGAATGGGACACTTGTGGTCCAAAGGATCATGGTGGGCTGGATCTTGCACTGCCCTGTTGTATAATGTCACTGATTTGATTCAAGTCCATACAGCAAGATGAGTGTGAGTTGACTCAAGAGAAGATCTGAAGCTGATGGAGATTAGACCACAATCATAGTTAGAGATGAATGTTGACAAGACAAGCTACGGTGATATGTAAGAATCTTGAGAAGAAATGCAAAATTCTAAAATGTCTGTGTGATTCACAGTCAGTGAGAAACTACTGCTTAGGAAGCATCACTATAGAAGAATGGAGTCTCACGTGAGCAGATAATAGCAAAAACATGAGAGTCTGGAAGAACAAATTCTGAAGATTAAATGCTGTCTTTTGAAAATGTATATTTTGTTTGTGTTAACCGATGGTTGTGAAACACGGACATTCAAAAGAATTTGCAGTCCTTTGGATTTCTTGTATAATAGCATAATTAGAAGATACCGGCCCATGTAGCTACCAAAAAGCACTGGAGCTTATGAGAACTCAACAATATTTAGTCAGCTCTTATAAAGAGAGATTGGATTTGAAGAGCATATTTTACAGGGGTCCAGCAGGTAATGCATGTTTATGGGCACTGTTGGTGATGAACAGGAGGCAGAAAAAATTGTGGATAAACAACATGGTGTCCTGAGTGGATCAAAAGGCCTATTCATCCACAAAGATTAGCAAAGGATCATACAGAGTGGGCTACAATGATTTCAAATGATTTCTAACAATTGTAATACTACTTAAGTACTCCCCTTTATCTTCAGCAAATTTGCCCTAGGAATGTATGTCCTTATTTATCTTGTTTGGGGAAGGTAGGTTCCCCAAACCTTTCACACTTCATTTCCCTATTTCATTCAACACAAGTCCTGGTACATGTGAATTGGGCCAGTGTTTTGTACTTTTATGCACCTATAATCTTAAAAGATTTTTTTGTGGGATTGCTTATAGGCTATTCCAGTCAAAATAGTCAGTTTGGTTTCCAATTACTAGCTCAATTCCTTTCCCTACCAAATCCTTCATAGATTAAGCCAAATTAGTCTCCAGTGCAGTTACGCCAACGATAAATTTAGCCAAGAGCCATTCTGTAGTTTTGTGTGGATGCACAAGCCAATCCCCATCTTTCTTCTGATTAAACATGTCCCAAGTGGTGGTGCTCCTCTGAGCGAGAGCAGATATGTACACCACTCCCACAGACAGCAAGGAAAAGCAGTATTACCGATTTATAATACCAGATACTCACTACAAAAAACCATTCATTACTAAACAATGTGTTGAACTACTGCAGGCAGCTGTCCTGTCACTCTGCCTGGTTTGCCCTCCACTGAGATTTAATCCTCTATTAGAGATAACAAATGACTGGTTCTTTATGCTGCTGAGGGCAGCTCTAACACCACTCCTCCAAGCTGTGCACCTCCCTCTTCCGGTGTAATGCTGGGACTGTAGAGCATAAGGCCATAGTTTTCTGTGGAAGCCTTTATTTTATGTTTTGGTTTATTAAAAACATACAAAAAAGTACCTAGCATAGGCCTTTGCAAGAAATAAAACAAAAGAACAGCACACACACACACACACACATAGACAAATGAAAAGCAAGTCAGCAGCTGCTAATCAGGTAAATCATAAAAAGAAAATTAGACACCTAACTCAAATGACCAAAAAAAAAAGTCAACCAAAACTTTTTCTTTCCCATCCATGAGCCCTTATACTCCTTCCTCCTCAGAAGCAGAAGTGAAGTGATCAGCCATTCAAGACGATTTCAGATCAAGATTTCTGGAGTGAGGTGGGTTCTAATATTGCTGGCCCCTCATGGAGACAACCAAGGCAGCCGCTACTCCCTCTTTTACACCATAGGACTCCAGCTCAAGTTTGTTTGCTGCTCCTCATGAGCTACATGAGAGGTTGGAGACACATCCTTCTGGAAAATCTTTCCTGTCAGAAATCCCAGCTCAGGCTGGAAGTGAGAGTCCTGTGCTAGGCACCTAGGCTTGCCATCCCTCCAGGATTGTCCTGGAGTCTCCAGGAATTAAAGATTAATCTTTGATGGGTTATGTAATAAACAAAACTGGCAACTTTGTGGTCAATTCCAGAAGACTTTGCAGGTTTGAGAAGAGGAGAGACATTCAGTTTTCCTTGAAGGGTGTTGCAGAAGATCCCATCTATCTCTGGGACTAGGAGACAGACTACCAAGTCCCCCTTCAAGTCCCTTGAGGAAGCAAACACCTCAGACAGGGTAGCTGAGACTCTAGATAGTCTGGGAACCAAACCCAGACTATCATAAGCCGGACTGTTTGGGTTCTCTCCAATCTAGGGTCTAATTATGCCTTGTAAGACATACCATCTGTTTGTTGGGAGCTCATTTTAAATCATGTAGATGAGCGAGTCACTTTGCATGGGAGCTCCCCTTTGTGGAAAGGAGAGAAGGTCCTCTACTCAGAACATTTTAGACTGAACAGGAGACTAGAGAAAAGTCCTGTAAGAAACCTTGGCTAGAAGGTGGAAATGTTTGTTAGAAATCAGAGACAGACGAAAACAGACTATTTCATAGAGGGATAAGGGATCTTTTGGAAAAGGCTTTTTTTTCCCGCAAGATCAGCGTCTAGACTGGCACTTTTTTCCGACAAAGCTCCGTGCGGAAAAAAAGCGGCAGCCATTTTTATGCTAATGAAGTGGGGGAGATTTAAATCCCCGCTTCATTAGCAATTGCGATACGTCTAATTTACATCCCTTTGTTATTCATAGATCTGTGCAGTTATATAACCTTTACTAGCATTCTTTCAGCATATGAAAACCTTAATAATTAGTTCTATATTATCTTTCATTCAGACACCAAACAATTCTATGCTGCATTGCTTAAAAACCACTCTCTAAGTAGGATGTTTTATGATGGCATCATGAGCTCTTTATGGAAGAGTAAAAGCACTAAAGATACTAATGCAAAGTATGACTATAGGTGCTAATTATGTACACATCCCTGGGCCCCCCAAAATTCAACCATCCTGCACAGCCTCTTTCTCTAACAGATTAATTCTTGTATTCCTCCCAAGTTTGGAAGCCTAGGTCTTAAGGAAACTCAATGTACTTGTCAGTGACTAAGTTTACTGCCTGTTATCCTACTTTTGTGTTATTGCTCCATCTGGGCTTCCTCTGGTCGTTAGGTACAGATCCCCCAAGAATCCTGTCTAATCTATTCTATGCCAGTCTTCTGTCCATTAACTGAATTGGTTAACTAAACATACCAGATATGCTAATTGCAAAAGCCACACCCATGTGCCCTGTAAATGTATAACATGTGTACTTGCCTTTTGAATCAGTTGATAGCAATGCATTAAAGTCTTCCAGTTCCTTAGGGACTATTATTTGAGTTCTCAAGGATTAGCATCTGGCTTTTAAAATTGATGCTTTAGGGATTTATTTTAGGAACCTGTACTAAAATATACTAGTATTAATAATCCTTTTATAATCCCTGGATTCTAAAACAATCTGGGGAAATGGGGAAAATCCTCCTATTAGAGTTCAAACATGGGTGGATGCTTTTGCAGAAAAATGCCTAAAAGTATTAATCACTGATTTTGTACTGACTTGCAATCAAAATAAACTTGGGGTGCTCATAGATAGGAAGCATTTCTTTAGCTCGTGCATAGCATGTTTCAAATTGATCATTTAAAACATCTTTAAATGGAGTGGAAGTTTAGAAGAAATTAATTCAAATAGAAAAT
Organism: Pelodiscus sinensis; assembly: GCF_049634645.1. Taxonomy (NCBI): domain Eukaryota; kingdom Metazoa; phylum Chordata; order Testudines; family Trionychidae; genus Pelodiscus; species Pelodiscus sinensis. The sequence goes on along the minus strand of NC_134720.1, from coordinate 27,928,106 downwards.
CAAGAGTCTAAGAACTGCATGCATTCACTCTACACTGCATAATTTTATATGAAGGGCTCAGCTGTGGATCTGGATCACTGTACCCCAAGACCAAATTCATCCCTGGTGTAACTCCTTGGATGGCACTCAACTTACATACAGTATGAAACTGGATTAACATTTTCAGTCCTTGTTTCTGAAAGTCTTTATTTTTCAAAAGATGCATTCTGTAAAGGCATTAAAACCCCAGGCATGGTAATAAGGAGGCTTGCCAACTAAAGGCGGGAGGGTATGTGGTTAGTCAACTCTGATTAACACAGGTGTGCCACTGTAGTAGATTAGCTCTTTCCCTATATAGAGCAGCAGGAAGGTGTTATGAAGGAAAGGGAGGTCAGTGGATTTCAAAGGGGGAGGAGGGAAGCAAGTGGGATTGGAAAGAGTAGGTGGCATGTTCCCGTAGGCACCTGCAGAATTCAGGTCCAGAACTGAGTAGAAACTTGTGTTCTTGGGTTATTTTGAGCCTGCAGAGACAGTTTTCTCAGGGTCTTAGAACAAGCCCTCTCCAGTGGAGAAACTTGGAATTTAGGGCATATCTATCCTGCCTTGCAATTGGATTAGAAGGATGTGAACTGCAACATGCACTGAAGTGCTGTACTGCAGTTCCCACATGTGGGCCCTGTGCATGCAAACTTACAGGTGCAAACCTTTAAGTTTTCTTTTACAGTATCCATCCGTCTTTGCCAGTTACACTTTGAAGGGCAGTACAATTCACACCACCCATTGTCTGTACCTTAGGGCAGTGCAGATGTGTGCGTTGGTCACAGTGAAATAGAAAGGCTGCCTACTAGCTCCAGCAGAGAAACTTGAGGAGGGAGTCAACAGGCAGGAGAGACCAAGGAGAGTTGGATGACTTATACATTAAAACTGAAGTTTTCAACTTTAAAATGGCACTCAGAAGGGACAGGAGTGGACAAAAGCATTTTTAAGTTTGACGAGTGGACAAGGACACAGGCAGGGGCACTGCAGAGGGAGCTCTGGCCATGAGGGGATGGTTGGGTGACAGGTGACCATTTTACTAACATCTTTGTACAATGGGCCATGTGATGCCAACTGCTGCTATATCTGAAGAAAACTGCCTAAATCCTCTAAGCCAAATTCATCATTCAAGTGAGACCAAGAATAGATACACAAGTTGTGTCCAGTTTTTATAATATACTGAAACCTTCTGTGTCCTTCACCTTATTCTTCAATTACAAAAGTATTTTTCATGCAATAGTCTAATGAAGTGACCTTCCTTCAGTTATCCTTAAAATGCATGTTGTACGTTCAGATCTCTTATCCATACACAGTGTTTTTAGCTGCCTCTTACCATTTCAGCAGAGGGGTGTCTGTTAAGATTTAACAATGTGCCTGACTCGACAGCAAAGTCAGAATTACACAATAACCATATGGCATATTCTTGAATTGAACTCATCCTGTACGTCTCACTTGCACCGCCTGCTTAAGGCCATTTTACTGCTAAAAATAAAGTTTTTGTATAGGCTTTTGATTGGAAAGGAATAAAGCTGAGTTTTATTGCTTTAAGTCTCATTAACCTGGTTTATCTGCCTCAAGTTTTGCTTATCTACTTAAGATCTTTCTTATATAAGCAAAACAAGACACACAGACCGAGTTAACAAGACTTTAAAGCAAATCTATAATTATAATAGTTTTTAAGAAATAATTTCCTCTTGCAGATTTTTTTCAGGAAATGTCAATCAGGCACAACAGAGAATGTAAAAAACAAAAGGTGCATTTCCTATGACTTGCAGATTTATGAGGGGGGAAAAAGACTGTGGAGATTTACAGTAATTTATCCAGCAATTGAAATAATTGCTTCCTATTTGTGGCCCATTTCTATTGTAGCATTTAATCATAACAGCAGGCCACAAATGGATTACTTTAAGGGAGATAGTGAATCACTGAGCATTTTCTATTGTTTTCTTTCTGTGTTGCTTTTTCAGGTTATCCTAATGTTATGCTTATAAGACTGAACAGTCATGAAATATAGCTGCTCTTCACTCCCTCCTCATGAACCAGTGTAGGTATTGGTCCTGGCAGTCTTTCTCCATATCCCTAAATGAAAAGAGACAAGATGACAAAGATCTGAAAAACCCCTTCAGCCTGATTCTCTAGAAAAGTAGTAAAAATGACAGGAGGATAGGAAAGAGTACACTGATTAAGGTAAGAAAACTTGTGGGTAGGCTTAGATTATATACCTATTAATTTAAATGGAGGCTGTTAATGCCACACATTAAGGCACCCAGGCTCTTTTCACTTCCACTAGTGAAATTAATTTAAATGGAGGCTGTTAATGTCACACATTGAGGCATCCAGATTCCCTTGAAATGGAATTGCAACCTGAGGAGCAGGCCATAGGGACACATGCTCTTTAACAAGTAGGATACTCTCTAGAAAACCATCACCAGCCACTTATGGGGGTAGAGAAATCCTGCCAATCCTCCATCAGTCTTTGAAGATGAATTATAGAGGCATGGGCCTCATTACATGGGCCCTGTAAAGAACTCACTAGGAAAGGAGGGAGAGTGCTTTTTCCCTCCTGTGGAGGAGACTAGATAGGGGATGGGGGAAGGGAAGATAGTAGGTTGCATGGACTATGCCTGAATCTACCAAAAGTAAGGAGAGCCAGAGCTTGTTGTGTGAAGAGGGACTGCAGGAGCATTGAGCTGCTGTGTGGGGAGTTTATGGATTGTTATTCTGCACCTTCTGAAATGCACCATTGCTTGATTTTTGGGGGTGGGGAAGGATAAGGAATGATTTGAGTCTGTCATTCCTGACAATGTATAGCCAAGCTCATGTTTAATTTGTTTTGGTAGGCTTCAGGCTGGGGTTATTAGGGAAGATTACAGACTACAGCTTTCTGAAATTGTGTGCCATGGTAATCTTTTAGGGTTCTAGTCTGGCTATGTTCCTACGGTTCAGTGATCTGTGTTAGTACGGCAATGTATTGTGAACAAGGAGGAGGGACCTCCATAGCTGCTCTATAGGAATAACTATTTTTTTCTAGCTATGAATAGGTAGCATCCTCACCCAAACTAGGTCACAGCAAAAAGTAGTGAGTTTATTTCTCACTGGACATGTTTCACTTTCTTCTACCCAAAGTTTATTGTTTTTAATTAAGTTATGCTTATTTTCATTACTGTCCACAGCGACACTTTAATCTGAAGTTACAGTGAGCCCTCGCTACTTCGCGGTTCGACCATCGCGGATTCACGACTTCGCGGACTTTTTTCTGTACATTAAAGGGTGGTTTGTTAACAGTACTACCGTATATTCCGGCTTTCAAAGCCTCGGGGGAAGCCGGCGGGGGGGGCATCCCAGGCGCGCCTGGGCTGCTCCCCCGCCGGAGCCCCTCCGCGGCTTTCAAAGCCTCGGGGGAAGCCGGCGGGGGGGCATCCCAGGCGCGCCTGGGCTGCTCCCCCACCGGAGCCCCTCCGCGGCTTTCAAAGCCTCGGGGGAAGCCGGCGGGGGGGCATCCCAGGCGCGCCTGGGCTGCTCCCCCGCCGGAGCCCCTCCGCGGCTTTCAAAGCCTCGGGGGAAGCCGGCGGGGGGGCATCCCAGGAGCGCCTGGGCTGCTCCCCCGCCGGAGCCCCTCCGCGGCTTTCAAAGCCTCGGGGGAAGCCGGCGGGGGGGGGCATCCCAGGCGCGCCTGGGCTGCTCCCCCGCCGGAGCCCCTCCGCGGCTTTCAAAGCCTCGGGGGAAGCCGGCGGGGGGGGCATCCCAGGCGCGCCTGGGCTGCTCCCCCGCCGGAGCCCCTCCGCGGCTTTCAAAGCCTACTTCGCGGATTTTCAGCTATCGCGGTCGGGTTTGGAACCTATCTACCGCGATAAACGAGGGTTCACTGTATAGCTTCAGGTGGGTGAAGATTTTCAAGTATGTTTACTTCAGTAAAGAAAATCCACAGATTTGGTGATGTGAACACTTTGGGAATTTGTAGTTATTTAGTTCAGTTGTGTTGATTTGAGAAGAAAATAAACTAAAGAAATTAAAATTGTTTTGCTCTGACATTTTCAAAATGAAACCTTTATATCTGATTAACACTGGAAGTTTTTTTTAAAAAATGGAAGAAAATATTGAAATGAAAAGTTATAAAAGTATACTCAGTTGAAACAAAATATTTTGTTTTAGGTCAAAACAACAAAAAAAGCGCTAGACTGATTTTATTTTTAAACTTGTTGATTTGCTAAAACATCCACATTTCATTTTTGAATTGATCAAAAAAAATCTGAATTGTCTATGTACTAAAAAAAGAATCCATTTGTCCAACCTTAATTATCAGACATTCATTTTTGGACAAGGGGAACCCTTTCCCCATTTCCAGTATTTTTCTTTTTAGGGACTTGATTCAATGGAACTTGAAATCAATGGGATTCTCTCCATCATTGCAATGGAAGTTGGATCAGGCCCCAAGGCCCTCTTATGTGAGCATCTTGCCTTGTTACAAAGAATCTTGACTTATTACCCAACGTAAGCTACTTCTAGGAACAAAGTTTTCTCCATTTAGGGGGACTGGAGTTATTCTAGCTATCCCAAAGTATAGCTGCTTTGTGTGTCCCCATGCATTTAAAGCACAAGTTTTGCTGTCTGTATTGTCTCTTTGCTATGAATGGAGCCCAGGATTTTGCTAGACTCCAGTAAGCTGACACAGTGTCTATGACTTGGCTTAGTCTTCAGAATATCGTGACAGTACTGTTGTATTTATTTAAATATTAATTTATTGGGAAAATTGTTATAGTTCAATGGAGTCTTAGCAGTTAAGTGGCTAATAGGGGAAATTTTCTTCTCCGTTCCTTACATCAACAAAGCATGAGCCCTTTTGTTGTGAAATTCTGCAAAATACTGCATAAGAACATAAGAACGGCTATATGTCAGACCAAATGTCCATCTAGCCCAGTAGCCGGTCTGCTGACAGTTGCCAGCACCAGGTGCCCCAGAGAGGGTGGACTGAAGACAATGATCAAGTGATTTGTCTCCTCCCATCCTTCTCCAGCCTCTGACAAACAGAGGCCAGGGACACCATTTCTATCCCCTGGCTAATAGCCTTTTATGGACCTAACCTCCATGAAATTATCTAGCTTCTCTTTAAACTCTGTTATAGTCCTAGCCTTCACAGCCTCCTCTGGCAAGGAGTTCCACAGGTTGACTATACACTGTGAGCAGACAAACTTTCTTTTATTGGTTTTAAACCTGCTACCCATTAACTTCATTTGGTGTCCTCTAGTTCTTCTATTATGGGAACTAATAAATAACTTTTCTTTATCAGCCCTCTCTACACCACTCATGATTTTATATATCTCTATCATATCCCCCCCTCAGTCTCCTCTTTTCTAAACTGAAAAGTCCCAGTCGTTTAAACCTCTCTTCATATGGGACCCGTTCCAAACCCCTAATAATTTTAGTTGCCCTTTTCAGAACCCTTTCCAAGGCCAAAATATCTTTTTTGAAGTGAGGAGACCACATCTGTACACAGTATTCAAGATGTGGGCGTACCATAGTTTTATACAGAGGCAGTAAGATATTCTGTGTCTTATTTTCTATCCCTTTCTTAATAATTCCTAGCATCCTATTTGCCTTTTTGACCGCCACTGCACACTGTGTGGAAGTTTTCAGAGAACTATCCACGATAACTCCAAGATCTCTTTCCTGATTTGTCATAGCCAAATTAGCCCCCATCATACTGTATGTATAGTTGGGGTTATTTTTTCCAATGTGCATTACTTTACACTTATCCACATTAAATTTCATTTGCCATTTTGTTGCCCAATCACTCAGTTTGGTGAGATCTTTTTGGAGTCCTCACAGTCTGCTTCTGTCTTGACTATCCTAAACAGTTTGGTATCATCCGCAAACTTTACCACCTCACTGCTTAACCCTTTCTCCAGATCATTTATGAATAAGTTGAACAGGATTGGTCCCAGGACTGACCCTCGGGAGACACCACTAGTTACCCCTCTCCATTCTGAAAATTTACCATTTATTCCTATCCTTTGTTTCCTGTCTTTTAACCAGTTCTCAATCCATGAAAGGACCTTCCCTCTTATCCCACAGCAATGTAATTTACACAAGAGCCTTTGGTGAGGGACCTTGTCAAAGGCTTTCTGAAAATCTAAGTATACTATATCTACTGGATCCCTCTTGTCTGCATGTTTGTTAACCCCTTCAGAGAACTCTAATAGATTAGTAAGACATGATTTCCCTTTACAGAAACCATGTTGACTTTTGTCCAACAAATTATGTTCTTCTACATGCCTCACAATTTTATTCTTTACTATTGTTTCAACTAATTTGCCCAGTACTGAAGTTAGACTTACCGGTCTGTAATTGCCAGAATCACCTCTAGAGCCCTTTTTAAATATTGGTGTCACATTAGCTACCTTCCAGTCATTAGCTACGGAACCCAATTTAAGGGATAGGTTACAAACCACAGATAATAGTTCAGCAATTTCCCATTTGAGTTCTTTTAGAATTCTTGGATGAATGCTATCTGGTCCCGGAGATTTGTTAACATTAAGTTTTTCTATTTGTTCCAAAACCTTCTCTAATGACACTTCAGTCTGGGACAGTTCCTCAGATTCATCACCCACAAAGGACGGTGCCGATTTGGGAATCTCCCCAACGTCCTCAGCCATGAAGGCTGAAGCAAAGAAATCATTTAGTTTCTCCGCAATGGCTTTATTGTCCTTGATTGCTTCTTTTATATTTCGATTGTATAGGGGACCCACAGGTTTTTTAGCAGGCTTCCTGCTTCTAATGTACTTAAGAAACATTTTGTTATTTCGTTTTGAGTTTTTGGCTAGCTGTTCCTCAAAATCTTTTTTTTTTTTGCTTTTCTTATTAGATTTTTACATTTGATTTGACAGTGTTTATGTTCCTTTCTATTTATCTCACTAGGATTGGACTTCCACTTCTTAAAAGACGCCTTTTTGTCCTCACTGCTTCTTTTAAATGGTGATTAAGCCACAGTGACTCTTTTTTAGGTCTCTTGCTATGTTTTTTAATTTGGGGTATACATTTAAGTGGGGCCTCTATTATGGTGTCTTTAAAAAGTTTCCATGCAGCTTGCAGGGATTTGGCTCTAGTCACTGTGCCTTTTAATTTCTGTTTAACTAACCTCCTCATTTTTGTGTAATTCCCCTTTTTGAAATTAAATGCCAGAGTCCTGGACTGCTGCAGTGTTCTTCCCACCACAGGAATGTTAAATGTTTTTATATTATGGTCACTATTCCCAAGCAGTCCTGTAACGGATATCTCCTGGACCTGATTCTGTGCTCCATTCAGGACTAAATCGAGAATTGCCTCTCCCCTTGTGGGTTCCTGTACCAGCTGCTCTGAGAAGCAGTCATCTAAGCCATTGAGAAATTTTATTTCTGCATCTCTTCCTGAGGTGACATGTATCCAGTCAATATGGGGATAATTAAAATCCCCATTGTTATAGAGTTCTTTATTGTGGTAGCCTCTCTAATCTCCCTCAGCATTTCAATGTCAGTATCGCTGTTCTGGTCAGGTGGTCGATAATATATCCCTACTGCTAATTTCTTATTATTGGAGCATGGAATTATTATCTGTTGGCAGAGGCATGTAGTCTAGACATACCCATAGGCTGCGTCTAGACTGGCATGATTTTCCGCAAATGCTTTTAACGGAAAAGTTTTTCCGTTAAAAGCAGTTGTGGAAAAGAGCGTCTAGACTGGCATGGACGCTTTTGCTCAAAAGCACTTTTTGCGAAAAAGCGGCCGTGCCAATCTAAACATGATTTTGTGCAAGAAAGCCCCGATCGCCATTTTCCCCATTGGGGCTTTTTTGCGCAAAATGGTTCTCAGCTGTCTACACTGGCCCTCTTGCGCAAAAGCATTTGCACAAGAGGGCTTTTTCTCAAATGGGAGAGTCATTGTATTTGCTGAAGAACACTGACAATCTTACATTAGATCATCAGTGTTCTTGCGCAAATTCAAAGCGGCCAGTATAGACAGCTGGCAAGTTTTTCCACAAAAGCAGCTGCTTTTGCGGGAAAACTTGCCAGTCTAGATGCAGCCATAGTGTAGAATGAAGAGGTGCATAACTAGTAAAAGATACTGACACATCTATGACCAAAGAATCTATTTAATGGCATCTTCACTTACAGAATAGCTCTATAGAGCTATACATAAGCAAATATGATTCTAGGTTGTATCAACAGGTGTGTTGTAAGCAAAACTCGTGAAGTCATTCTGCCGCTCTACTCTGCACTAGTTAGGCCTCAGCTGGAGTACTATGTCCAGTTCTGGGTGCCACATTTCAAGAAAGATGTGAAGAAATTGGAAAGGGTACAGAGAAGAGGGACAAGAATGATTAAAGGTTTAGAGAACATGACCTATGAATCCAGTCTTCATGAACTGGGCTTGTTTAGTTTGGAAAAAAGAAGATTAAGGGGGGACATGATAGCGGTTTTCAAATATCTAAAAGGGTGTCACAAGGAGGAAGGAGAAAATTTGTTCCTCTTGGTTTCTGAGGACAGGACAAGGAGTAATGGGCTTAAAGTGCAGCAGGGGAGGTTTAGATTGGACATTAGGAAAAAATTCCTAACTGTCAGGGTGGTCAAATATTGGAATAAATTGCCAAGGGAGGTGGTGGAATCTCCCTCTCTGGAGATATTTAAGAACAGGTTAGATAGACATCTGTCAGGGATGGTGTAGACGGAGCTTGGTCCTGCCTTGAGGGCGGGTGGCTGGACTCGATGACCTCTCGAGGTCCCTTCCAGTCCTATTATTCTATGATTCTATACTATAGAGCTATTGGGTGAACAGAGGCCATAGCCAAATGACAGAGGCTACAGAATATACAGTCAGCCTATTCTTTTTTTCTAATTAGAAGATGTTGGGATTGCCACTGGCCCTTATATGGGTGTGCAAGAGGCCTTCCCTTGCCCTTGTACCGTCTGTGTAAGGCCAAGCATAACTGCATTCCTTGCACAAGGACAATGTACGGGTTTCTCCTGTCACATCCAACCTCAAGGGTGTGAGCCAAAAATAAAGTCTTGGGAGGAGGCAAGACCATGGCCCTCCTCTGGGTTCAGGGAGGATCTGCTACCCTGGCCACAAGTGCATGGGTGCAATAAATTTGCACCATCCCCAGTGCATATCTTGCCCGGTGTATACACTGTGTGGTTTTGTTGCTGTTAGTTATTGATTATGTAGACAGAATGGTGCTGTTGAGGGGCATGGTGACTTTGAATTTGAAGTTGTGGATTACTGTCCTAACTGGCATGGATTTTTTTCCCATTTGAAGTACTCTATCTTTGAACAACAAAACGCAAAGGGGTGGAGGGAAACATTGTTTTCCATTAACTTCTAACATTTGAAAACTAAATTTAGAGTTCAAGAATCAATGTAAAATGTACATTTTACATGGATTGTGATTTTCAATTGACATTTTAAATGGATTGTGATTTAACAAAACTATGCCTTTCCCAGTAGGTGAATACTATTAATAAATGATTGGTGTGATACATAGTCATGTGTTGTGGGAACAGAAAGTAGAAAGAAGTAAGGACACCTCTTTCCCCATAGAATTGTTAAAATGCTTTCTAAGAAAATAGAAGCAGTAAACCAAAAGTTCCAATTTATACCAATAGCAGTACATCTGTTTTTGATGTGTAGAAGTAGTAAAAACTCCTGCCTTCTTTGTGTGGTGTCTTGCCCTGTCTGTAGTCTCTGATCTAGACATATAAGTCTCTCATCCATATATATGTAGGTCTCTATTGTGTAACTCCTTACTCTCACAGGTTGCCATGCTGTGCAATCTATTCAATCCTCTGGCTATAATCAGGCTAATACAGTCAAGTGCATTGGAACTAAAATATTGGTGAATATTCACCAAAAAGATATTGGTGAATAATGGTGCATTATTTTCATAAGTGGAAGGTATTGGTGTTCCTTCTAATACTTAACACAGGTGCTGAATTACACAGGTTCATATCAGGTTAATTACAGCTGAGATGTATCACTGAGATTTTATCCATACATCTAACTAGCTAGCTTGCTGGGTCTTTTCAGAATCATAGACCTTCAAAGTGTTTTCCAAATACATGGGTCTCTTGTTGATCTCTCAGCTATTACAGGTTAGTGGGTTGATTTCTGGTTCTCCCAGGCATAAGAAATTCAGTCTTAAATTTTTCAGTCAGTGTTAGAGGGTTTTTAAGTTGACCAACTCTGAAAGGTAAAGATGTCCAAAGCAGGGCTAAAATACATGTTAATTTATAGCCAAGTCTGGATACTGGCAGAGTTTTCTATAGATCTGAAGCAATGACAGATCTTTAGGGAGGGCTGGGGATTATATTCCCCCTCACTATTTGCATTGTGCTTAGAACTATGAGGATTCTCAGTTCTATTGCACAAAAATTAGAATTTCCCCCCATTATGAGTGATAATTTGGCTTCAAATGATTGGGAGACAGGCTCCATAAACATTCTAAACCCCTTTATATTGGTTGCACTGGCTCCTTTTTCCTTTGGTGAAAAGGCTGATTTTTTTTAATGTATAAAAACAAATCTACTATCTGTCATTCTTACTAAACAAATTGTTGGACTGATTCTGGTCTGAAGTTTGTTTTTAAGTTAATCACTTTACATATCAGTTATTCTTTTTGCCTGAAAGTCAATATTTAGCAATCTGTTCCAGAAATCTGACATTCAACAAGGATTCCCTGACAATGACAATCCCAGGATTGGTCACTTCTTTTGACAGAGTTCCCTTATGTGCCATAGGAACACAGAATCTCAATAAATATGAAACTAAGAGTTGAAAACTGCTCCAGCTGCTTCTGGTTAAAAGGGGAAACTCTGAAAGGTCAGGATTTTTGCTGCACAAAGAGTTTCCCTGGTATTTCTGAGGATGTCCATCTCCTTCATTTCTACAGGACAGAATTGTTTTTGCTTTGAGGCACACTGTGCCAGTTCCCATAAACTGTTTGCAGCTTGGTGTGCAAAAGAGTCTATAATAGCATGACCTTTCTTTTACAGCACATTAGGTTCAACTAAGTAGTCTAACAGGCATATTTGCTTTGAGTGCTTTCTGTTTTTCTTTGCATCAGACATACCCCTTTGGATGCCTTACTAACAATGAGTGACAATTACAAGGCCAGGGAAATTATAGCCAGCTTATTCTGTCATTTTGCTATATTTTGCTGAAGGATTGTTTTTGATGGCTATCCTAGTCTGCTGTAGAAGAACCTAGACTCTCAAAAGTTCCTTAAATTTATTTTTAAAAACGCAGATTAAATCTATTTTAATTTATATATTTCTCCTGGGTACAGTAATTTATGGACTAATCCAAGAGCCTGCAAGGTGGGGTTCAGAAGATAGGGTTAGGAGAAGGCAGTACATCTATAAGGGCTTGTGGACTATAAAAGACTACTACATTTGAACTTAGCTCAGAAATTCAACTCAGACTGGAAGGCCATTTCATGGTCCATTAAAGAATGGTGGGCGGAGGAAGTTGCAAACATGAGGCGGAGAGCCAACATCCAAACTAAATCTCAGTACAGAATGCTGGGTTGGATCGTGCCCTTGTTTAACTTGGCTGAGCAAGGGGAAAAGGGCAGTACGTTTTCCCTGCTACCATGCTCCTGCTCAGCTGAATGAAGCCTCCCTGGATCTTTGGTCACATGAATCACTCAGCTCTTGTTTTCAGAGTCTGTCCCTTTAAGCAAGTTGGTGGAGAAGGAATTGAGGGGCTACACACATTTCCCCACCTGTTGGCCAAGTTGTACCCTTTTGAGAGTTTTGTAGTGCACCTTTTCCCGCACCCCAGAGCAAGAAGGAAATGGAGAAGGAATAATTAATTCCTTCCTGGGACCACTTCCTAAGGTGGTTCAGCTACCATCCCCTTCTGAAATGTGATCCACCTTTGACAATTTAGATGTTGGGTTACTATTCTGTCCCTAATACATAGGACAGGCCTCACTTTTAACTCAAAAGGTGTCATTTTCCTTACCCCCTGCCTCCCAAAAAATCACCTTTGAAATAATACTGGTTTAAAATGAGGGGCAAGGGAAAGGAGGTATTGAGCTAGTTGAGCAAGCCAAAAAGTTTGCAAGTTTCACTAAACCAGTATTGAGACCCAAGATAAGCAGCTGCAGCTCTAAAGGTGTGAATTTGGCTCTCTCATTCTAGCCTTCATTTTGCAGGCAGTCACTGTTATTTATAACACACTCCTTGCCTCTGGGCCTGCAAAGAGACTTGTGTGCGTCGGCCCTTATCCACCTTGGGATCGTTTAGAAGATGGGGTCTTGGTTTGTCAAGTCAGACATTTTTCAAGCTGACAGGCTCCAAATACAAGTGTCCTTTAAAAAACAGAAAGAGGCAGAGCCTAAATCTTTAGCATCAGTGGATTGTTTCGCCAGCTGAACACAATGTTTTCCTACTGCAACAAATATAAAGGCTAATTTTAGTCTAGTAGCTTGTTTGGAGATCCTTTACGCTCTTTCTTGCCAGAGTGCACAGGCATGTATGAGCAAGTCAGCTTTTCTGGTTAGTTATATAACCCTGATCACTTACAGTAGATTTCATCTTTCTGTAACTAATACGAAGTCTGATATAATAGTCTTGAAGTATGTGTGTAAAAGGTGGAGCAAAAGCAGTGAGGATAAATACTATCCTGTGTGTCTAACCCTTTCCTTCAGTTTGCAGATCCCTGAACACCTGCATTACCGCCAACCCCTGTAACCGGCTCTCTGTAAAACATACACTGATGAATACTAGGGTCCTCTATTTATGTTCATTGTTCATAAGAGAATACTGTTCATGAGCTATGGCTGGCAAAGCATCAAGGGAATGTTGCGATCCTCATTTAAGGCCAGGCAGTGACACCCTTATTCACTGAGTAATAACTTTCCCATAATGTAGAATAGTGATAGAAATGTAGCCGTGTTAGTCTGGTGTAGCTGAAACAAAATACAGGACTATGTAGCACTTTAAAGACTAACAAGATGATTTATTAGATGATGAGCTTTCGTGGGCCAGACCCACTTCCTCAGATCAAATAGTGGAAGAAAATAGTCACAACCATATATACCAAAGGATACAATTAAAAAAATGAACACACATGAAAAGGACAAATCACATTACAGAACAGAAGGGAGATGCGGGGTGGGGGGGAAGGAAGGTGAATGCCTGTGAGTTAATGATATTAGAGGTGGGGAAGGGTAGATGTCTGTGAGTTAATAGTATTAGAGGCGATAATTGGGGAAGCTATCTTTGTAATGGGTAAGTTAGCTGGAGTCTTTGTTCAGCCCCCCGCGGAGAGTGTCGAATTTTAGCATGAATGCCAGTTCAGAGGATTCTCTTTCAAGTGCAGATTTGAATGTCTTCTGAAGTAGGATGCAGGTGAGTAGGTCATTGAGACAGTGTCCTTTCTGGTTGAAATGGCAAGCAACTGTTTTTTCTTTGTGATCCTGTCTAATGTCTGTTTTGTGGGCATTGATTCTTTGGCGAAGTATCTGAGACGTTTGTCCAATGTACATAGCAGACGGATACTTTCGGCACATGATAGCATAGATTATATTTCTGGAGGCGCAGGAATATATATTCTTGATCTCATAACTCACTTGGTTAGGCCCAATAATGGTGTCAGCAGAGCGAATATGTGGACAAAGCTGGCAACGGGGTTTGTTGCAAGGGAAAGTACCAGGGTTGGTATTAGTGTGGTATGTCCTGTGGTTGTTGATAAGAATCATCTTGAGGTTAGGTGGTTGTCTATAGGAGACTATGGGTCTGTCTCCTAGAGCTTCTTGGAGTTTAGTGTCCTGTTCCAGTATAGGCTGTAATTTGCCGTTTGGAATGGAAATCCATCAACCATATGAAGAAACTTGCACAGATACAGACAGACATCATCTTTCTATCCAAGTGCAAGAAGATGGACATCGTACCCAAAGGACTGAAAGTGAACAATCCATTAAGATCAACATACTATACTGACTACAGTGAAAGACTCTGCCTCACACTATCCAAGAAATTAAGGAATCACCTGCTAAGCATTTTATACAAGAAACAGAAAAACATCAAGAATGACATTTCTAACTTGGAGAGTCTCATCTCAAGACAAACATTCACACCGACTGACACTTTGCAAGACTTTTGTTCCACCAGACAAGAAATCTACTATACACACTTCTATTCCCTACAACAAAGAAAAGACAATAAATTTTCCAAACTGCTCCACACCACAAGCTACAACAGCAACAACCTCAACCCACCGGATAATATTGTTAACCTCTCCAGCTACAAACTCAATCCAGCAGAAGAGTCTGTCTTGTCCAGGGGTCTCTCTTTCTGCCCCACGTCCCCCACAAACTGGATACAATTTTGTGATGACCTTGAAGCTTTTTTTTGCCGCCTCCGAGAATATTTCCAAACCACCAATGAACACCAATCTGACCTACCAGATCCCCCCTATCAACACAAAAGGAAGAATAATTCTATATGGACGCCCCCTGACGCTCAGAATTACAATCTGGATTTCTATATACAAAGCTTCCACAAAAACGCACAGACTGACATTATTCGCAAACAACAACAAGCGACACACAATCTCAGCCAGGCTGAACAACATGCCTTCCAGAGTCTCAAAAACAACCTGGACATTATAATCAAACCAGCTGACAAAGATGGTGCTGTGGTCATTATGAATAAGGCCGACTATAACCAAGAGGCAACCAGACAACTCTCCAACACTACGTTTTACAAACCTCTCTCCTCTGATCCTACCTCGGAATACCAAAAGAAATTACTCTGTCTCCTTAAAAGCCTCCCTACAGCTACTCGGGAACAAATCCACACAGAAACACTTTCTGACCCCCGACCAGGATTTTTCTATCTGCTTCCCAAGATCCATAAACCTGGACACCCCAGACGCTCCATCATCTCTGGTATTGGCACACTCACTACTGGTCTATCCAGCTCCTCAAACCCTACGCAACCAACACCCCCAGCTATCTCTGAGACACTACTGACTTCCTAAGGAAACTACAAAACATCGATAACCTCCCCAATAACACCATCCTTGCCACCATGGACGTAGAAGCACTATACACCAACATCCCACATGAAGATGGATTACAAGCTATTAGAAACACTATCCCAGAGGACACCACTGCCAACCTGATAGCAGACCTATATAACTTCGTTCTCACCCACAATTATTTCCAGTTTGAGAACAACTTATACCTCCAGATCAGCGGCACAGCCATGGGTACACGCATGGCCCCACAGTATGCTAATATCTTTATGGCTGACCTAGAACAACGTTTCCTCAACTCCCGTCACCTCTCACCCCTTCTCTACTTACGCTACATCGATGACATCTTTATGATCTGGACGCATGACCAAGAAACACTGGAGACATTCCACAGAGATTTCAACAACCTACACCCCACCATTAACCTCAGCCTGGACCATTCCACACGAGAGATCCATTTCCTGGACAACACAGTACAAATCAACATTGGAAAATTAGACACCACCCCCTACAGAAAACCCACTGACTCATACGGTCACCTACATGTTTCCAGCTCCCATCCAGCACACACCATACAATCCATCATATACAGACAAGCCCTTCGATACAACCGCATCTGCTCTAATCCCACTGACAGAGACCAGAAACTTCAGGATCTCTACCAAGCATTTATAAACCTCAACTACCCACCCAGAGAAATAAAAAAAGCAAATTGAAAGAGCCAAACGAATACCTAGAAACCATCTACTACAAGACAGACCCAAGAAAACCAACAATAGAACACCACTTGTCATCACCTACAGCTCCCAACTTAAACCTGTCCAACACATGATCAATAAATTACAGCCTATACTGGAACAGGACACTAAACTCCAAGAAGCTCTGGGAGACAGACCCATAGTCTCCTATAGACAACCACCTAACCTCAAGATGATTCTTACCAACAACCACAGGACATGCCACACTAATACCAACCCTGGTACTTTCCCTTGCAACAAACCCCGTTGCCAGCTTTGTCCACATATTCACTCTGCTGACACCATTATTGGGCCTAACCAAGTGAGTTATAAGATCAAGAATACATATTCCTGCGCCTCCAGAAATATAATCTATGCTATCATGTGCCGAAAGTGTCCGTCTGCTATGTACATTGGACAAACGTCTCAGACACTTCGCCAAAGAATCAATGCCCACAAAACAGACATTAGACAGGATCACAAAGAAAAAACAGTTGCTTGCCATTTCAACCAGAAAGGACACTGTCTCAATGACCTACTCACCTGCATCCTACTTCAGAAGACATTCAAATCTGCACTTGAAAGAGAATCCTCTGAACTGGCATTCATGCTAAAATTCGACACTCACCGCGGGGGGCTGAACAAAGACTCCAGCTATCTTACCCATTACAAAGATAGCTTCCCTAATTATCACCTCTAATACTATTAACTCACAGACATCTACCCTTCCCCACCTCTAATATCATTAACTCACAGGCATTCACCTTCCTTCCCCCCCCCCCCCGCATCCCCCTTCTGTTCTGAAATGTGATTTGTCCTTTTCATATGTGTTCATTTTTTTTAATTGTATCCTTTGGTATATATGGCTGTGACTATTTTCTTCCACTATTTGATCTGAGGAAGTGGGTCTGGCCCACGAAAGCTCATCATCTAATAAACCATCTTGTTAGTCTTTAAAGTGCTACATAGTCCTGTATTTTGTTTCAACTTTCCTATAAGTATTCCAGTTGATTTCAATGGGACAATTCCTGGTGTAAGGTGCTATTCAGTGTATTACAATCTAGCCATAAAGGACGGTGTGGATAAATCTCTGTGGTTTTGCCTATTGTTTTGTATATTCTTATTTCAAAACAGTTTAGAAATGAATTACTCTAATCTGGAATTGAAGTGGAATCATAGGGCAATATGCTTTCAAAGCTTGCATGGGTAGAAGGGTGCAACTCAGTTGTCTTCAGTTTGGCCTTCTAAGTAATTTTCCTTTTCCATATTCCCATGAATGCAGATTCTGGAATGGAGCAAGAGAATAGACATACAATAGAAACATCAGAACTGAGTCATTGTTATGAGGCAGGTTGACAAGTCTTTGTTTGGGTTGCTAACTTGCTATTTGTGTTATCTGGGTCAGTTATTTTAAGGTTCCATCATTTGATAGATTTTTCTTATTCTCTGAAAGTAGAATACTCTTAGTTCCTGGGTTGACAGATAAGAGCATTTTAGGTGCACATTGATGAGGTTAAAGATAATGTATCCTTTGGAAGAAGTCATGACTTAAAGCTGCAAATGTATTTTGTCATCACTTCTAAATAATATCTAGTAACTTGTACCAGATCAAAGGATTTGTCAAGGAAAAGTACTGCCTATTGTGATGTTTCTCAAAGTGGTCCACGAAACCATTTTGAGAAACACCTTTTTAGTTTCATTACAAAGCCAATAATAATTAGAAGTGCACGCATATACAGCCAGTCCCCAAGTTACGTGGATCCGACTTACGTCAGATCCGCAGTTACGAACGGGGCTTTTCTCGCCCCGGAGGACGCGGGTGGCAGGAACGCCCAGACGCGCCGCGGTCCCGGCGTCCCCGTCCTCTGGGGCGAGAAAAGCTGCTCCACGTCTCCCTGGTCTGCTTCCCTCCCCCCCCCCCAACCCCCAACAGACCAGGGAGATGCGGAGCAAAGCCTCCAAGGACACGGGCAGCGGGACAGCCCAGACGCGCAGCGGTCCCGCTGCCCGCATCCTCCGCGGCTTTGCTCTGCGTCTCCCTGGTCTGCTGGTGGCACAGCTAGTGCGCTCCCCCCTCCCAGCAGACCAGGCTTTTCTGGACAACGGCTGGGGTCGAGCAGCTGGGGCGCTGCCGGGTTGGTCCCGCAGCGCCGCTCCTCGGCGCTACTGGACCAACCCGGCAGCACCCCAGCTGCTCTGCCCCAGGCGTCCCCAAGTCAGCTGCTGCTGAAACTGACCAGCGGCTGACTACAGGAAGCCCAAGGCAGAGTTGCTCTGCCCCAGGCTTCCTGGAATCAGCCGCTGATCAGTTTCAGCAGCGGCTGACTTGGGGACACCTGGGGTAGAGCTGCTGGGGTGCTGCCGGGTTGGTCCCCACGGCGCTGCGGGGACCTACCCGGCAGCACCCCAGCTGCTCTGTTCCAGGCGTCCAGATTCAGCCGCTGTTGAAACTGATCAGCGGCTGATTCCAGGAAGCCCAGGGCAGAGCAACTCTGCCTTGGGCTTCCTGTAGTCAGCCGCTGGTCAGTTTCAGCAGCGGCTGAATCTGGACGCCAGTTCTGACTTACATACAAATTCAACTTAAGAACAAACCTATAGTCCCTATCTTGTACGTAACCCGGGACTGCCTGTACAGCACTATCTGTAAGAATGCATGATGGATGGTCAGTCTTAGAACCAAGCCCACCAACAGGGAGGGTAAAGGAGGGCAGCTGCCCCAGGGTCTGATGATTTAACAGGGCCTGGGGCTCCCAGCTACTACCATGGCAACGGCAGTAGCCAGAGCCCTGGGCCCTTTAAATTGGTGCCAGAGCCCTGGGCGGTATGTGCTGGGCAGTATTAAAAGGCTGGCTGGGTGAGGCTAGCTCCCCAGCTCCACTCCTTATGTCTGAGGCCCTGTCCCTTTTGGGTCCCATCTTGCCCAGGGACCAGCAAAGTCTGGTGGCCACCCTGCGTAGAATATTTGTTATAACTTCTTCCCTTACAAATATAATTAAGAGTTGACATGTGAAAGTGTAACTGTGTACATGCTTAACCAATGAGCCTGGGCTCATCTGTTAACCTTCATGGTTACATGTAGGCTCCCTCTCTTTCCCATTGCTCTGCTGCCTCTGTGTCAGAGGCAGCAGCTTGAGAGGGCAGGTGGGAGTCGGTGTGCGCAGGGAGCTGGCTTAAAAGCTGGCTCCCCATGTGCATCACCTGACTTCTCCCCTCCACATTAACATTTTCAGCGATTACATGTATACTTAATTACATGAATTTTAACATCCCTAGGTAAGAGCAGTGCAGTTAGGCATACTACATTATTAGAGACTGAATACTAGATTCACTAATGGATTTAGGAACCTAAGTACTATGTTGGATTCCTAAATCCCAGAAGTAGGCCCCACGGGATTTACAAAACCCTCCTCAGCTGCCACAGGACCCTGTAAGTGTAACTACCACCAAGGCAGATTTGAACCTGGGACCGCAGGAGCTGACTTTAGGAGCCGCTACCCTCTGGGCTAAAAGCCACCTGGCTCCCAGCCCATGCTGTAGAGGTCTCTTGATCTTAACTGTTGCAGTGGTCTAGGTGCCACTTCCATTACTCAATAACCAAGCTAGGTGTGTGGGTTACATAAGCACCTGGACTCACTTTGCACCTTAATGTTTGCAGTAAATGTTCACTAGGTGTGTGCATTTCTGTCTGAATATAGGCATTGCAGCCACACTCTTTGCTTCCACATGCTTAAGCCTCAGAGCCATGAACAAACGAGGGGGAAATAGGCATTCCTCACCTAAATCAACTGCAGGGGGAGTTTAAAAGGGCCCTTGGATTGGACCCCAAACAAAGGCTTGCACAAAATAGCTGAAGGGTTTTGTGTCCTTCCCTCATCATTTTTAGCCCAATGATTAGAATACTCTCCAAAAATGTGGGAGAGTGAGTTCAAGTCCCCTTGTGCCTTGGGTATAGATTTGAATAGAAATCTGACACCTCTTATTTTAAAAAAAGGAAACAACAAGCTCGTTAATTGGACCTCCATTGTGTGCAAGGCCTTGGAACAAAGTTTGAAAGAGAAAGTAGGTAAGGGCATACAGGTAAGTGGCAATTGGGATAAAATCAGAGGTAAAAGTAAACTAGTACAGTGCTCTGGCAAGAAGCCAGTTGGCTTTGGCACTCAGCTGTAGTGGAAGGGGCGGCACTCTCCCAGCTGGGCTCCTGGGGCTTCCTGTAGGCTGCTGCGCTTAGCAGCAGGGAGCCAGGCAGGTTAGAAGAGCTGGCTGGTGATGTGTCCCCTCTGTCCAGCTCTGCCCCAGCTTTGAGCCCTGTCTCCCAGATGCCATTTCAGGGGGCGGGGGCGCTGCAGCCACACATACTGGGTCCCTGTTGCTTTTTTCTCCTTCCTTTGACTAGGGAGCAAAGGGGAAATGCAGAGCCTGATGAATTCTTCCTCTGCACCTCCCCTAGGCAGCCAGGAGCAAGAGAAATACAGAAATTTCCCCTTACTCCCTAGTTAGAGGGAGGAAAAAAAGCAACAGGGACCCAGTATGTGCAGCGGCAGCCTTCCACCCTCCAAAATGGCACCCTTGCCCCCAAAATGCATCCCTACACACAGCCTGACTCCTGTACCTCTACATATATCCAACTCCGAGCCCCAACCCTGAGCCCCTCCTTGCACCCCAACCCTGAGCCCCTCCTTGTACCCCAAGGAGACCTTGACTCCTACCCCCACCAAACCTCCTGCCCTGAGCTCCTCTTCACCCCTAAGCTCCTGCCCTGACTCCTGCTACCCCTGCATGCTCCCCTTCCAGATCCCCCCTGATTTCTTACAGGTATTATTGTATCACACATACACATCCCCTTCCTCTGAGGGCTCCCCCCAGGGGGGTGGGACATGACAGTATCTGTAAGAAACTTGTTACTTTCACCCCGGCATAAAATACAACATTGGCTAAGTCTACATGTAAAACATTAAAGTGCTTTAAAGTGAAAGTATGGCCATGAAACCAGTCCTGAGACCAGGGGGGCTGACAGAACTGTTGGGTCCCTGGACCATGTGGGGATGTGGGGAGAGCTCCATGCTGCTGGAAGGGGCAGGGCCTCAGGCAGAAGGGTGGGGCAGAGGCTAGCTTCCTCCCCATGAGCTGTTCAGTATTCCGCAGAGCGTGCCACAGGGCTCTGGCAGTGATTTAAAGAGCCCAGAGCAGTTGCTCCCTTGGGCCCCTGGTCAGCAGATCTGGCTGGGAGAGAGCTCTCCCCGTGCTCTATGTAAACCACCTAAATGTTGTACAACCCCATCTTACAGGAAAAGTTCTTGTTAGTCCTCAAGTACAAGACATTGCATTTTGCACATTAAATTTCATCCTACTTTTATTACTCCAGTTTTGAAGGTCATTCAGATATCTTTGTGTGATATTTCAGTCCTCCTATGTATTGGAAATACCTCCCTACTTTGTCATCCACAGCTTTTATTAACACACTCTCTCTTCTTGTGCAAGGTCATTAATAAAAATCTTAAGTAAGATAGGTTCCAAGACCAATCGCTGAGGAATTCCATTAGTAACCTCCCTCCAGCAGACGCGTTCACCTTTCAGTATGATCTGCTGTAGCCTCCCATTAAACCAGTTCCTTATCCACCTTTCAGATCTCATACTAATTTCAGTCTTCTCTAATTTCCCATGTGGAGCTATATCAAATTCTTTACTGAAATCCAGGTAGATTAGATCTAGTGAGCTTCCTTTGTGTAAAATAATCAGTTTCCTTCTCAAAGATGATCAGGTTGGTTACATCTGCCTTTTGTAAAACCAGGACCATGTCTATACTGTCACTTTACTGCACTACAACATCCTGGCTATGGGGTGTGAATAAACACCCCCCTCAAGCTCAGGTGTTACTGATAGGTCCTGTGTGGACAAGAACAAATGGATATGAACTGACATCAATAAGTTTAGACTTATAATTAGATGGAGGTTTCCTAGATGAACCAGAGGAATAAGGTTCTAGGACAGCCTTCCAAGGGGAGGAATGGGGCAAATAAAGCTAACTGGCTTTAAGATTGGGCTTGATAACTTTACGGAGGAGATGGTATGATAAGACTGCCTACAAGAGCATGTAGCTGATCTGTGATTGCTAGGAGCAAATATCCCCAACAGCCAGTAATTGGACAATAGATGGGGAGGGCTCAAAGTTACTACAGTTGATTCTGTAGTAACTGGTCTGTCTGGTGAGTCTTACCCACATGCTCTCCATCTAATTGATCACCATATATGGTGTCAGGGAATATTTTTCCCCTGGGTCAATTGGCAGAAATCCTGGGTGTTTTTTTCATCTTTCTTTGCAACATGCATGAGTCACTTGCAGGCTTAAACTAGTGTGAGAGGTGGATTCTCTGTAACTTCAAGTTTTTAAGCCATGATTTGAGCACTTCAGTAATTCAGCCAGAATAGTTATGGGACTATTACAGGAGCAAGTGGGATTTGATTTGGTAGCCTACAATGTGCAGGTCAGACTAGATGATCACAATGGTTCCTCCTGGCCTTAAAGGAGGGATGTTGAACCTAATATCCAGGGGCTGGATGTGGCCCCCAGCTTTCCTGAATCTGGCCCCTGAGGCTCATGGTCCCCGCAGCAGTGTGGAGCCTGCACTGGTGCTCCAGCCTCCTCCCAAGCTAGAGCACACAAAATCTACTAGCCTGGGCCTCCCTTGGCTCTGGTGTGTGAGGGGAATGTGGGGAGTATCTTTCTGCTTCTCAGCTGGGAACACATTAGTGAGGTGTGCGACCCCTGACTGATTTTTCTGTGGGCCAGTGACCCCTGGCCCCCAAAAAGGTACTCACCTTAAAGTCTATGAGTCTAAAACAGTGGGCAACCTGCAGCCCACAGGCTGCACACTGTCCTGCAGGGTTATCTCCTGGCAGGCCGCAAGACAGTGTGTTTATGCTGAGTATCTGCAGGCACAGCTCCTCGCAATCTCTGTGGCCACAGTTTGCGGGCTAACCACCACTTCCCACAGCTCCCATTGGCTGAAATAGTGAAACAGTTAACTGCAGATTGCCTACCATTGGTCTAAAGTGTGTCCTAATCTTGGGCATATGGGGTATTCTCATGTGTGGCTCTCTCAGTCTGTCCTATTCTATTATCAAAAGAGTCATTGAAGGGGGATGGGATACTAAGTCTACAGCAGCTGGGGAGTGTGCCCACCTGGCTATAGAATAATTCTTGTGCTTGTTCTCTGTGGCATCACCCTAGGATGTGTTAAATATATTATATCATATTTAAGATATAATGTTTAAAATACGACAACTTAAACTCAGACCCTCAACTGGTGAAGATTCTTAGCTCCACTTTATACAAGTTGAGGACCTGACCCATACTCTTTAATTCCAGAGTTTAATAATAAGGGGAGAATTTGTCTATAACTCCCAGGAACAATTGAAAAGCTAGGGATTGGTTCACTAGAAACAAGTCTGGAGAGACTTTTGCAGTGGGTTAGTGACCAAGAGTTATTGCCATATTAGTGCAGTTTCATGGCATGTGTGAAAAACTAATTCCCATTAGACAAATGGCCACATTATGAACACCACCACATTTGGCAGGCTCAACAGGTTGATGCTTGAATGACCATGGACACTGACCACCTCCAGAAGTGAGGGGACAGTGCAATCTTGCAATATTTCTGCCTCTGCTATTTCTCTTGGATGTGGCTCCCCAGCTTGCAGTTCCCCAGTTGTCAGGCGCTACCTTTCTTAAAAATTAAATATTTCATTTTTCTAAAAGAGAAAAATTTCTACCCATAAGTATTGGTGGCAATTTTTTCTAACAACTACAACCTATCATATTGCATAAGAGAAAAAAAAAACACTCTGCATTTTCTGAATTAGATTTCCGAGCAGGGGTATCTAATACCTTCATGCACACTTTGATTTAAGTTTAGATATGCTGAGTTAGCCAAGAGTACATAAACAGGCTCTCATTTTATTCTTGTAAATGGAGACATTTTGTTCTAAGTAATTTAATATTATTCTCTAGAATCACAAGTAATCTGATACAACCTGGCACACCATTTCAAATGATTATTCTAGCTTGTGACTTAGGGCAAAACCTTAGGTAAATTCTAATTAAACTCAAATCACAAAGTTTTTGTTTAATTTGTCCCAATTTGTCTGTTAACTTTATTAAACAGAACCTTAACACCCAATTTTTATTTTTTGATCCACTTGCATGGCTGAGAACTACAATGTTTAAAAAGAAATGCAGTTAATATGCTTTATATATATGTTATAATAGAAAATGAGGTAGTAGCACAGGAGAGTACAGGTTGCACCTCTAAGATCTGGGATTCTCTGGTCCAGCAACATCTGTGGTCTGGCATGACCACGGATGATCCAGGATCAGAGAGTCTTGGTGTGCTGCAGAGGGGTTGGAGCCTGTGAACCAGCGTGCTGCTCAGTTGGGCTGTGAGGGAGACATGTGGCTCAACTGGGCTGCGCGGGGGGATGGGGACAGGAGCTGGCGCGTGCCTCAGATGGGCTGTGAGGGGGGGGAGGGAGCTGGCACACAGCTCAGCTGGACTGGGGAGGGCTGGGAGCTGGCATGTGGCTCAGCTGCACTGTGGGGGGAGCCAGGAAGCCCAGGCACGAGGCGAGGAGAGGGTGGTAGCAGGTGGCCTGAAATGGATCTCCCCTGGTCTAGAAAAAGTCTTCATCCAGGACCAGTCCCCAAGGATGCCGGACCAGGGAGGTCCAACCTGTAGTTAATGCATTACTCTGATTAAGACTTCTCTCTCATTTATCACTATCTTCAGTGAATGAAGAAGTTCGAAAGCAGTGTACCTAAACTCTGGTCACCTAGTCAGCATTAATAACCAGGGACCAGCAGCATTGAACAACATCTGCATGGGACTGTCAAAGTCAATGGATATTCCCTGGCTTCCAGCAGAAAGAGAGTAAGATTGGTACCCAAGTATATATGGGCTACATCTAATTTGCATTTAATGATGTAAATTCCCGCTGCCTCATTGTTAACATGTAGGTATGGCCCATTTTTATTACATAATGTTCCATATTGAAATGTTCCCTCTTGGATCCAAACAATGTACAACTTAGATTTCCCATAAGCAGCACCTCTACTTTAATGGAGGACAGCACACAAAACACAAGTCAGAGTTCATTTGGATATCCTGTCCTAACATTTTCTGATCATATGATCTACATTTTAAGGAGCTACATGGAAAGCAACTGATCAATTTTCCCTTCACTGATGAACATTTTAATTAGCTCTCAAACAGTATGGGGATATTATGTCTGTTATAAGATGAAAAACGAATGGGAACAACAGAAAAGTTAATAAGATCTGAATCCTAATGCACTTCTCCCCCACCCCCCAGCAATTAGCTATTGCATGTTTTCTAAATAAACCGCATCTTAGGAATCTTAAGAGCAGCAGCCATGATGTTTAAAAATGTTCATGAGTAGGATGCCCAAGTGTTCCAGAAACTTTTCTTGGACATATCTAATGCAGCTGATAGCTGGTTGATATTCCTTATATGGGCCTCTTGTTTTTAAACTGAAAAAAAAAATAGAATTTAGCATTCACAGGATATGTCTGACTGAAAGGCCTGGGAACTGAAATCTGGGTGAAATGGCATTATGGGTCACACAGAATTAGACAACTGTTTTACCTTACAATTAAAACTATTTCTTGTCACAGGGGACACTGATAAAACTTATAAAAAGAGTTTTTAAAAAGGTCCACATAAAAGGAAAACCGCATGAAGATCAAAAGGATCCTGTTTTAAAGGCTTTCTAATTTTGACCTTTGATTAGCAGGGAATTAAAAGATGAGAGAATGTGGCTATCAAAAATTTTTGTGACCTTTGCTTCTCCTGTATAAAGTATAACTAGGCTTTACTTATCACTGCATTGATACAGTAGCAGTATGCTGTTAAAAACAATAGAGCTATGTTGATCTAAAGATAGAATACTACAATGGTGAATGGGGTTCACTGTTTTGTTAGCTGTTTCTTGCCCACTATAAATATTAGAAATAGCAAAAACAATTGAAAAGAATAAGTATGGGGGAGAAAAAACCAAAACCACTTTAATGCTTCCATAGAATAGTGGGAGATGGCAACCACCACACGGTTATCTCTGTTCTAGTTTTCTATTTTGCAGTTAACTACTGAAAACCATTTCAGGTAATAAAGTTAACATTAGAGAGAACAAAAGGCAAACTGCAAGTCAAATATGTACCATATATTTAACAAGCATAAACCCCTTGTCACAGGGCATTATCAACTGATATATGTTAATCTGTGTTGTCCAAACACTTCAGATTAGCTCTATCATCCAAAATGATACTAGTTCTTTACATAATAGGGCCTGATCCTTTCACTGTAATGGAGTGGGACCAAGCCATATTCCATTTAGCACTACAAAGGTTCATTAAAATATCGACGTAACATTCCCTGAGTACTAATCCACAAGGCTGCTTTTGAATCTGAGGAATCTCTCCGCCCTCCTTTCCCCAACAATGTAACCCTCCAGAAGAGGGATGACTGTTAAAAACAGCATTTCGGAGGATTGTCTAATTTATCCCCATCAAGGCTCAAACTGGGACAGTTAGCCATTGGCCTGAATTGGGAGCAGTGTAGAACTGCTCGACCCTAGGCCGTACAGGATCTGCCTCCTCAAGCTGCCTTGATGCATAGCAACTATGCATCTTAAACAGCCCTTCAGGGAAGTGCAGACTACTTCCTCTGCTCCAAGAAGACTACAGGGTATGACTATTTTTCTCTTTGCTAATTTATCACAAATATGGTGGAAGCTACCAAAAATAAAGAATGCCATATCTCAGTGCAGTAATTGCAGAAAAGAAGTGGACATTGGCAATCTCATTCCTAACATTATGTTGTCTATTCCCCTCTTCTCCCAGTCTTCTCTTCACATGCCTCTGTGCTCTATCATATTCCCGCAACCCAGCAATCTCTTCTCTTACCTTTTCACATTTCCCAGATGCTCTGTTTTTGCCTCTTACTCCTGACTCCAGTTTCCTGAAGGTGACCACTGTTCTGGCTGTTTGCCCTTTGTATCCTAGGCTAAGGACCAGAGTTTGTTATTTTGCGTGTCAAGAGGATGTTACCCTTTATGCTTTGTAACAGAGGGCATAGCTCTGAAGATACTGTGGCAGCTATATGGAAGACATTCTGGGGTGTTTCACATTTTCCTCAAGCAATGAGGGGACAGCAAATACTAGGCAAAGGTGCTAGTCTTCCTGTGTTATGGAAATGGGCACTTCTGTAATCCTGATGTATTAGCTGGCAGGAGAATGTTGCCTGAAAACCATCTGAATGTAGAAGCATAGGAGCTGTACTGGAGACTAGGGCTTTGTAAACTCTGCAGGATTTAGCTTGCGAAGAGGTTTGTAAACTGAACCCTGTATGAGTCAGAGGAGCCAGTGGCAAAGTCCATCCTGGAGTTTTGTTTTCAACAGCCCTTGAACTTCCAAGTGGAAGCCCCAACCCTTCCATATTTTCCACCCAACATGGCCAGCTACTAATACATTGATTAAAAGAAAGCTCTGAGTGTCTTTGGTGTGTATAAGGTGAGTTGGTGGTCCTGTTTTAACATGAGCCAATTGCAATCCAAGTTAAAACTACATTATTGTAACAGTTAATCTAGGTGCTCTCAAACCTTTGTTTTACTGCAAGCTTCACAAAGGTTACCCTAAATTGAGCCCAACAGAGGGGAATATGTGTTCAGGGGTAGGGGTAGGGAATATGTGATTTTTTCCCCTTGATAAATGCATGTAATTATTTGTTTGCTAGCTCTTTCTAAACCCCTTTGGTGGTCTTCGGTTTTTCTAGAATATGCTGCATTTTGGGTCCCAAATGTGCAGAACACTTGGCTGAATTACCCTGTTTCATACATGCTTGTACATACATGACTTTGTTTATAAAGATTTTATTTTAAAATCAAGTTTGCTGCCAATACCAAAATGCCAATATTTGTAAGATAGGGTGATCTGTAGGGTAATGTGTCTGTGCATAGCTCCAAACTTAATCAAAACACACATTTTAGTATAAATGCACTCTGGGATTTAATTTTTTTTTAAATATACCAAATAAATCAACAGGATTGTTCATCATACCCATTTAAATTAACTTAAACCTTTGGCATTTTTGGTTTTTTTAATCTGACCAAGACAGAGCACGCATAGCTGTGCCATTAATCATTTCAAAAGAAGAACATAAAAGAAAATGAATGTACCTTGAGAGAAAGCAAAACAGAGCATGTGAGAAAAGAGAAATCACAGGTTATTGCCTCATTTTCATTTTAAAATCAAAAGTATATAGCCAATTGCTTGCTCTTCAGTATATGAGCCAACAAAACACACTTCACCGATCATGAAAATTGTGCTTGGTGTCTTCTTGCCCCATGCCCTCAAATGACTTCTCTTATGTTGCCACAGTAAAAGTGACCATCTCTTTAGGAAAAGCTTTGTTTTTGTGGCGGGGGGGGGGGGGGGAGGAGAGGGGAAGGAGTTAGAAACAAATCTCTGCTGTTAAATCCCTGTTGAAAAAGACTGACCTAAAATAGGATGTGGGTGAATTACTCTTTATCTGAAGCATTTGTGCATTTCTTGGACTGGGTCCCTTCTGATTTGATATTGAGGTGTTAGAAATTGTGAAAGAAGGCAAGCCAAGCTGCTAAATTCATGATGTGCTGACATCAGGGAGTAGAGAGTACCTGATTAACAGCATGGGTGAGACTGTTGTTTGAGCAATTATTGCAGGGAACAATTCAGTACTGGCAGTGAGACGGACTGGGTGAGCTCGTAGGTCATTTCCATTAGCTATGGATCAGGTAGAAGTGTATGCACACTTTGCATTTGACATAAATCTTTACCATATGCTTGGAATAAAATATTTTTAATGAATACATCTCTGAATTTGAATTTCAATTATGTACAGCCCATTTAGGAACAACAGCAATGTCATTTTGTTGTTTATATTGAACAGCTGGGGGTGTTCAGTATGTGCTGGGGGTGATCTCTTGGGGCTTTCTGGGAGTTCCTTGTTAAAATCTTGTTGCACAATTCAAGGGTCTGTTGGGGTGGCTTTCCTGTCAGAGATGGCTTACCAAAGAGCTCATAAAAATGCTTTCTGGTGCTTTGGAATAGATCAGATTGCACCAAGTGACAGGTATTAAAACAAAAAGCAGAAGAAGACTCCTGGATTCTCGCATAAGGTCTACAAATGACAAGCTGAACATTGCACCAGACTGTCAACATACTCCATATAGTTTGCAAGAGAAAATTATAAACATTTCCAGCAAAGGCACTTAATGAAGTTGGTTCGCCAAGTGGTGTTTTCTCCATCTTTGTTTATACTTGTGAGAGAGCATATCTACTTAAAATGGGAAAATAAATTAAAGTCTTTTGCTGCTTCCTGTAACAATTGACATGTTTAACACAGGCTGCAGACAATTCTTGAGGGTTCTTGTGTTTAAAATACTGGTTTCACATTTCTGATTGTGGGCTTCAGGGGTACTCAGACTTTAAGCGAAAAATGGCTTCAGCAATAGTATAAAGGAAACACAATAAATCATGTTGTTTGTAAAGCATATACCAATCTACTAATACTGTCATTTATTTGTTCTTTGTCCTCCATTTAGTTCTCTTAGCCTGTCTGTGTGCATTAACCTTCTGAAGTAATGTATTTTTAATTTTATGGAATACTTTTAATCTATACTCATAAATTACTAACTCTCTGCTGCATACCTCAGTTATTTCTATTTGCTGTTTAGGGTATTGTTTGGATAATGTAGCTTGCATTACATCTCTAACAGACTTTTAAATAGAGGATCTTGAAATAATATACTAAAGTATCTGGTCTTTCATGAGACTAGTCCTATCTATGCCTCTTGTCTAAGTTATATCGTCGGCTGTATCAATAACCGAGTAATAACAACAGCAAATGTCTGAAACGAACTTAACAAAGTACGTTGTTCCCTAAACTCTGATTCAGCAGAGAACTTTGCGGGAGTTACTAATCATCAGTTTTTCCCCAGACCATAGATTAATGTGAGGCAAACCTGTTGTTCAAGAGACAGCAGGTTTGTGGTGTGGAAAAAACTACTGCTAGCCCATGCCATGCTTTAATATAGCAAGGTTATGAAAGAGACAACCAATTAGACAGAGGATAATCTATTGGACAGATTCATTTTACAGTATAGACATGACCTAACTATCCTGGACAGTTCAGATGTAGCACAGTTTGAGAACAAGGTTCTGTTTTAATCATGTCAGGGTACAGATGTATTGGAACTTCTTCCCACAAATAAATAGACAATCTCCAAGAAGCCTATGACATATCTTTGAAACACTTAATATATCATAGTTCTTTGTCTACAATGGGTAGGAAAATTGAGCAAGCAACTGGCTAGCAAGAACCATTTTATCACTATCCAGGTTTCCTTTCAGCATATGGCCACCGTTACTTGTGTGAGTCCTTAACCTTCATTAACTGAAAATTGTACAAAAGTATGTCAGAAACTCAACTGTTGGGACTGATCAAAGTTCCTTATATTCTGGTCTACTGTAAACAAGACCTTGATCTCCATGTAATACCTGGAGAAAAGTATGTTTTCAGAATTAATACCTAGAAGAATGAGTTAACCATAAAAGCCCATCACTAAAGATATGGGCAGAGAAAAGTTGTCATTAATTCCTTAAAGACTCTGCCAATATTCTTCAAAGTTTGCCTCTCTCATGTTAATTGATCATTGCTAAGAGATTCTGTCCATGATCTAATTATACAATCAGCCAGGTTCCCCTCACTTCAGTGTTTGAGCACCTAGAGGATATTTTTTTTTAAAAACAAAAACACAACTCTCTTTCCTCCTTTTAAAATCTTCCCCTTCTTGTAGGAGAAATAGCTTAATAAAGGTATAGGTTTTCTGTTTAGCTAAAATGTGTAGAATTTAGTCAGAGAAAACTAACTGAAATCAATCAGTTAGGCATTTAGTTCTGACCGGTAATATTATTAATATGTGTTACCGTTTTATTAGTAAGAGTGAATCCTCTAGGCAATATGATAGGGGTAGGGAACCTAGGGCCCAGGAGCTGGATACAGACCCCAGCTTGCCTGGATCTGGCCCCCAAGACTACGCCCCTCCCCCCAGCATTGGGGTGCCCATGTTGGCACTGCAACCCTCCCGCCACCTCTCTGCAGGGCTGGAGCACACAAAATCGACTAGCATGGTCCCTCCTAGGCTCTGGTGTGGGGAGTGTCTTTTTCCTCAGTTGAAGGCCACATCAGTAAGGGTTTATTTTGAGTGTGTGTGTGGGGAGGGGGGTTCTCACTTGCATGCAGCACCTGACTGATTTTTCTGTGGGTCAGCAGCCCCCAAACCAAAAATGTTCCGCACCCCTGCAATACAAGTTCAAGTCTTTGTTGTGCTAGGCACAGGTCACCACTGAGGAGTCCCTCTCCCTCTTGTCATCGAAATAGACCTGATAGACAAAGAGAACAGAGTATATACATGCTCATTCTGAGGTCTTCTGGGAGTGAGTTTCATAATCTAGGTCCAGATGCTGTCGAAATTCTGTCTCCCACCCATGAGTACACGCCTATCGATGGACAGTTACATTGCAATGATGGATCATAGCTGTTGTTTGTGAAAGATAGTCAGTCTTTCAGGTATCCAGGGATAGTCCAAAGGACGATAAGCTAGGTTCTGTATTCAATAAGGAAGCAGTTTGGAGAGTGAGGTGACCAATGCGGTCACTCAGGGAGACTGCTATATTTTGTACTATTTGGAGCTTCCTCAACTCTCCTTGGGTATGTCTACACTACAAAGTTAGTTCGAACTAACGGACGTTAGTTCGAACTAACTTTCCTAGGCGCTACACTAGCGCTCCGTTAGTTCAAACTTAATTCGAACTAACGGAGCGCTTAGTTCGAACTAGGTAAACCTCATTTTACGAGGACTAACGCCTAGTTCGAACTAGCTAGTTCGAACTAAGGGCTGTGTAGCCCTTTAGTTCGAACTAGTGGGAGGTTAGCCCTCCCCAGGTTTCCCTGGTGGCCACTCTGGCCAACACCAGGGAAACTCTATGCCCCCCTCCCGGCCCCGGACCCCTTAAAGGGGCACGGGCTGGCTACGGTGCCCGTGCCAGGTGCAAGCCTGCCAGCACCCAGCTAGCAGACCCTGAACCTGGCACGGCACAGAGCCACCCACCCGATGCCCCCCAGCCCACCCCCTCTTCCCGGGACCAGGCTGGCGGCTCTCGGGAGCTTGCCCTGGACCGCAAGAGGCGGGCACCTTCCTGGGCTAGTACGGACATCGTGGACCTCGTCCACGATCTCCGCACTAGGCACAGGAAAGTGGCCGGCTAGGGCAGGAGAGCTGCCAGCCTGGACACCCAGGAGCAGGTGTGCATGAAAATCAAGGGGGTCCACTGAGACCCCCGACCCTGAGCCCTGAGCTTACAATGGCCGTACTGGGTCAGACCAAAGGTCCATCTAGCCCAGTAGCCTGTTTGCTGACAGCGGCCAACCCTAGGGACCCTGGAGGGGATGGACCGAAGACAGTGACCAAGCCATTTGTCTCGTGCCATCCCTCTCCAGCCTTCCACAAACTTTGGGCAGGGACACCACTCCTACCCCCTGGCTAATACCACTCCATGGACCCAACCTCCATGACTTGATCTCACTTCCCTTTAAACTCTGTTCTAGTTCTAGCCTTCACAGCCTCCTGCAGCAAGGAGTTCCGCAGGTTAACTATTTGCTTTGTGAAGAAGAACAACTTTCTCTTACTAGTTTGAAGCCTGCTACCCATTCCTTTCCTTTGGTGTCCTCTAGTCCTTCTTTATGGGAACTCAGGAAGAACTTTTCTGAATGCACCCTCTCCACCCAACCCCTGCTTTTAGAGACCTCTAGCCTGTCCCCCCTCTGTCTCCTCTTTTCTAAGCTGAACAGTCCCAGTCTCTGTAGCCTGTCTTCATCTGGGACCTGTTCCCAACCCCTGATCATGTTAGTTGCCCTCCCTTCTCCCAGCCTTTCTCTTCCCCTCTCCCACCTCCTTTTCCCAGTCTCCCTCAGTTTTTTCAATAAAGACAGAGTCAATGTTGGAAGAAACGTTATCTTTATTTTGTACATCAATAAGAAGGGGGGCTAGGGAAGGGTAAGTGGAAGGAGGTGAGGGAGGAATGGGGTACGAGCCCCCGATGGGGACGACTGGGCTGGCTCTGCGGGCTTCTGGGGGTGGAAGCTCTCCTGCAGCCCCCTGATTGCCCCCTCTCCCCAGATGGCAGCCTGCGGCAAGTGCAGCCGGTCTGATGGCCGAGTGCTGTGATGTGCCCAGTGTGGGTACTCCGGGCACTCCAAGCCAGAACTTCTTTGCAAGCGGGGCACCCCTGAGAACTGTGTGTCCGGGGTGAGGGTCGGGACCCTTTAAGCACAGCCCTCGGCTAGCCTGAGACAGCATCTCCATGCTCTAAGTCCTCCTTTTATGCCCTGCCGGCACTGCTTCCGGCCATCCTTAAGCCCTGTTCAGAGTCCACTCAATGTGGACTTGCTAGTTCGAATTAGCAAAATGCTAATTCGAACTAGTTTTTAGTTCTAGACGCGTTAGTTCGAATTAGCTTAGTTCGAATTAACTAATTCGAACTAAGTTAGTTCGAACTAACGCTGTAGTGTAGACGTACCCCTTGAGACAACTGCTTACTCTCCAGCAGTGGAATATGTCCTGCAGATTCAAGCTCACTGCCACTTTAGAGGGAGTGAAATTGGGAGGCAAACAATTTAGACAAAGTGTTCTGATGTATCTTGGGATGCTATCAAGCATGTGCTTTTTTTGTACTCTTATGGCCTATGAGGACAGGGTGAATGTGCCCACAAACTTCAAATGAAATTATTGTTGATGGAATGAGAAGCCTAAGGAGAGGAATGATTGGATGCCTTATTTCTTCTGAGCAGAGAGGGTGGTTTAGATTTCCTGATAGACCCTCTATGGGAGAAGATGGAACTATAAGGAAAGGAATTGGAGAGGGGAGCCTTATGGACGGTATCTGAATCAGCACTGAAAACATTATCTTGGCCAAAACTGAGGTATTGCTGTGGTAGCTCCAAGGCCAAGGAAATAGCTGCTACTGCCAGGAAAGAGGAATTTAAAAATCGAGGTCACTTAAATGTAGTTCAATAAATTTCTTAATTAAATCAGCTAAGCTTGGAGACTGACATCCTAGGGAGGCATGTTTCCACGCCCTCCCCGCCCCTTCCCTACCACATTGTTAGTTCAGATGTACCAAGTATTGTATTATGTACAGAAATGTGATTATGGAAATCAGCTCAGTGAGGCAGTCAGCACACAAGCAGGTATAAGAATCCACACAGTGGACTGCGGGAAAAGGGAAATGCAATCCAGGAAAGCCAAGTTACTGTTTGCAATTGTACCTGAAAAGAAAAGACTCAGAATGATCAGAGAAATACTCTGAAGATTGTGGGAGTAGGAAAGAGCCCGAAGGATGGGCCTGGTGCTTGAAGCAAAGTAAGCAAGAGTTATGCTATGAGTAATAGACAGGCCATGTCAAAAGCAAATGTTTGCCTGCAAGTCAGTGTCTCTCGGCACCAGAACTGCTAGCACGGATAGAAGCACATGAAATATGTAAATACATTCCTTTGGGACAATACAGGGACACCCAGCTGAGTACACGATAAAATAGTTTGAAACAACAAGCATGAAAGCGTAACAACAGGTAGTGGATGCTTTGGAGAAAAGTACAAGGGAGGTGCCAAATGTGTCATTAGTGTGTAAGATGATACCTACAGTAGGTATCATGGATTGTTCATTTTGTTTATAAATATTGGGGTACTTTGACTTATTTCTTTGGCTGACCTAGGGGATGATAATGAAACCCATACTATCGACTGAGCCGTGTCCATCGTCCCAGGCACAAATATATAGGGGCTTGGAAGCTATCTGGCTACCGGCACCTATTAATGTACTTTGTTCAACAATAAATCTGACTTGGGTACCTTCATATCTTATCTGAGTCTGTAGTCTTTGCAGGCTCTCGTGAAGTGTATTATGCTAGCTATCTGTGCAGAGCTGGCATGAAATACTGAGGAAGCATACGAAAACGCATGCCACCAAACATTTATCATCACTAAAGGAGACCTCTCAGAATACCACACCAGTGAATCCTGAATTTACTGTATCGCTGTCCTGAATTACTACAAAAATTAATTACCACTCCTGTGAGGCTGGTAGGAGAGCACAAAAGGGAGACCAATAAATGCCACCACCAGCTGACTTGAAGCGATGGCATAAAAAAGAATGAGTCTTAATAGAAAAGATTCTTTTACAGGCTAGATACCTGATGCAGAGATCTGGCTCAGTGCCCAATAAGAGAGGAACAAATTGATCAGCTGACATTGATGAGCAACTACTATAAATTACCTATAAGTCCCTCCCACACATTCTGTAATGCAGCAGAAATTAAAACATTCAGAAATACATGGCCAAAATGGCAACCCCCGTAGCTTATGAGGACTATGATCAAAGACCCTGGGGAGGAGAGCCACCAGTAAAACAGAAATACATTAAAAACACAGGGAAATCTCTGAGCCTGCTTCTTGTCTGTTCTTGTCCGTGGTCTCCACAGCAAGAGAGATAAAATCACTTTGAACTGTTATTGTGGGGAGGAGGATCTACCTTCTGCTATCTCCTCATCTTGTGTTTTGACACCTCTTTTTAAAAAGCCAGACATTTCAAAGTGTGGGATGGATGTCCCAAGTGAGTAGTTTGCCGCTGAAATGAAATCACTTTAAAATGCTCTTTTCAGTGTCTTTTCCTACTGTCTTCTCTGCTCCTGTCCCTAATTTCATTGGTCTGGCTGCAGGCTTGTTTCTCTCTTGGAATATATTGCATGTGGAAGAAGAAGATAACTAAATCATGCTGTTCTTCTGCCTGTGATATATTGGTCCTGTCCACACTACAGTTAAAGGTTTCTGTTCTAACAGAAAAAAAAAAGCTTCAGAGGGGTAGCCGTGTTAGTCTGTAACTGGAAAAACCTAAAAAACAACTAATTGTCTAGCCCAGTGGTCTCCAAACTTTTTAACCACAAGATCACTTTTTTCAATATAAGTGCAATGTAAGAGCTACCTCAAACCCAAATATCCTTGCCCAGCTTCCTTCCTACCCCTTCTGAGGTCCTGCCCCTACTGCACTCTTCTCTGAGGCCTCACGCTGCTCACTCCATCCCCCTTCCTCCCCATCCTCACTCACTTTTACCAGGCTGGGTATGGGGGCTGGGGTGCAGGGTCTGGTCTTAGGGCAAGGGGTTTGGAGTGCGGGAGGGGCTCTAGGCTTAGCCCTGGGCAGGGGATTGGTGTCCAGGAGGGAGTTCAGGGTGCAAGCTCTGGGAAGGAGTTTGGATGCAGGGGGACTCACATCTGGGGCAGGAGGATGGGTGCAGAAGGAGGTTCAGAGCTGGGACAGGGGTTCAGGTAGCAGGCTCTGGCTGGGCACTGTTTAACTGAGATGGCTTCCGGGTAGTGGAGCAGTGGAGTTAAGGCAGGCTTACTCCTGCATTGGCCCTGCACCACTCCTGAAAGCAGCTGGATCCATGTGCTGCCTCTCATCTATAGGCACTGAACCTACAGCTTCTATTGGCCACAGTTCCCTGTCATTGATCAATGGGAGTTGCAGGAATGGTGTCTGCAGGCAAGGACAGCACGTGGAGATCCCCTTCTCTGTCTTTCTCAGAGGCTGCAGGGACACGTCAGCCACTTCCAGGAGCAGCAATTACTGTAGGGATAATTACTCCAGCCATGGCAGGTTAGGCATTTAAGAACTCACTACTCAAAGAATTAAATTTAAGCATAAGAGAGAAATGAAAACTATGAAATGCACAGACCAGTCAAACACCAAAAATAACCCACTTTGCAAGTAGTAAAAGGAGTAACAACAACCCCCCACATGTGTATTGGGTCAGGAGATGAGAGCGAAGGACAGTGTGTGTTTGTGAGAATGACAGAGACACACACAGAATGTGAGAGTAACAGAGATTTGCACTGCCAAGCTCCCTCCATCCCCTTCTCTCTGCGTGAAGATAGGGTACAAGAGTGGGGCAAGAAGGGTCACCCTGACATCAGTGCCCTCCCCCTTCTCCTTCCCACACTGCACTGCAAGCAGGAGGCTCCCAGGGGGTGCCGCTCCAAGGCAGAGGGCAGGAGCAGTATGACAGTGGGTGAAGGGGGAACTGAAGTGCCATCACTTGATAGCTTCCTGGCCAAACCAGTCAGGATCCCCTGTCCGAGGTTCCAAGATCTATCGGTAGATCCCAAACTACTGGTTGGTGACCACTTGTCTAGCAGCACTTTAGAGACTAACAAAACATGTGGTATCATGAGCTTTTGTGGGCATAACCCACTTCTTCAGATGGTTGTTGGTGCAATGGTGGATAAGAAGTGATTTAAACACAAGGGATTAGAGATTTCTTTTGAGAACAGTGTTATAACATGCTGTGAAACGGTGCTTCAGTGGCCCTCTTACCCTTGCTATCATTTGGAAAGTTTTCACACCTAAAAATCTGTACATCCAACTGTAGATAATTTTGAATGAAGTAGTTGCTTGAATACCCTTACCTTTCCCTCACTGCACAGTTGAAATTAGAACAGAGAAAGGGCAACATAATTCATATTTAAGGGCTTTTTACAGAAGCCAGCAAAACAGAAACTGTCAGCTAAAATAAGCAAATTGATGGACAGTGAAGAGCTAATAGCAATCAGTTTGTTTTAAAAAGAGAGGGAACATAAGGCCCAGGAGAACATGTTCTGAAACCTTCCCAGATAATAGTACTTCAAGCTCAGAAAACAATACTCCAAGGGAAGATACTAGTACAAATATCTGACGCATGACAAAGGAAAGACAAAGCAGACATATTGTAATAGAGAAGAATTCCGTGTTGGGGACTTAAAATATGGCTGGGAAAAGCAGTAAGTGAAGTCTAAATTAGAAAGAAAGCAAGTTCGGAAACTCAACAACACCCATTAGAGAGCCCTTTTCAATTTTCTTTAAAAAATTGTCACGAACATTTAAGGTGGCGATGGAATGTATGTTCACATAACTCTTTTTTTTCCATTCTGTGGATCTTTGATTTTGCAGCTATGCCGGAAGGTGCATTTCCTTATTTTTCCAGCTAGGATAGTAAAATGAAATGTATTTCCTCCCTGATACTTAACATTCTCATAATGCAGTCTAAGTATTAACCAGTGGATCTTGGGCTTTTTATTATGAAGCAGCTTCCCCCTTCCTGCCAGTCATAGAGATGCCAGGCCGTCAGTCTCCAAAGGAGCTAGCAGATGTAGAGGGGAGTTTATGTTCCATAGGAACATCTGGTCAAAGGCAATCCCTTGTAACTCTATTAATAGGATAAGTCTGTCCACCTGTGTGTAAGAATTTATAGTTCTAAGAATATAGGAAATGCTGGATGAAGCTGAAACCAATGGAGAGAAAATACAGAGAGAGGAAATCAAGTGTTCAGAGATTACCCTTGGGCAACCATTAATTTATGTTTCCCAACTAGCAACAAATGCACTTGGAATGAGATATTTGTGCAGATGATCAAGGAAGAGGAACAACAACTAATCAAGGATAAAAAGTAGAAGCTCACATTGGGAGAAAAATATTTGGTTCAGAGGAGCAGGGGAAAATGAAAGGGTAGCTAAGCAAAAGCTTTAAATAAATAGAGCTCAATACTGCAGCTGCGAGTAAGAGAATTTACTTGTTAATTGTTTTCTGTGCCCTGGTTTCCACCAGTGCAGACTGATGGAAAAGTTTGTATGCAGCTCCCAGCCAAGTGATAGCCGATGAGGGGTTATTTTATAAAAAATTACAATAGTGCCTCAAATCCCCAGTGATAATCAGATCTCATTGTATTGGGCCTGGTACAAACAATGAATGACTGTTCTTGCTCTGGCCCCTTGGTCATGGTAGAGAAGGTGGAAATGCTCATTTGCACAGCCAGACAAATTTAATTCTCTCCCCCTACAGCTCCATTTCAAAGAGAAATAAATGTCTGCTGTCATGGCAATCCTAGGCCATGTTTGCATTACAAGCTCAAGGTGTATGATTCCCCTAGTCATGTACATGTTCCCTCTCTTGATGAGGGCGACTACATTACACCTCTAGGTCACAGTGTAGACATGACCTTACATAACATAGTGCTTCAAAGTTTCATGCTGCCATTTTCTACCTTTCCAGTCCCTAGGAGGTGCTTTTCACACACCCAATGCCGTTTGACAGCAAGCAAGAGTTGTAGATATTGAGCATATAACAGGGTCCATCCCATAATGAACAGGCACAGGAGGACAGGATTATTGGACATAGATGGAGCACTTCTAAGAATATTTTGATTTTTATGGAAAGCTGTAGTGGATTCACATGACAGACTCCCTAAGTGGCAGTATATTCTGGGTCTTTGCACATCACTAACTCTCTTAAAGATTTTCTTGCTCCAGTTTAAGAAGACACAGAGGGGGACTCCATTGGATTGGGGAGTTATAGACACTAGAACAGTGTTTCTTAAACTTTTTAATACTGAGGAACACCAAACAATACTTTTTTATGCAGAACACCCAGGATTTTTGGTTGAGCAAAAAAAGAAAAAGGTTGGGAGGGGAGAGGGAGGGAGGGAAAGTTATTGAGGGGAAAAAATAGGTCAAGGGAAATCTATTCATAAAAAAACAGGTCGCCTGCCCCTTTAAGGGCAGATATTTTGAATTCTATTGTTCTGCACATCTCCACAACACACCTCCAACTGCCTCACGGCACACCGGTGTGCCACGGAACACAGTTTAAGAAACACTGCACTAGAATCTTATGTTGGGATCTGCATGCTGCATGTTCAATTGTCATTGAGGATTAGCTGGAGTCTGACCTCTAGAAATAAGCTGCAAGATCTGACCCTGTTCGTCTGCCCATTGAATTCTTTTTCATAGTGTACTGTGCAAATGAACATGGTGGAATATCATATGCATGCTCATATCTAGCATCCGCATAATTGCAGACTGCATTGCTTTAGATCCAAAAACAGTATGTTGCAGGCTTGAATTAAGTGTTATATTGCACTGCATGGACATCACAGAGTCACTAAATATGCAGTAAGGGAGCTGACTGCTAATGCAAATAGGACAGAATACTCCTGAAGGAATTCTGCACACACACACACCCCAAAAAAAGCCAAGAAATTCTGCACATAATGTTGTAAAATTCTGCACTTTTTATTTATTACTGAATAAATGTGGAGGCTTCAACATGGCCACAGGGAGCACAGAGGTGGGAGATCACCATGCAGGTCCCTCCACCAACTCCCTCAGGGTATGTCTACACTACAAAGTTAATTCGAACTAACAGGCATTAGTTCGAATTAACTTTGCTAGGCGCTACACTAGCAATCCGCTAGTTCGAACTTAATTCGAACTAGCGGAGCGCTTAATTTGAACTAGGTAAACCTCATTCCACGAGGACTAACGCCTAGTTCGAATTAACTAGTTCGAATTAAGGGCTGTGTAGCCACTTAATTCGAACTAGCGGGAGGCTAGCCCTCCCCAGCTTTCTCTGGTGGCCACTCTGGGCACCACCAGGGAAACTCTTCTGCCCCCCCCTCCCAGCCCAGGAGCCTTTAAAGGGGCACGGGCTGGCTACGGTGCCCGTGCCAGGTGCAAACCTGCCAGCACCCAGCCAGCAGACCCTGCACCTGGCATGGCTCGAGCCAGCCAACCGCTGCCATCCAGCCCTCCCCCTCTTCCCGGGACCAGGCTGGCGGCTCCCGGGAGCCTGCCCAGGTCCACAAGAGGCGGGCGCCCACCTGCTCTAGTGCTGACATCGTGGACCTCATCCACGACCTCCGCACTAGGCACAGGAAAGTGGCCGTCTAGGGAAGGATAGCTGCCAGCCTGGCCACCCAGGAGCAGGTTTGCATGAAAATCAAGGTGGCCAACTGAGACCCCCGACCCTAAGCCCTGAGCTTAGAATGGTCGTACTGGGTCAGATCAAAGGTCCATCTAGCCCAGTAGCCTGTCTGTCAACAGCGGCCAACACTAGGTACCCTGGAGGGGATGGACCGAAGACAATGACCAAGCCATTTGTCTCGTGCTATCCATCTCCAGCCTTCCACAAACAGAGGCCAGGGACACCATTTCTACCCCCTGGCTAATAGCACTCCATGGACCCAACCTCCATGACTTTATCTCACTTCTCTTTAAACTCTGTCATAGTTCTAGCCTTAACAGCCTCCTGCAGCAAGGAATTCCACAGGTTGACTATTTGCTTTGTGAAGAACAACTTTCTGTTGTTAGTTTGAAGCCTGCTACCCATGCATTTAATTTGGTGTCCTCTAGTCCTTCTATTATGGGAACTAATGAAAAACTTTTCTTTATGTACCCTCTCCACACCACTCATGTTTTTACAGACCTCTATCATATCCCCCCTCCATCTCCTCTTTTCTAAGCTGAACAGTCCCAGTCTCTTTAGCCTCTCTTCATATGGGACCTGTTCCAAACCCCTGATCATTTTAGTTGCCCTCCCCTCTTCCACCCTCTCTCTTCCCCTCTCCCACCTCCTTTTCCCAGTCTCCCTCGGTTTGGTTCAATAAAGAGAGTTTCTATTTTGAACACGTGTCCTTTATTTTGTACATCAGGAAGGGGGGCTAGGGAGGGGTAAGTGGAAGGAGGTGAGGGAGGAATGGGGTACGAGCCCCCGATGGGAAGGACTGGGCTGGCTCTGTGGGCGCCTCGGGGTGGAAGCTCTCCTGCAGCCCCCCGATTGCCCCCCCCCCCAGATGGCAGCCTGCGGCAAGTGCAGCCGGTCTGATGGCCGAGTGCTGTGATGTGCCCAGTGTGGGTACTCCGGGCACTCCAAGCCAGGACTGCTTTGCAAGCGGGGAACCCCTGAGAACTGTCTGTCCAGGGTGGGGGTCGGGTCCCTTTAAGCACAGCCCTCGGCTAGCCTGAGACAGCAGCTCCACGCTCTAAGTCCTAATCTGATGCCCTGCCGGCATTGCTTCCGGCCATCCTTAACCTCGGTTCAGGGTCCACTCAGTGTGGACATGCTAATTCGAATTAGCAAAATGCTATTTCGAACTAGTTTTTAAGTCTAGATGCGCTAATTCAAATTAGCTTAGTTCGAATTAGTGCTGTAGTGAAGACATACCCTCAGGAACACCACGCAAGAGCCAGACCTGCCCCAGAAATACCCCAAGGCTCTGCTCCTCAATGCTAGGTATACCAAGATAGCAATCAAGAGGGACAGTCTCACATGCACACTCAGCTGTGCCCCGAATCCAAGTGATGGGCAAGCAGGCTCAGCCTAGCAGGATCCATGTATGGTGGGACTTAGTGGAGTGGGATCCGGGTAAGAGGTGGGAGGGTTCAGTGTTGCTGAAGGCAACTCAGAGGGGGAAGGGGTATCTGTGTGCATGTAGCATCTGTATGCACAGAGGCTTATTGTGGGGTACCAGATGCAGGGAAGATGGGATACAGCAGGAGATCCAAGAGAAGGCGGTTGGGGCTCAGCAGGATGGCCACATGTAGGGGGCTCAGGTCTGAGAGAGTGGGACTTGGTGAAGATCTGGATACAACTGGTTGGGGCTCAATGGAGACTCATCACAGTGGTCCAGGTGCAGGGGTGGTGCGGCTTGTGGGGTGGGAGTTCAAGTGTGTGTGGAGTGGTCTGTGTACCAAAGTAGGGGGCTGGATGCAGGCTTTGGTTGTGGGGGAGGGGTGAAGGCTCAGTGTTGCAGGGGGGGGGGGTGGGAGGCCCAGACAAGCCAGGCCTTACAGTTGAGCCTGGTGCAGTGCAGGAGCCACTGGCTTGGATGTCCCCAGCCCCACCCCATTCTGCAGAAATTTAACTCTCCTCTAGCTGATCCAGGTGCCTGAAATGATGCAGCCTGCCGTGGGGGAGGGATACATGATGGCTCTTGCAACTTCCCTGTCACAAGTCATTTTTCTCCAGGGAACCAAAGAAATCAGCAGGGGACAAATTCTGTGTCTGCGCAGTGGAATAAACTTCCCCCAGAAATAAGAAGTCATTTGTTTCAGCATCAGCTCTGGGGGAGTGTGTAATGAGCAGAGTGGATGTGCTGGACTTAGTAAACGCCTCAGTCAAAACCATCCATTTTCTAATTTTCGAAAACCCACATTTTACTGCTAGGAAAGATGATCCCATTCTTGCATAGACAGCAGACTGTAGATATAGCCCCAGAGCCCCCAGAAGGCAGATGCAACCTAACTAAAGCTGTCATTCTTCTTAGTGGGGAAAGCAGCTTTTTCTTGGCACAGGCCAAGCATCTGCACTAATTCATGAGTTACGAGGGCTATTCAGATTTGTCTAGCAACCCCCTAATCAGATACACTAGGAACAATAAAACATATGGACATGCCCTGCGAAATCTAGCTTTGCTGTGGCAAACGCATTAACATTTCGTAATGAATTTATAAAACACATTTCTGACATGACTTAGAATTGCTTTGGATTCCTTGTAGTGGTGGTGATCATGATGCACATGACTGTAATCAAACAGCCCGGATACATGCTACATTTCTCTTTGCAAGCTTGGCAGGCTGCACCCCAAGAGGAATCACTTGGAAGATGGAAGACAACCTTTTAGGACTTGATGATACCGCAACTAGCAGAGGCTATGTAGGGCATGTTCTTAATTAACTTGCCTGCTCTGGTCTCACCCTTGCCCTAGCTAGCACCACCCATTTGCAGGACTGCACTGTCTTTGTGCTACTGCATCCCTTTCTGAAGCCTTTATGCCTAGGGATTAATCATAGCTTCTGTGTCACGGAACCACCTCTGCTATGTATTGCACCACCACATACATCTTAAACTATCAGTCATAGCCCATGTGTTATGGCACAGAACAGCTATTGGCTGCCAAGTTAACTAATTAAAGAAGGTTTTCCACTGTCCTAAAACAAACTAAGCACTGAAGTTTAGTCCTAATGTCTGTGTCCACTTTTCTGAATTGTATCCAGCTCCACTCTCCACATCTTACCTGCCATTCCTGTGGTCCCCCTTCTCCTGTTTGCTCTGCTCGGGAAGGTGCATCCTCATGCCAGGGTTTCGAAATAACCCACCCCCACCACATTTGCATCTCCATGCTCTTGCCTTCTGACCTGGCCCACCGTGTTCCACCCAGGTTTGTCTTCTGTGCATTCCAAAATAAAGATCCAGTGTGAAAGTGACTGTGGGATCTGGGAGAGATGGGGGAGGCAACAGAGAGACTCCTTCCAATTACTGAGGCCCAAAGACCTGATCTGTAACCTGACAGGATTCTTTCTATCTAGTGACTTCACTGGGCTTTGGAACACTGGGCATTTCCCTTACACTTTTTTGAGGGCTTTTGTAAAGCCACTCAGAGGTGCAGGAACAATCTGTATAGCAGGAATGCTGAGAGCCATTGAACCAAGCCATGAATCTTTGCCAAAATGGAAACCACTTCATGCCAATCATGCAGCAGCATCGTCAGCATCCCAGGCTGTGTCTAGACATGTAAATTAGGCATGTCAATATTGCAAATGAAGCCAGGATTTAAATATCCTGTGCTTCATTTGCATAATGGCGGCTGCCTCTTTTTTTCAAAATGGGGCTTTTTTGAAAAAAAAAACCAGGCAGTTTAGATGGGAAATCCTTCAAAAATAAAACCCTTTTTCGAAAGATCCTGTAAACCTCATTTTTTGAGGAGTACAGGATCTTTCGAAAAAGGGTTTTATTTTTTGAAAGATTCTGGTCTAAACTTCCGGGTTTTTTTTAAAAAAAGCCCCATTTCGAAAAAAAGCAGCAGCTGCCATTATGCAAATGAGGCATGGGATAGTTAAATTCCGGCTTCATTTGCAATATCGACGTTCCTAATTTACATCCCTTTAACGAAAAAGGGATGTTGTCTAGATGTACCCCTCGTTCCAACACCTATGAAGTCAC
Organism: Pelodiscus sinensis; assembly: GCF_049634645.1. Lineage (NCBI taxonomy): Eukaryota > Metazoa > Chordata > Testudines > Trionychidae > Pelodiscus > Pelodiscus sinensis. Next base: position 27,883,363 of record NC_134720.1, on the reverse strand, counting down.
TTCTTTTACAAAGTTTTCCATGCACTTCTCTCTCTTGTAATATACTGCATGTTCACGTGCCTCATGGTTGAAAGCCCTTCCCAGGGTTTGTTTTTTGAGCATATTATCTTTTAATGGTGCTCTGTACATCTCTGGTTCTACATAGATAACACTTTCCCAGTCTCTTTCTATAGTCTTATATGTTATTCAAAATCCGTTCCCTATTTGATTAGTCAATGTCTAGATACATGTTATATGAAACACAAGAAGTCTGGCTGATCTTTAATTGCTGAATTTCATAGTAAGTGAATGCCCAGAGTATTTCAGCTGTATAGCATGGTAATAATCTGTCTTTATTCTAATTAGCAAACCTCAGCAAGAATTTAGGAGAAAGACATTGTGAAAGCATTAAAAAAATTGAGGTAAAAGTAGTTGACATTTTTTTGCCAATGGTTAAATTTTTGTTGTTGTAACTTTTGTGTGGGACATCCTAACTTTAGTTAGGCATTAAAATGGACAGCTGTGAAATAGGAAATCTAAGTAGAGGAAGTCCCCAGATGCTAGCAACTTTCAGTGCTTACTCACCCAGGCTCAATTCAAATAGGTGACAAATTAAATGCACTGTGTATTGTTACCAATCCGAGATCTCTCCTATTCAAATGATTTAATTTTGAAGTTTGCGTTCAGTTTCTCATTAATTTCAGTAGGTGTTGCTATAATTATAAGACCCCGGGGAATGCAGATGTCTTTGAGACACAGCCGTAACAACCAACTGTAAATATGTAAAAAGCACCACTAGTGAAAATAAACTGGTCCACAGATTGTGTCAGCGCTGCTTAAAATAGTATTGTCAGTCATTTGATCAGAGTATCTGTCTGATATCCAAGCAGATTAATCATGTTTGATATCTTTCGGTGTTTATTACTTGTCTGCTTCAATATACACCCTAATATTGGGCTTTTATTGCAAGAGTTAAAAGTTTCAGCTCTTCCCTGAATCTTCTGAACTCATGTCAATCAGTAACAGACATGAAATTACTGTGTTAGTGCCTGTACTGTCGTTCCTATATTTGTAAAGTGTCAGTTTCCATCTATGGCGTTTGTTCTCGCAGCTTCTGAATGCAACCAGATCCAAGTCTGCCTTCTTCTGAGTTCCACAGCTACATCCTGAATTAGTGACTCTCATTTTAAATATAACCCCTTACTAAATAGCTGTAAAGGCTTCTCAGGCTGTAGAGCACACATGAATGCTCCAGTGTATTTGTCTATTTTAAAAATTGTATTGTTTTATCTGTTCTTTTAAAAAAAATTAAGTACTATGTTGTGCCTCTAAGGGTATGTCTATACTGTGGCCAGTCTGCACTAAAGGGAAAGGTCAAATCAAGATAGGCAGCTCCAGGTACATTAATTACATAGCTGGAGTTGATGTGCCTTAATTGAATTTCCCACTGTCCCTACAGCAGGTTGCTCCTATCAGCTTCCCTTACTCCTTGCAAGAGCAGGAGTACTGGCTGCTGATGGGGGCACCCTCTGAGTTTGATTTAGTGATTCTTAAGTAGACCCACTAAATCAAACTCCAGAAGATTGATCACAGTAGCATTAAGCTTCTGCTTAGTGAAGATATGGCCTCTGAAAGTAGGTCAAATTTATTGAAGTCATCATTTGGTATTGCATTTTACATGTCTACCTTACCCTGCAGTTTGTCCAGAACCTAGCCAAGAACCACCTATGTGAGGATGAATGTGAGGAGGCAAAGCACACAGATATGCAGGAACCTACAGAGTGGAGCAATTAGCATATGCTCGCAGTGTGGGCATGGATAAGGGATAATGACCAGTGGCTGTAAAACTTTCACAAGTACAGGGCCACTTGCATGGAACTATGCAAATTACAGTCCCCCACCCAAAACCCAGCAATACCAGAATAAGACCCACTCTGACAGAGGAGAGGCAAGTGGTTATAGCCCGGTGGAAGCTTGCAACACCAGACAGCTACTATTCAGTCTGGAATCTTTTCAGAGTGGTTAAATCTACAGTGGGAGCTGCAGTGATCCAAGTAGCCAGGGCAATCAATACCCTTCTGCTAGGCAGGGTGGTGATTCTGGGAAACATGCAGGATGTAGTGGAGGCTTTGCTACAATGGTGCTCCCTAACTGTGGTTATCACTAGCTTGGCACCAGACCACCTTGCCAAAGGGTATATAAACTGCAAGGCGTACTTCTCAATAGTGTTGCAAGTGCTGGGTAGATCACAAGGGCCATTTCATCGACATCCAGGAAAGGTGGAGGATGCACATATCTTTAGGAACTCCCGTCTCTTCAGAATGATGCAAGATGAAACTTTCTTTCCAGACTGGAAAATTACTATTGGTGACATTAAAATACCAATAGTTATCCTTGTAGACCCAGCCTTTATCCAAAGTTCCCATGGCTAATGAAGCTGCACATGGGCAGCCCTTTAAATTGCTGCTGGAGTTCCATGCAGCATGCAGTGCACTCTGGGTAGTGCTGAGTGCTGGCCCACCCCCTCTGCCTGAGGCCATGCCCCTTCCAGGAGTACACTCCACCTTCTCCAGGGACCCAAAAATTCTGCCAGGTCCTTTGGAACAGACACTCAAAGCTTAGAAAGCATGACTACAGATCTCCTCTTCGCTTTCCTACAACCCCATCCTGTTGCCATCCAGATGAGCATCATCCTTTCATTAGCCCCCCTCCTTCCTACCCTAACCCTCCAAAGGGAGCAATGCAAGGGAGTCTGTTAAGGACTTTGTTACTGCTTATGTATTACAGTGATGGAGGGCAGAATAAAACTCAGAGTAGATGGAACAAGTGAGTTTTCTTACATGTCTACAATCCAACTCTATACAAGAATAGGAATTCAATTAATAGAAGTTGCATGATACATTAGCACACAAAGACTCAAGAAATGGGGCTGCTAGAATTTCCTTTGGAAGATTATTAAAAATGAGCTAATCACTTGGTATATCAGGAAACAATTGACAAGGGTCATCAATAAATATTTATTTTGTTTCATTTAATCTTTTCTCCACCTATTTATACCTTCTCCAACTCAACCCTCTTTTCCCGTACACACTAAACAAGTCTTCTCCTTTTCTGGGATTTACTCTCTTGTAGATGGCTACCACTTCTAACACCTTGTTTAAATCAGTGTTTTGCAAAGTGGACCATAGGCCTGCTTTGGGAAAGCCACTAGTGGCCCGGCACCATTTTCTCTACTTAAAGGGTCCATAACGACAGAACCTTGCAGCTCCCATTGGCTCTTATTTGCAGTTTCCAAATAAGGGGAGCTGTGGGAAGTAGTGGCCAGGGCCACACCACTTCCCATGGTTTCCCGTGGATGGAAACAGTGAACTGGAGCCAAGGGGAGCCACAAGGCTCCGTGGCTACAGACCGTTTAGGTAAACAAGGTGGCACAGGCAGTTAGCGGCTTTCCAAAAGTGGGCCCATGTCCACCTTGAGAAACACTGGTCTAAATTTTATGATACAAAGTAACAAATAAAAAGTACCATACAAAGTAAAGTAACAAGCCTATTTTCTGTGAAAAGCAATTTTTTTTGTTTATTTTAGTCCCTCTCTTTCCCTTTACTTTCTTTATAAGTGTAATTGTTAACACAACATGTCCTAGAGCAGGTCCAGGACAAGGAAGTGGTGGTCAGAAATGGTAATTTCTTACTCTTCAGTTAAAATGAGTCCTGTGATAACTGGACAGTCTCTATGACAAAGGATTAATGAGCACAAGTCAGATATTAGAAATGGTAAGACACAGAAACCTGTAGGAGAACATTTTAACCTGCCTGGGCACTCCTTAATGGATTTAAAAGGAGCCATTCTTCTACAAAGTAATTTCAGGAACCAACTACAGAGAGAAACTGCAGAAATGGTCTTCATATGCAAATTTGACACTATCTCTCAGGCACTGATCAAAGACATGAACTGGACTGGCCGTTATATTCAACACCCAAATGATACCAAAAGCTAGGTAGGACATTTACAGCCCTACCTTCTTTTTCTGCTTTAAATTGGGATTTTTTTTTCTTTTTTCTCCACTCATCTCAAGAAGAGGGTTTTGCCCACAAAACCTCACAACAAGACTCTAAGGTGCTACAGGACTACTTGGTTTTTTTTAAGTTACAGACTAACACAGCTACCCCCTCTGAGAATTTTAGAATTGATATAGTCATTCTAAAAGAAACAAAATCAATAGGTTTTTTTAATGAAAATTAAAAAAAGGTATTTTTGGGAATACCACTTTCTGTCTTATATAGAATATCCTGATTAAGTCTTTGAAGAATATGTACTATTACTGAAGGTTGTATTAGAATAGAACCGTTGGAAGGGTTTATTATTTCCAATTTGATTTTAAAAGTAATTTATTTTCCAAACTGTTTGGTGCTCTTCTTTTTTAAAGGCCTTTCCAGAGCACTTGTGATTTCTTTGCATAGTTTCTGCTTCAGTGTTCTAATTTAATAAAAACATAGCAAAATGCAGAGTGCAGACTCTTTCTGCCTAATGATGGACTCCGATTTGTTTGTGCTTCTTGTTAGAGATTTTCCTAATTATAAGGCATTTTTCAGTGGCAGCTGAAAAAAATAAATGAGCAGCTGGTTTAGAGGCACAGTCTATTACTGTATTACAGGAGCTGTGGAAAAAAGTGTTTCACTCACAGCAAGACTGGTCTAATCAGAAGTAGGAACAAAATAAATAATTTTGTTCTAAGAGAGCAGTTTTAACCTTAAGCCCAAAATTGTAGCATTGTCAATGAAAATCCATTTTCCTGTTACACCAATATCATTAGAGGAGGCTACCCACAGTCATAGCACAAAAATTTACAAAAGATTTTTTTTTTCTTTTTTGCAGGCTAGAATGTTTATGAGATGGAGCATTATAAGGAAGAAGTGTCCAGAAGAGAGAGAAAACATATGCAAGATGAGAAGAGAATAAGAATGTGGGATCAAAGATGAACTTTGAAGGCATGTAAAAGCAGCAATATCATCTCCTACAGCTTCCCCCTCAAAAAATAATTTCTGTAAAAAAAAGGGGGAAGGGAATCAAATGGACTAGAGCAATAGTATCTCAATTGTGGTCATACACCTGATTATTTCTCTCATGCTGCTATAGCAAATTTAAGCCAGGATCCAAAAAAGTTTGCAGTAATATTCCATTTTATCTTTCCAGTAGAGGCTTCAGCTATTTTCTTTAAACCCTACAAAAAAGCTCTATATTTAAATATTACATATATCTAATCTTGAAATCAGCAATACAGGCCAGGACAAAACTCAGAAGAGGGTCTATGGAGTCCCACAATCATTGTAGTATAACAGTCAGTGTTTCCAGTTTTGAACATCAGGAGATAGTGGGGTTCATTAATTACCCATGTTTGTGTTAGCTTAACTCTTATTCTTACTTTATATTTACACCAATACTTACTGTGTGATCTTACCAAATGTGGCCTATTTCTTGCTTGCCTCTTGGTTTTTTTTCTATTTTCAAATGTTACTGCTTGCTGATAAGCTGCAAGACCATTCTGCTGCTTTACAAACAACAATATAGTTGCCAGTCTCAGAGAGAAAAACTTCAAAAACATACTGCAGAGAGAAACTGCTGAGCTGGAATTCATATGCAAAATTGACACCCTGAACCAAAGACTAAATAAACACATGGAGTGATTCTCGCATTACAATAGGTAATTTTCCCATTCATGTATTCTTGCTTTCTCATCACTGTTGAAGATAAGCCATATCCACTTTGGTTTAATGAACACTGTTATCACACTCCGGTCTCTTTCTTTGGCTAGGGCTACACTGCAATGGTAAGTCGGAAAAAGAAACCGCAAATTGCGTATCTTTTTCCGCTTTACTGTTGAAAGAGGCTTTTCTGAAATTTGGCACATGTACACAGGGCCAAATTTCAGAAAAAAGTGCTTTTTGGCACATCCCTTATTCCCTGAAAAAATGGATGGAAAAGCAGTCCCGGAAAAGCAGTGCAGTCTAGATGTAGCCTTTCTTTCTTTCGTTTGTTCTTTCTTGGGCCACCAAACTTCTTGTTGTTTTTACCTTAAAACTAGTTAAACTAGAACTAAATATATTAATGAATGTGATGTTTAAAAATATCTAACTACATATCTTATTACGTATTTTAGAAATATACATTTACCTGTCTCTCTGTCCATCTGTGAATCCGTCTGTTCAAGAACTTCTCCTAAACAGTAAGATCTTGGACTACCAAATTTGGGGTGCAGCTTCCTCTCATCATAACTTAAAGCAAGATCAGGGTTTGGGTGTGCCAGGATACCGGGATGTGCATGTAATGTGATTGTTTTCTATAAAATGGAAAGGGAGGGCTGTAATAGCAGGCACAGTTATACTCATGCATGACCACAAGGGAGCAGCAACCATGGAGGCAAAAATGGTCACAAGAGGGCAGCAAATGCTGCAGCAAGCAGCCACTGGCTAGCAGCATGGCCCCCTGCAACTCTGTTGGCTAGCCCAGGGAAAAATGCAGCTGAGCTGCATAGCTCCCATGCCCCAGGCCAGCCCAGGGGAGTGCTGGCAGGCCACTTGCCACATCCTGTCCTAGCCCCGAGAAGAAGCCATTGGCCACTCCTCACCTCCCCCCCCCCGATCTCCTTCTCCTCCCAGCCCCTTGATCTGATTCCTGCACCCCCACCACACATCTCCAAGCCCCTCTCCTGACACATGCACTGCCGACAGCACCAGCACCTTGCCCTGAAGGGCCCAAGCAATGCCAGGTAAGTCTTCTAGTATAGAAAACAGGCAAAACACATTAATATATAAAGTATGCTCTATAGGAAGGCAGCCAACTTCCTTGTTTTTTCTGCTCTACATCCTATGCAAGGAATACCAAAAGTAGATATTAAGCACTTTGAAAGGTCAGCATTGTTCATTGCCTCAGAACAGGGCAAATATTATGTTGCATAATTTTCCTAATTACAAATAGACCAATTTCTTTGTAGTGTTAGTAGTTTAACATAAAGCCTTCAGCTATGTGATCTTCTCACGCTATATCTTGCACGAGACCGTTTTCTTTTTATTTCAAAGACCAGATATTTCCACAGGCTCTCAGGCTAGTGCGCTCTCGTAATCAGGTGAGGATTTGTTCTTTAGAAATCTTTTAACTGGCACATTTACCTGGCAATATTTTGGGGCCTTAAAGAGGGGCTCAGGGCAGGGGGATGGGAGCATAGGGGTTGGAGGCGTCAGGGTGGGGTGTGAGGAGTAGCTCTGGAGAGGGGAGAGTATATGTATGTAGGGGAGTAGGTGTGGAGGGCAGGGGGGCCAGCCTCTCCTCCCCCCGAGATTCCTATCAGGGCTGCTTGCTCTTCCCTTTCTTGTCCCTGTCAGGGAGTGCAAGTAAAGTACACCGCTAATCTGCCCCCTGTGCTCCTCAGCCAGAGAGAGGAATACAGCAAACTGTGCACTTTCCCCTCGCTCCCTGACAAAGGGGAACAGAGGCAGAGACTCCCTGGAATCTCCCTGAGTGACAGCTCTCATCCATTCAGCAGGGTAGAATAGTTTTTGTGAGCCAAATGCATCCAGGCCATGTTGACCATCGGGGTCTGTTTATCCTGACAAATGGTAGCGCATGCTTGATCCTTAGATCAAGTATTAGCTGCAAAGATTGCAATGATCTCCCCTCTTTCATTTGCTTACCTTTCCTTTGTGTGGTTACTTAATGTTGCAGGCATACTGCTGTTTGAAACATGGAACTTGTAGTGCACAGTAGCAGATTCCACATGGCCAGTCGGTGCATAACAGACCAGATCACAGCATATTTATACTCCAGCTTGCTTCATTCTAACTCTCCAAATAGACAAGCTCTTTGATACATATACAGGTCAGGGGGTTATGTGCAAAATGTGTGCAAAGTTTATTTTCATTGACATTGTGGAAATTAATAATTGTTCTAAAGGACAGAAATAGCTCTTACTTGCCTTTTCCCAGTTGATAGAACAAAAATTAAAGGAATCATCAAGTCAACAGACTTGACAATTGATATATTCCCTACAACTTTTTTTGTGTAAATCAGAGTTGGTGCTGTGCTTTGCCTTCATATGCCTAGTTACATCAGAGTGACAAATTGTCTCATCAATTAATATATTGTAACTGTCACAACTTGATGCTAAATATTGAATTTGCAGCATCACTCAGTTAAAACATTTGAAGTGTTCTTTGAAAGGCCTGGTTAATGCACCCATGAAGCTAAAAGCATGTCAGCTAATAAAAGGTTTTTAAACCAGTTGGCTACAAATAATTATAATTTACATGCTTTCCGGCTGTGGAACTTTCTGTGCCTGCTCATGTTGCAAAAGTGGCTGTTGGGTTACTGGTCTCCAGATCTCGAATTTATCTCCTTACATTGGTACTAGCACATATTTTATATTCCAGCAACCATTTTCAGTATCTAAAAGGCAGAATCTGAACATCTGGTTACACTGTATGCATTTGAAAATTTGGCCCACAAAACACATCTCTGTTTTCCATGTTAGCTGGGTTTGATTCACTGTTCATGGGCCTGCAGGAACCTTGAGAGATGGAACTTTGTGGTGGATCCTGGCTTCTTAATATCTGCTGTTTTTCAACAGGGGAATATGACAAGATTATGGAAATGTGAATAAAATGCCATAAAAGCCATTTTCTCTGGAAGCAGAAAAGAGTAAGCCAGTTGTTGATTAAAGATCAAATCTTCTTAGGACTGTCAGAGCCTCAAATTCAGTGGAACCCATGCAATTCCCTAGTTAAGGTGGCTTGAAGAATGGGTGAGAGAATGCACATTCACTGTACACTAGGAATGTGAACAGGTAACCAGATAACCCATTACCTAGTACATGGAAGCACAGCAGCCCCCTGTGGGCAGCGGGCTGCTCTAGCCCTGCTGCCAGCTCCCAACATGTGCAGGGCCAGAAGCAACAGCCCTGCATGGGGGCCAGGAGCAGCTGGGCTGAAGCAGCCCCTACCTGTACTGAGAAGGCCACTCCAGCCCTGCCATGATGGGTGGGAACACTGCTCCAGTCTGGCCTCCCCAGCTTCCCTCCTTTAATTGATTAACCAGTTAAACACTATGTTTAACCAGTTAAACGGAATTTTATCTCTCTACTCTGCACCACCGCACGATGTGCTAAGGTGGCTTTTGCAGGGATTTGTGTACATGCAGAAAACCTTCCCCTACTCCAAAGCCCCAGCACCTGATGTGAAGAAACCAGGCAGGTGTACTGCTCTCTACCATTCGGTGCTGCTGCATCCCCAGCAGGTACCCCTACACATCACCATTTACTACAGTTGCATGTGGGGGTACATGCTGATGAATAGGAAATACAAGCATAGTAAGTTGATGGACTTCCTTCACACTAGCGAACTGCATGTTGGGATCTTTGTGTGGCTAGAGTGGAGTGGGATGACTCCCTCATTTTCAGATATTTTCAGATATTTAAAAGGCCGTTTTATTGCCAAGATTAGTTTTCCTTTTTCATGTGTCCAATGATGAGTAGGTAGAACATTCTAGAATGGGGAGAAATCATTGTGATTAAACTGAAACTCCTTATTCAAGTGCTAATATTCTTTGAAACAAAATACAAACATTTTTCACAGGAAATTTCATGGCAAGATGGTCTTTACTTTTTTCTACAGCTCTCTACAATGTTTCTGACTCGGTTCAGAAAACAGTCACATTGTTTTAGAAAACCAAGTCTAGTGTTTTGTTTATATATGTGTTCTCTTCATTACACAAAAACACTTCTAGTTCTGGTCATCACCAATCCGAACAGATTCTTCTCACCAAGTATAGTTCTAGCTTTGCAAATAAGTGTGTTCACATCATGTAGGGTGGTTCATTTTTAGAATTCACACAGATGTTGTTATGAAACTGGATTGCCTAATGCTTGATTAACTCATGCTAGTATGAGTTCCTGTACGTTTGATTAACTTTATGAACAAAGACTGATTTTCAGATAGTGAATGATTTCCTTTACAGCAACTGATTTTTAACTATTTTGATTTTTGAAACCATCCTCTTCTATTACAGAAATCACTGTAAAAGTAGCAAAATGATAATGTAACAGATTAGGAGTTTGTATTCCTTGTTACATTGCAAGTGAATACAATTGCTTTTTTCTAAAGTAATTCAGGTCACCTTAAAAAAAAAGCGTCCCACTTCTGCAGGCTGTACCTAAGCAAAATCCCCAGGACTGGGGTACAGCTTTGCTATAATTTTGACTAGCTCCAGATGGTACCTTTTTATTTATTTTTTTTACCTGCCCTACATTTTGGAATGCACTGATGAAATTCAGTAACCAATGACCAAGGCCAGTCTTGCTAGCATTCTAAAGATAATCCCCTAGTGCATTTTTGCCTGTTGTAGCAAGGTGCATTAGGTAGCTAATAGGGTTTCAAACAATAAATGTGCAGAGAAAATGCTGAGCATTACATAGAGGGAGAAACTTAATAGACTTTCATACATGCATTATAGTTATGAGTCATCCATTGATTTTTAAAAGAAAAAGCCTGCCAATTCCATCTTTATGAATCCTCCAGCAAACACTGAGTTTCTTCACAATTGTTTTCCTTTGTAAAATTATCTTTGAAGTATTATAAATATCTCCTTTAAGTTAAATTCACTCAGCCTGGAAGAATGATTAAGCAAGTTAAAGACAATCATCAAAACAATTAAGCACACACTCATTTTTTATGCTGGTTTCAGTGATTGTTCATTTTCAGGCCCTAAACCTGCACTGAGGACTCTATGGGTATTTTACTTAACTAAGGAAAGCAGGCTCAGCATGGGAGTCTACATGGCTGCATCTACTCATTAAGATACAAGAGCAACTAAATAAGCACAGGCAGAGTTGTAAAGATTCTTAATGGTGAGTACATGCCATTTCAGTTGGATGCGGTGAGAAATACAGAACCAGTAGGTAAAGTCAAGGGTGGAGTGGTGTGATGGTGAGAGCTATTTTTGGACCCAATACAACTCTCACTGAAGTCAACAGAAAGAGCACCGTCAAAGTCAAGAGGAGTTGTATTTGGCCCTTAGAGTCTCACTCTCTTTAGTTCTCAAAGCAACACCAACATTTTATGCGAACTGCTAAAAGGCTCCTTCCGAATCCTTGCAGTACCACTGACAGTTACAGCACCTGTTCTCTGTCTTAAGCTGCCATTTTATGAAGTGCAGGTTAGGAGTCTCTCTATGGAGTCTTTCCAAACTGTGCTCAGGAACAATTCATGCTAGAAGAAGCTGAAGTAGCTCCTGGTGGCCCTTGAAGGTTATCAACCATCAAGGACTTTCCTATGGCAAAGTGAGAGGCAGCATACACAGGTGGATGGATATCAGGAAACAGAATCTATTCCTAGCTTTGCTGATGATCTGCTGTGAGACACTGGGCATAACACTTCATTTATCCACGCTCCAGTTTCCCCATCTGAAATGAGGATAATGATATTTATTCAGACTGGGAAAACACTAAGTATGAAAAGTGTGTATAAGAGATCAGCATTATTATAAAGGGCTGTAGCATGCTAATTTATGATGCAAATTTCATTAGTGTCTAGAATTCACTTAAGCCCCTTCATTCCACTCTCAGGACCATGTAATACCCTACATCTGCATGTCAAACTTCAGCTGACTTCTATACGAATGAAACACTTGGATCCAGTTTTGAGTATGGCCTTTATTTTTTTTCTGAGCTTATATTATAACATGCCTTTTCTAGCTTACTTAAGATAACATGGAAATGAGGCTGGTGATTTAACTATCTTCAATATATGCAATTCCATGCTAACTCTGCTGAAAACGCTCTTGTACATCAGCGCTACCAGAAAGGATTTCTGGGTACTTTAGTTATTTTCTTCATCATGATGCTTTTTTTTAAAACAACAGACACCTTTTACAACAAGCTCCTCTTTTCATTCTTTCAGACTCAACAAATGTTCTGGCTAAGGGAAATGAAATCCCACAGAGGACAATGTTAAATATGAAATAACTTTTGTTTACATGTATTTTCACCAGCTGTGTTCCCTTGTTATGCATCTCTGTGGATCTGAACACAATTAAGTACATGGTTAGTTAAAAGATTCCCTCCCCTCCCCCCCCACACACACACTTCTTTTCATTAAAGCTTTATTGAAGGAGGGCAGCACAGATTTCAGTCCAGGAGGCAGGCTAAAGCAAGTCTTGCCATGATATTTCCTAGGTGAATAACTATTCAAAAGTCCCTTTATAAGTTATTGCCATCTCTTGTTAGGGTTTACTCTCCCTCAAATAATGAATAAAAGTGACCAGAGATCAGCAACATTTCTCAGCAAGAAAACTTTTTGCTAAATACATAAATAAATAAATAAAAATCGACATTCAAGTTTGTGAATTCATGTCAAATTTGCTGAACTCTTTCAGTTGGAAGGTGGGGTGGGGAAACAAACAAAAAATCAAAATGTTTCATTTCAGCATTTTCAAAATGACTTTCTATTTAGAATTTTATTTAAATTTTATTTACATTTTAAAACTAGAAAAGGAAGATAAATATTTTGTTTGGGATTGAACAAAATGATTCATTTTACCATTTTTTTCAATGTACTAAATGTAATCCCCCTTTTCCTCCCTGGGTTACTTGGGAGAAGGCCACACTCATCCGTGTGCCTGGGCACCTGATGTTTTTAACATAAAAGGAGAGCCTGAATACCCCAGTGGTGATGTTGTTTAGTTGGGGATACCCTCTTCACCCCCTTGCTGCAGTCCCTTGCTCCTAAAGGAATATACAATGGTGGTGCCTCCACCTGGATAGGCCTGTACACACTTAATGGTGTACCTTGGGAGTCTCCAGGAATAAAATTATTACAGTGATAATCTGGATCTAATACCAAGACAATAATTATAAATAATATACATCTAACTGATTAAATTAGAATGAACACACCTTTACTTAACCATTTAAAGAAACAGGGTTTAACAGATTAAAAGTGAATAAAATCAATTAAAGTACACAGAAAGAAAGGAAACTTATCTATCTGGCATTTACACTGTCACCATTTATCCCACCCCAGAGTGTGCACTCCTCTGGATTCAGAGTCCCAGACACTTGCTTGCAGGGGCACACTTGAAGGTCTGCAGCTGAAGCGGAGACAGCACTGTACAAGTTGTGTGTGTCAGTCCAAGCTAAGCAACCACTGCAAAATCCCTCTGCCACTGGAGCAGGCCCCACCAAATGCCAGCAGCTCTGGTTCACTGGGCAGATCGCTCTGGCTCTCTTTGGACTCAGAGTCAGTTTGTCTTCTGTAGTCCATCCCAGGTAACACTTTCCCAAAGACTCACAGTAACCTCCCCTGCAGGTTTATGTAGGCCCTTCTCAGCCACAGGCACAGCCAGAGTCTCTCCCCTTTAGGGACAATCAACAGACCCTGAAGCAGCCTGCTAAATCCAAGCCCCAGCAGACTCTCAGTAACAGGTTCTAGCTGTAACACAACAGCTCTTGGCCTGGAAAAGGCTCCCCACCAGTAACCTGACTTCTCTCTCCAAAAATGGAGCCTCTGTCTCCATGCCTGGAGGAGCCACCAGTCCCTCCTTTATCCCAAGGGCTCATGGGAGTTGTAGTCCCATTAAAAGTCAGAGGTTCCTACAGTAAAAGGGAGCCTACATAAAAAAAACTTGTAAAATTTTCCTTTTGGGTTGACATGAAACTATTGTTTCTGTAATGATTTGATTCTGACACCAAACAGAAACATCTGTTATTTGAACAGTCCAGCTGGTAGCACCTAGAATGCTTGGTGTAAATGAAGGACTCTAGGACCAGATCAAAATTATTTTTGAACAACATTCTTATACAGATTAACAATACAAAACAAAGCGCTGTCATTTATTGTACCTCTAACAAGAGAGTAATGAACCTTGATGAACTGTTCAGTCCCTTAGAATCATATGTGCCACATTATAACTTATAGCAAAGGAACATTTTTCAGTTTGAAATTCAGTTTATAATAAACCTGTGGGAGAGGCAAGGTTTACTGTGGTATGTGTATGTTTCCCAGGCTCAGGATGAAATACTTTCCAATCCTTTATGTGCATAAATTTATCTGGGTTAATGAAAGTCTATCACTACCCCCCTCTGTTCCTTCCTGCTGTTCATCACTGACATAACCATATACAAGTTCCTCCTTCTCATAGACCTGTTGATTTTGCTGAAGGGTATTCCCATTTTGATGGGCCTCATAAGATCTGCCAGAGCAGAGTCTCACTTTGCAGCCTACGCGGATGCCAACTCAATTTAAACTTTTGGTTCTTCTGAAAGAATTGGGAAACAAAAACAAATAATTAAAAAAATGTGTGTGTTTCACTAATGCCTCTTCACCAAAATGGAATTACTGTTTCTAAAAAATGCGATGCTATTTATGGACCCCCAGGTTATGATATCTAGAAATGGAGAATCATTCTGAACCACCATATACTCCTCTTACTTCCACTACCCAACTCACTCTGCCTTTCCAAATATAACACTGCTCTTAAACTTTGCACAGTATGTGTGACGCAGTGTATGCACAGCCTGTCTTTGGGTTGTCAGAACCCAAGGGTGTGGACGCCACCCTATTGGCTGCTGAGTTGCTAACAATCTCTTTCAGTTCATAAAAACAAGCCTCTGTCTAGGGTAGTACAGCCTACTGGCTGGCATCAATAGGGAAGGCCTTATGTCAAGGCAGCACAGTCGAATGGCTTGAGTCTATCAGGGCTCTTGTTACTACATGGGGTTAAACTGTACAACCAGGGCATCTGTTTGTGACATCCAGTCAATGCAGTTGATTCCACTCCACTTCATCATGCTGGTATTGCATCATATGTAGTTATTTTGTTCGTTCAACTGTCTCCTCCTCCTGTGTGTATCACCAAGCTTAGTGTTTCCTCTGTAAGCAGTCTCACTGAAGTCATGTGGCACAATAGACACCTTGCCTACTAGTGTTTGTAGGAGCAGCGCTTTGTTATCAGAGTCTCGCTCGCTGAGTTCTCCTCAGTTTTGCTCTGAGCAAAAACTGAGTGGGAGGGAGCAGTGATTATTTTTCATCAGGTTTGTGCTTCCCTAACCAACCAAACTGGTTCAACCCTGACATAAGCAAACCATACTCAGAGCAGAGCCACACTGCGGGGACAGGAAAGAACCAACATGATAGGTTAATCTTCCAATTCCCACATAGGGCATGACTTGGACCACCAGAGCAGGGGAAAGGGGCCATATTACAAATGAGAATTTGTCCTTCTGTTACAAAGCCAAGCTATAATGCAGTACTAGTAGGCTAAAGGTTTTGGGTTTTTTAAATTATTTTTTTCATATGTTCCAACTCTGCTTTTCATGGCATTGTCACATAATATACATTCTTTTCACTTGAGATGTTGTTCTGCCTTAAACATCTCCTAAGTGCTGCTGGTGCAGCTTCATAAGTGACGCATTAGAAATGAAGCATAAAGGTATATACCTTCCTCTAGTGCAGCTAATTTTACATAGGCTGTTAGCGGTTCAGACTGCTAGCTAAGGATAAAATAAATTAAAAGAAGCACATAACAGCTGTTGTTTTCCTTATTTAATTGTACCTGGTGAAATGATTCCTTCCTGGGGAAAGTGGTTGACATTGTCTGAACTTCAAGTTTTCCAGTTTGCCCAAACAAGAAGAATTTCTCAGTCTCCTAACATCCTTCAAAAGAATGAGAGGACCTCAGGATTCATTTGGAATGATCTATCTTTGCTGCCTCCCATAACCATTGAAGTTTGAATGCTCATCTAAACCACTTAGATCTGCTTCTCATGACTTCATTGGAGTTACTTCTGACTTACAGTGGTATAAACAAGATCAGAATTCAGCCATTTGTCCAAAACATAGCTTTGGCAATCTCACACCGACAGGCTTGATTGTGAGCTGAGTTACATCCATCTCAACTGGAAGCAGAAGATACTGCCAGAATAGCCTCTTCCTTAGTATTTTGGTGCTTTCATCTACATTTTATGGTAGGAAATGTAATAATAATAAATCACTTCTATTGTCTGTTTTAGTTATTTAAACTCTTACAAAGTTTTAAAAAGTTTACCCTGGGTTTAGTTCCCGCTTTGAACACTGTCCCAAGCTGCTTCCTGAACTTTTTTGTCCCTTCCTAAATGTTCTATAACAATTTTTAATTATGAAAAAGCCCCAAAACATGGTGAAAAACTCCCTGAAGAAGCAAATGTTCTGTGCAAGTAATTTAACTATCGTTTACAAATCTTGTTAATCTCTCAAAACATATTACTGCACTGGGTTTCTATCTGCTTAATAGTCCAAGTATTTGCTTTCTGTAGAATACTATTCAGATTTATTTGGTGTATTGAAGCCAGAAAAACAGTATTTTTATTTTAATGTGGGCTTATGGATAAATAACTAGACAGGAAAGAATGGCAGAATATATTTAATAAGGAATAACCCTGCATTGGCTAGAGACTAAGAAACTGACCCAACAGATATTTACAATGCCTAGTTTCTATGATTCCGTATGACAAATGTACGCCACATGCATAATATTTCCAATTCTACGTAACAATATCTTGGGTGCCTACAGTGAGCCACCATAGTCTCCTATAGACAACCACCTAACCTCAAGATGATTCTTACCAGCAACCACAGGACATACCACACTAATACCAACCCTGGTACCTTCCCTTGCAACAAACTTGCCAGCTTTGTCCACATATTCACTCTGCTAATACCATTATTGGACCCAACCAAGTGAGTTATAAGATCAAGAACACATATTCCTGTGCATCCAGAAATATAATTTATGCCATCATGTGCCGAAAGTGTCCATCCACTATGTACATTGGACAAGCATCTCAGACACTTCGCCAAAGGATCAATGCCCACAAAACAGATATCAGACAGGATCACAAAGAAAAACCAGTTTCTTGCCATTTCAACCAGAAAGGACATTGTCTCAACGACTTGATTACCTGCAACCTGCTTCAAAGCGAATCCTCTGAACTGTCATTCATGCTTAAATTCGACACTTTACACTCAAATTTGAATAAAGGTGCTAATTATCTTACCCATTACAAAGATAGCTTCCCCAGTTATCACCTCTAATATCATTAGCTCACAGACATTTACCTCCTCCCCTTCCTCCCCCCTCCACCCCCTTCTGTTCTGAAATTTGATTTGTCCTTTTCATATGTGTTCATGTTTTTTTAATTGTATCCTTTGGTATATATGGTTGTGACAATTTTCTTCCACTATTTGATCTGAGGAAGTGGGTCTGGCACATGAAAGCTCATCACCTATTAAACCATCTTGTTAGTCTTTAAAGTACTACACAGTCCTGTCTTTTGTTTCTGGTGGTTAGAGAGATTTTTTCAAAGATGCTATGCATCTTGAACTGTTTTGATAGTATTTGAAGTCCCAGGTCTCAAGATGTTCCACATCTATGAAAATGACTACACATTTCAATATCAGGTTACCCCTAGTGTCTTATTTTTGAGACCTTTACTTGAAAATACTGGGCTTAACTTCCTAGTGTCTCAGTTTCTCAATGTGCACTGTACAATGATCATGCTTACCCACCTTTATAAAGGACTTTGAACAAGGAAAAAATGACTAGTTAATGACTAATTATTCCAACAGTGCACTCCAGTGGAAGATCCCCAATCAGCTTTCATAAATATTGGCCGTGTCCACACTCAGGGGTTCTTTCGAAAAAAGTAGCCTTTTTTCGAAAGAACTTCCCCTGCGTCCAGACTCAAGCCGCGTTCTTTCAAAATTAAATCGAAAGAACGCGGCTTTTCTTTCGACGGCGGTAAACCTCGTTTCACGAGGAAGAACGCCTTTTTCGAGGGAGATCCGTCGAAAGAACGTGAGTCTGGACGGAGGGAGCCCTTTCTTTCGAAATTATTGGCCTCCAGGAACAAGCCCTGGTGGACAATCTGGGCCATGGGTTGCACGTCTGTGGTTCCTGGCTGCAGCCATTCCTTAAAGGGACAGGCGCACCCTCACAGCCACTTGTTGCAGACAAGGAGCCAGAGCACACGGCGACCTTGCTGCAGCATGTCACAGCCCCAAGAGTGTCCTGGCCCTTCCTCCGAGCCTTCTGGGGACCCAGCCAAGGGCTCCAAGCGCCGGGCACCATCCTGGTCCGGCGCAGAGATAAAGAGCCTGCTGGAGCTGTGGGGAGAGGAGGAGGCCTTACAGGCCCTCAAAAGCCGGCGGCGAAACGCCGACATTTATGGCCGCATGGCTGAAGCCCTGGCCCAGAAGGGCCACTACCCTCGCACCCAGGACCAGGTGCGCTCCAAAGTGAAGGAGCTGCGGCAGGGCTACGCCAAAGCCAGGGAGGAGAGCTCCCGTTCTGGGGCAGCCCCCCACTACTGCCCCTACTACCCAGAGCTGGACCAGATCCTGGGTGGCAGTGCAGAAGCACGCACACCACGGCGGTTCGTGCAGTCCGGACTGGCAGACCCGGTGGTGGACGCTCCAGAGCGGGAGCTACAGCAGTCTGGAGATGGGGACATGGGCCCAGAGGAGGAGGACACCGAGGAGACGGCGACCCTCACCCTGGAGCCAGTCACCCAAACCTCTGAGGCCTCCCAGGCGTCATCTGGCGCGGGAGAGGAAGCAGCAGGTGAGTACAGTGAGTTTGTGTCACACCCGGGGGGGGGGGGGAGGTAGGTGGGTGCACAGTGGGTGATGCACAAGGGAAACCTGTCATGCTCAGGCTGATGCCCAGGTCACACACACACACACACACACACACACACACACAGTGTGACCTTCAGAATGTCTGCTTCCCCTGTCTCAAGGGAGAGGGCATGCCCTTTTGGACAGCTATTGCACACAGGACTGATTGTGATAGAAATGTAGCCGTGTTACTCTGATCTGAGGAAGTGGGTCTGGCCCTGGAAAGCTCATCCCCTAATAAACCATCCTGTTAGTATTGTAAGTGCTACAGAGTCCAGTTTATAGGACTGATTGTGTCTTCTTCTTTTCCTCCACAGCCGGACCAGCCGTGGAAGAGGGACGCAGCACCCCAGCCCCACCTCCATCTCCATCTCCACCTCGGAGACATGGGAGCCGCAGACACAGGCGTGTCTACGCCGACATCCTCCGGCAGCACGTCGAGGCTGTGCAGGAGCAGAACGCCATCCTGCTACAGAGGGCGGAGGCAGAGGAGTGGTGGCGTGATCGGCTCATGAATAAGCTGGTCCTGCAGCGCACGGTGCTGTACGCCACCCTGAGGGAGGTCAGCGGCTTGCCTGCTGCTGTGCCTGGTCCTGCTCCTCCACCACCCCATGACCCCACCCCACCAAACCCCCCTTCCACAACAGCAGCCCTTTCCCCCCTTGGACCTCCCTCTCACCCAGCCCCCCCAGCTCCCCAGCCCCTCTCTCCCCCTGGCCCTCCTCTCCCCCAGGCTTCCACGTCCCAAGAGCCCCCCAGCAGCCAGCCAACCGACAGGTGCATCACCCGATCCCGTAGCCGGGGAGCACCCCAAACACGAGGCCCAGCCAGGAAAGGGAAATCTGCCAAGCCCCATTCAACCTGATCCCCTTCCCCCCTCCAGGTTTCCAGTCCCCTTCCCCCCTCCAGGTTTCCAGTCCCCTTCCCCCCTCCAGGTTTCAATCACCCCCATCACCCCAGTTAAAGCACAAACAAAGGGTTAAAGGAACTGTTTGTTTATTGTATATAGTTTGGCAACAACAAAAATGAAAATTTTTTTTGTTATTTTGCCACATTGTTTGATAATATGTACAAAATTATAAATAAGTAAAGAGAACATTTTATTTTGAAACACACCCTGGTGTAAGTGATGTGTCCAAACTGGGTCAGGAGATGGGTTGTGGAGGGAAGCTTCTATTGGGGGCCAGGGCCCAGTCCCCAGGCAGAAGCCCCTCAGTGCACTCAGTGGCCTCCACTGGAGAATTGCTCCCGGAGGGCCTCCCGGATGCCAACTGCAGACCGGTGAGCCTGGCGGATGGCAGCTGTCCGGGGCTGGGCAAAGAGCCTCTCCTGGGCATCAGCAGCTCTCCCCCACCCTGGTAGGAAGGCCTCCCCTTTCCTCTCCACGAGGTTATGGAGGACGCAACATGCGGCCACCACCTCAGGGATGTTGGTCTCCCCCATGTCGAGGCGTGTGAGCAAGCACCGGAATCTGCCCTTTAAACGGCCAAACGCACATTCGACCTGGTTGCGAGCCCGGTTAAGGCGAGCATTAAACTGCTCCTTGCTCGCATCCAGCTGGCCGGTGTAGGGCTTCATCAGCCACGGCATCAGGGGATAGGCGGCATCAGCCACTATGCACACCGGCATGTGCACATCCCCAACCGCAAACTGGCGATGGGGGAAAAAAGTTCCTGCCTGAAGCCTCCGGTACAGGTACGAGTTCCTGAAGATGCGGGCATCATGTGCCCACCCTGACCACCCAACACAAATGTCCGAAAACTGTCCACGATGGTCGACCAGGGCCTGGAGGACCATAGAAAAGTAGCCCTTTCTGTTTATGAATTGGGCTGCTCGATGGGGCGGTGCACGGATGGCAATGTGTGTCCCATCAAGCGCTCCTCCGCAATTGGGGAAGCCGAGGGCAGCAAAGCCGGCCATGACGCTGTCCAGATCCGGTAGACAGATGAGCCTGTTGAGCAGCTCCGAATTGATGGCCCTCACCACCTGCAGAACGAGAGAGACAACAAAGTGTTAGAAGGGGTGCCTTATGTCTTAGGAGGAGAACCCACCGCCCACCTTCCCTCTCAAACAGCCCGGGAATCCCCTCCTCAGAACCCCCCCCACACACACAATTCAGGGTGAGTGGAAGAGCTCCCTCCCACTCCCACTCCCACTCCACTTGGCCCTTCCTGACAGTCTCCCTTCCCCCCACCCCAAACTGTGACTGTCCCCAGACAATGACTTGCCTCCATCAAGACGGCCCCGACAGTAGATCTCCCCACGCCAAATTGGTGTCCCACGGAGCGGTAGCTGTCGGGGGTTGCCAGCTTCCAGAGGGCAATGGCGACCCTCTTTTCCAGGGGGATGGCGGGCCGCAGGTGGGTGTCTTGCCGTTGCAGAGCAGGGGCGAGCCAGGTACACAGCTCCTGGAAAGTGGTCTTTCTCATGCGGAAGTTCCGTAGCCAGTCTTGGTCATCCCAGATCTCCATCACGAGCCGGTCCCACCATTCAGAGCTGGTGTCAAACCTCCAAACACGCCTGTCCACGAAAAAGTTCGGAGGCAAGGGCAGTGTGGCTGCCGGACGGGGGAACCCCTCGTCCCTCTGGTCTGGGTCCAGCTCGGGAAGGAGCCTCATGATTGTCTCACGAAGATGCAGCAACAGCTGCAGTATGGTGGTGTGGGGCCATCGCCTGCCCAGGGGCAGCTCTGGCTCCATGCCAAAAATAAGGGTCTGCAAGCAGAAAAACCTCAAAAGAAAAAAGCTGCTGGGGTGTCCCAGGAAGCTGAGCACTCCAAAGCAGCACTGCAGTGCCTTGCAAAATTCCTCAAGGGACAGCAAAGGCAGCTGCAGGAGCAGAGCAACGGGTGTTCAGGAGTGTCCCTCTCACCACGCGTCTCTGCAAAGGGCAGGCAGGCAGCACCCGGAAGGAAATGCTGCCCCCATGCCCTGGCAGAAGCAGTTCCGGGTGGCTTTCAATTTTGAAAGAGCGTCCGGCAGTCTGGATGCTCTTTTTCGAAATAGCGGATCGATCTTTCGATCCGCGCATTGTAGTCTAGACGCGCTCTTTCGAAAGAGCCTCTTTCGAAAGATGCTTTCGAAAGAGGCTCTTTCGAAAGATGCTTTCGAAAGAGGCTCTTTCGAAAGAAGCCTGCAGTCTAGACACAGCCTATTGTCAGTTTAAGGTTAAAAAAACTTCTCTGATGTATTTTGTACCGATAGGACAGCTGGGGTTCAGAAAGGACAGCTAGTTTTCCTGAGAGAACTTGGGAGATCTGTGGAAATTCAGGGAGTAGAACCCAGAAGAACTATTGCCCAATGTTGTGTAAAATTGCAAGATTATCTTCCAGCCAGTATGGCCGTCACATTTAGCAATTTTAAAATGCATTAAACATTTAATGTAACACAGACTTCTCTGTCAAGCTAAATATGCCTATTTCTTTTCTTTTCACGTCAAGTACATTACCTAATTCTCTTTTATTTTGTTGAGATTATTTATATCAGGTAGAAACACATTCCCAGCTAACCACACCTAACTTCTGGAGTTGTGAGTTACATATAGTGATTCCTGTGATTTGTATGCTTTAAAATACTTCCAACATTAAATAATACATAAAAACAGTATATTGTA
The DNA here is from genome assembly GCF_049634645.1 of Pelodiscus sinensis. NCBI lineage: Eukaryota > Metazoa > Chordata > Testudines > Trionychidae > Pelodiscus > Pelodiscus sinensis. The sequence continues at coordinate 27,861,074 of NC_134720.1, read as the reverse complement.
ATATGAAGATAAAATATTGCTAGGAAACAAAACATAAAAAATATTTTCTATTAAGATGAGGTGCAGCTACCATGTGTTCAGTTGCTTTTTTTTCAGTAATGATCAGTTTTCCTTTCGGATATGAAATTAGCTAATGCTGCTATTCTGGATTAGCAGGTTTGGATTAGCAGTTTCCATTGAGGTAACCTCATGAAGCACAATGGAACTTCTGAATAGATTTGGAAATCATCTATATTTTTAAAGTGCAAAATGTGTGGCAATTGTTTCCTGTGAATATCAATAATTTCTGAAATAGAGCTTAAGATCCTTAAAATACATTAGAGATGCAGGGACAATGAGGCAATTTGTTTGGTAATTTATTAAGGAAAGTCCAGTGATGTCATTGGCAACCATTAATCCCAGTATGCGTTTAAGAGGTGTGTACAACAAGACCTTCAGTGCATGGGCCTAGGCAAGAGTATGGAAGAGTAAGGCTGCCCTAAACCTACCATCCTCTGTTTTGACCGTACAGACAGAATCTGAAAGCCAGAGTCCACATGTTCATTGCCTCAATGGTTGTAGCTTCTGCAAGAAACCAACAGATTAGAGATGGTGTTCAGCAAGGGCACATTTCTGTCAGGTTGATGCCCCTTAGCCACACTCAAACCAAGGAATACCCACAAGTCAGGAGAGCTAAGATTTTGAGGCACCAGTGTGGTATTTTATAGGCTCTATCCCACCATGAGTAGCCCTATCATGGTGCCATCAGGCCCGCTAGTCAGATGAAGTTTACAGTCATACCCAGGCTCAATAGTGTAGTAGTGGTTAAAAAAAATTGCCATGGAAATGCATTTTTGTCACTCACTTTCACATACCAAGTTGACCACGCAGCTCATCACAGGAGAATTGGAGTAGGTCAGTTCCGTATTTCCCAATTGAGATGTAAGTACATTCTGTTTACTTGTGTTTACTCTCAGATATTCTACTGAGTAAGCTGCGCTGATGTCTTACGAAGGTGCAGAACATAAACCCTAGGTATTTGCATTGCAGTAATCACCACTAAGGGAGCACAGAACCAAGTATACAGCAGGCTTATAGCCATTCATCAGAAAGTGAGCTTAAAAAGTGTACTGAGGAACTTTTAAAAAAAATAAACAAAGCTTTCTGGTAGCCACAACTTTAATAGAATGTATATGAGAATTGTGCCACTGTTAATGGGATTACACAGGTGTAAATGATGGTAGAGTTTGGCCTTGTTTCTGCTGACCAACATGTGTACAGACAGGTGGAAATCAGTTCCAATGTTGTTATTCTGCCTATACAGGCAGTCCCCGGGTTACGTACAAGATAGGAACTGTAGGTTTGTTCTTAAGTTGAATCTGTATGTAAGTCGGAACTGGCGTCCAGATTCAGCCGCTGCTGAAACTGACCGCCAGTTCTGACTTACATACAGATTCAACTTAAGAACCCCAAGCTTCCCCAAGTCAGCTGCTGCTGAAACTGATGAGCGCTGATTCCAGGAAGCCTGGGGCAGAGCAACTCTGCCTCGGGCTTCCTGTAGTCAGCGCTGGTCAGTTTCAGCAGCGGCTGACTTGGGGACGCCTGGGGCAGAGCAACTGGGGTGCTGCTGGGTTGCTCCAGTAGCACCCCTCGGCACTACTGGACCAACCCAGCAGCACCCCAGCTGCTCTGCCCCAGGCGTCCTGATTCAGCCACTGCTGAAACTGACCAGCAGTGGCTGAATCAGGACCTGGGGCAGAGCAGCTGGGATGCTGCCGGGTTGGTCCAGTAGTGCCCAGAGCAGGTGCTGCAGGACCAATCCGCAGCGCCCCAGCTGCTCTGCTCCAGGGTCCAAAACAAAAGCCTGGTCTGCTGGGGGGGGGGGCACACTGTCCGCGCCTCCCCTCCCCCCCCCCCAGCAGACCAGGGACACGGGGAGCAGAGCAGCAGCGGCAGCGGGGTGCCGCGTCTCTGAGGCTTTGCACTGGCAAAGTCTCAGAGGCGCGGGACCCCTCCCCCCCGCAGCTGCGGCTTCAGTCCCGGTGCCTGTGGTCTGCTGGGGACAGTCCCCAGCAGACCACAGGCACCGGGTCTCAAGCGGCAGCAGCAGCGGTTCCCGCGCTTCTGAGGCTTTGCTCTGGCAAAGCCTCAGAAGCGCGGGAACCCGCCCGGTGCCCCTGGTCTGCTGGAGACGGTCTCCAGCAGACCAGGGGCACCGGGGCAGCTTACGAACGGGGCTTTCTCGCCCCGGAGCTCGCAGGTAGCAATCCGCTACCTCGACCTCCGGGGCGAGAAAGCCCCGTTCGTAAGTGCGGATCCGCCATAAGTCGGATCCGCGTAAGTCGGGGACTGCCTGTATTGGAGAATGCAGGACTCTGTGTTTTTCCTGTAATAGCTAATGTCTGTATCCCTGGTGCAATATATGGGGTGGACATACCTAGCATGCGCCATCTGGGCCAAATCTGTCAGTCTGACTTGCCATATTCTATGAAAACCTTTAGCCACCATTAGGATGCCTTCCGAGTAAAGTACCACCCAAGGATCCAGCCTTTCGGTGTTAGTGAAGTAACACTGGCCTTAGCAGATTAAAATGGGACTTTATTCACCTTCCAAGCTAGGATAAACACATTAGCTAATCTATTTTAACTAACATTTTAAAATCTCATCTAGAAAAGGCAAGTTTTTCACATGTGCTGTCTGTTAGATAGCAAACACTATTTAAAACATCACTTTCACTTCTATGTGGTTTAACACATTTACCGTCATGTTGATGTGTTAAATGACTTTAAATGATTAAAGGGGCTTGGACACATGATTTACCAGGAGAGGCTGCGGGAACTGGGCTTATCTAATCTGCAGAAGAGAAGAGTGGGGAGGATTTGATAGCAGCCTTCTCAGCTATCTGAAGGGGGGTCCCAAAGAGGCTGGAGCTTGGCTATTCTCAGTGGTGGCAGATGGCAGAATGAGGCGCAATGGTCTCTAGTTGCAGTGGGGAAGGTCTAGGATGGATATTAGGAAAAAGCTATTTCACGAGGAAGTGGAATCTCTGTGCCAAGAGGTTAAGCCTCAGTTTGACAAAGCCCTGGCTGGAATGATTTAGTTGGGGATTGATCCTGCTTTGAGCCGAAGGTTGGATTTGATGACCTCCTGAGGTCTCTTCCAACCCTAATCAAAGAATCATAGGGTAGAGATTCCACTTCTATGAATGCATGATTTTGTATCAGCTGAATCCACAAGAAAAAAAGCTGTCACATCTCTAGGTTGAAATCCTGGCCTCATTGAAATGACTGAAATCAATAACAAAAGTCATATTGATTTCAAGGGGCCAGGATTTCACCCCTATGTTTGTTTTTTAATTTTTTTCCTTTTTTACAGGAATGCAGTTGTTTCAATAGTTTGATGAATCTCTTGGCAATACTGGCTAATGGGAGCTATGAAATATCCTACTCATTCACCATTGGAAAAATTATTTTGGATTTCAGGACATTAGACTTGGGGGTACTTAAGTTATTTTTTTGCTTCAGTGTAATGATGCACAAGGAACTGTACTGCTCACACAAAGCTGTCAGCTCTACACTCATTTATCATCTTCACTTGTTCAGATGCAAAACTTTTCACCCATTTCCAATGGGCAGTCTTTGCTGTCTCCTTCCTCTGTTTATTTGAGCTGTCATTTCATAAGGCTCAACTGAGGGAATTCTCTCCTTCCCAAATCCAATCTCATTTTCTCAGGAGGCAGGCTGACCAACATACCTCAGATGCTGCTCTCCTAACAAATGACATGTGTATTGCAATCAGAGGAGCAATGGCAGCACAGTGAGGCATATTGAACTAGCTTCAATCTAGCTATTGTGGTGGAAAATAGCAGTGAAGATGCATCAGTGCACAACTCAGAGCAGGTTGTCCAAGCTCAGCTGCAGCCCTGGGTACATACACACGTCACTAGCCTGGGCCAGGATCCGTGCTGCTGTATCATCACTGCTATTTATAAATTAAAGCTTGCGTGGGTATGACTACCTGAGGTGCAGTCACTGCAGGACAGGGGAGCCAACAGCCACACTAGGCTCCTGGGCAAGGTGGAGGGGGGAGGGGCCTGGCTCTGTGTTCCCAGAAAGGGTGGGCCCTTGGGTGGAAAGGGACGGGCCATGACAGCCAGCTCTCAGCACCGCCTGGACTGTGCCATGCTGCCCCCACCCCAGCTCTTACAGCTGTCCAGAATGTGGCACTCTGGAGGCAAATTAAGGAGCCTGGGACAGTGGCTGCAGCCACAATAGCAGGAATAGTGGCTGGAATCCCAGGGCCCCTTAGAATCACTGGGCCCCAGGGCAACTGCCCCTTCAACCTTCCCCCCGCCCCAACAGCAGGCCTGTTGCAAGGTAGTCATACCCACTGAAGTTCCTGCGGCAAAATATATGGTGACTATGGGCAGGACTGTCCTTATTACTGGTGCCCTACACAGCCCAAGTGCCTACACTCCATCCCCCATCCGATCCCCCCTTTCGTGCAAGTGCTATGGTTCTCCCATTCCTGTGTCTCTATAACTTGTTCCAGAGCAATTTTATAGATTCCATAGTTACCAGAGACTCAGGGTCTGAGGAGAATGTGATGAGTGGATCTGTTTTTGAACACCAAAGCCTTTTTAGAATGAGAATTTTACCAGCGAAGCTCTGTGTCTGAGGCCCACACACAAGAATTTGTTACTGCAAGCCAAGAAATATGGGATCAGCAACATTATGGCAGTTATGTGCAGCTCCACCTGCTAACCACAATATGTGCCAGCTCTCCTTTGAACTGTGTTCCTGTGGATGCTCCACTTCAGGGTGTGTGCATACCCATGCATTCGTCACAGAGCCTTTCATCAGCATTGTCTGCAAGTCCATACCTGTACCCCAAATATCCTTGTGCTCTGGTATGAGGATATATGGGGGGGTGGGGGAGGGACAGACCTGCTGCCACTCCAGTTCCTTTTCAAATGCCTGCAGCTTGAGATGGAGCAATATGGTGTCTTTCAGCTAATCATGCACCTTGCTACCTTTCTTGCTCATTTTTTTTCTTGTTATTTAGGTATTTTCTTTTCTCTCCCTCTCCCCCATGTTATTTAGCACAATTTTTGCCAGAAGGGGCGGGTTCCTTTCTTTGTCCGATCTGGGCTTTTATTATTATTATTTTATTATATTTTATGTATTGACTCTGTGCCCAAGACCCCACAATTAAAACTCTGACAGATCTGCCACAGGTCTTTTCCCTGCAGTGACAGACATTCAAGGTGCCTTCGCTGCCTGGGAGAAAGATGTGACACCTCCAAATGTAAGATTTGCTCATGATTTAAATGCCAATTTAAGAAACTGAGAGAGGACAGACCAAAATTCTTGCTAATGTACCACTCTCTGAGGCCCACAAGACCCAAGCCACCCCATTGCCCTCCTCCATGCTTATCTGGGCAACCTTGGATTTGTGAGCTGTGGTGACCATTTAGGCTGTGGTGGTAAGCACAGTCCCAGCGCGGGGGGGGGGGGGGGGGGGGGGCATTTAAAACCATTCAGACTCTCCAAGAAGAAAATAAGTCATTCCTCACAATGGGATATAAGAAGGGGGAAAAATCACCTTTTTGGTCTGGGTCTCAAGAAATCCTATATCCTAATATGGGAACCCCTGAAGCGTTCATCCCCTCCTGTATCCTGATTACGTCAACAGTCCAGGAGCCCACACCATGTAGTTAGAAGCTATTTAGATGCTGTTAGGTAAAAAAATCCAGCGCCACATCAGTGTCCGCTCCAACTCAGTGCCTTTCAAACACAAGGATTCTAGAGTCAAGTCAAAATTGTCATCAGTTGCCATCTTTGTAATCAGTTTGATTTCACTTTCACTCTTCCACAAAACACCTGCCGTGAAGACAAAACCTCAAAGACAGACTTGCTACAATGATCAACATTGTTACAATAATACAAATAAGCCTGCAAACCACAACAAAGGCGGGCCAGCTACTTCTGAGTCATATGGCAATGTGTATTATGGTCATCCTACCTTAGCTAGACCACACTCTTAGTATTTCAAGCCTGGCTGAGAAGGGGCTGAACCCCACATAAAACCAGCCATACTGTGTCAGACCAAAGGTCCATCTAGCCCAGTATCCTGTCTTTCAACAGTGGCCAATTCCAGATGCCCCAGGGGAAGTGAACAGAACATATTATTATCAAGTGATTCCTCTCCTGTCATACATTTCCACAGCTTATGACAAACAGAGGCTAGGGACACCAATCCTACGCATGTTGGCTAATAGCTACTGATGGAACTAACCTCCATGAATTTATCTAGTTCTTTATTGACTCCTGTTAAAATCCTGATCTTCACAACATCCACTGGCAAGGAGTTCCACAGGTTGACTATGCACTCCATGAAGAAAAACTTCCTTTCGTTTATTTTAAACCTGCTACCTATTAATTTAATTTGGTGATCTCTAGCTCTTATGTTATGGGGACAAGTAAATAACTTTTCCTTATTTGCTTTCTCCATACTTATCATGATTTTATTGATTTTATTTCATATCCCCCCCTTAGTTTCCTCTTTTCTAAGCTGAAAAGTCATAGTCTTTTTAAACTCTCTTCATATAGCACCCATTCCAAATCCCTACTCATTTGTGTTGACCTTTTTTTAATCTTTTCCAGTGGGATCAAGTGACCACATATGTATGCAGTATTCAAGATGTGGGTGTACCATGGATTTATATAGAGCCAATAAGATATTCTCTGTCTTATTCTCTATCCCTTTTTAATGATTACAAACATTCTGTTTGCTTTTTTGACTGCTGCGCATTGAGTGGACGTTTTCAGTGAACTATCCACAATGACTCCAAGATCTCCCTTGAGTGGTAATAGCTACACTAGTCTCCATCATTTTTTATGTATAGTTGGGATTATTTTTTCCCAATGTGCATTACTTTGCATTTATCAACATTAAAATTCATTTTCCATTTTGTTGCCAGTCACACACTCTATGCAAGTGATTTTAGAGGATTCTTAATTCTCTGAATTAATGGAAGGATCCACAAAAGGTGCATGTGGGAGTTTCATTCTGACAGCTTGTTCCCATGTAGATCAACACTACAGATGCCTCCCTAAGGCTATGCCTGCTCTTCTCTGAATCTTCTCCAATTTTTCCTGAAATGTGGTGCCCTGAACTGGACACAGTACTCCAGCTGAGGCATAATCAGTGCAGAGTAGAATGGAAGAACAGAGCAGCACCGTATACAAACATCTCTATATAGTATTGATAGACGACAAAGGCTTTCGACACTGTTAGTCATGAGGATCTCTGGTGGACCTTGTACAAATTGGGTTATCTGCATAAATTCCTCATCATTGTGCACTCATTCCACAACAGCATGGCTACCTACAGCATTGGAAAACAATGTTTCTTCAGAGCCTTTCTTTGTCACAAACTGTGTTAACTAGGGCAGTGGGCTTGCACCTACATTATTTACCATTCTCTTTGGTCCGCTGGTTCGAACCCCGTGCAGGGTTCGAACTAGGTAGTTTGGTCTAGGCTTCCTATTCCGAACTACCGGTACACTCCACGAGGTGTACCGGTAGTTCGGAATAGGAAGCCTAGTCCGAACTACCTAGTTCGAGCCCCGTGTAGCTGTGCTGCACGGGGTTCGAACCAGCGGGGTTTTAAAAATGGCGGCTCCCCGCTTATGCAAATGAAGCCCGGGAAATTCAAATCCCGGGCTTCATTTGCAAGTGCGGTATGCCTACATTACCCTCCTAGTTCGAACTAGCGGAGTAGTGTAGACATACCCTGAGGTATTTACATGGAATTCCACATCGATAGCAGCATCTTCAGTCTCCAGCATCTTTGTGTTCTCACAAAATTGATCAATCTGCTGATGGAGTTCTTCACTAATGACTGCTGCCTTCTCCAGTGGCTCCCCCTGGCCTACAGGCTCTCTGGAGGGGTAAAGCTCTGCGTCTGTCTCCTTCTGCAGCTCCCTTCCACCATACCCTGCAGACTGTCGGGGGGGAGCAAAGTTCTGGGGCTGCCCCTGGCCTAGCGGGTCCCCCTTGCAGCTCTAGGGGTGATTTCCCACTCCAGGCATTCTGGAGAGGGGCCAGACTCTGGGGGCTGCCACCACCTCCAGATTCTCCCCAAAGCCTACAGGCTGTATGGGTGGACAAGGATCCAGGGGCTGCCCACTGACTCCTGGCAGGCTGGCGGGGGGGCAGACTCCTGGGCTGTCACCACCTCCAGTGAATCCTCCCCTTCCCATGTCCTGCAGACTGTCTAGGAAGGGCCGGGCTCTGGGGGCTATCCCTCCAAGTGCTCCCCTCCAGCAATGCCCCTTGTGGTGTAACTTGGAGGAGTGAGGCTCTGGTGGCTGCTGTCTCCTCCAGTGATTCCCCACATGGCCTGAAGGCTCTCCCCGGGGGGAGGCGGGGAGGCTCCAGGTTGGGGAGGGCGGACTCCTTACTGGTGTGCTGACAAGTAAGATGTCACAGCCCCTGCCCTGCCAGCCACTCTCTTGGTGCTGCAGCTGCCCACAGAGACCACTCTCAGTATCACACCCCTTCTTTCTGTGCCCCTCCCTTTCCATGTTATGGAAAACACTCCCATTCCTGGCACTTCCCATTTTCTGGGCACAACCAAACACTGACCTTGGTTTCGGTTTAAGTTAGGGTCAGAGGAAGCTCCATACCAAATATCATGGTCCTTGTTCTTACGATTTAGGAGTTCTTGAACAAATGGACTCACAGTCAGACACACAGACCACCCTAAAATATATATAGATATACCCAGACACGAAACATTTCATAACTCATTAAACGGTACCTTACCTGATGTTACTCAATAAGGGCCAGCTTGTGATATGCTTATAGACACTGAATAGTTCCTTACAATACAAGTCATCTTGTTAAAACCATTGGGTCTAATCAGGGGAGCTGAGAGCCTGCGCGGGCCTCTGGGCAAGGTAGGGGGGGGCTGGCTCTGGGTTCCTGGAAGGGGTGGGGCCTTGGGCAGAAGGGGCAAGGCCATGGGCAGCCAGCCTCCATGCCGCCCAAAGTGTGGTGTGATCCCCGCCCTTCCAAGCGCTCAGAGCCTCCCAGAGCATGTGGCACGGCACGCCAGCAGCGATTTAAAGGGCGTGGGGCTCCCAGCTCCTTCCACTGTTGCAGTAGCAGAAGCAGCATGCAGGAACCCCAGATCCTTTGAATAACCAGATCCGGAGCAACTGCCCCTTTCGCCCCACCCCCCATTGGCAGGCCAGGGGTCAATTATGGCATAAATGGGTATTTAATAGATATGTTATACTTCTGCATACTCAGAACTGTATTAAATACCGCGCAAATGTACCATGTTGATGCGTGTAGCATAATCATGTGCTACAGAAACACAACTTGTTACAGAAATACATTACTTGTTTGGCAGGGTAGATTGTTTTTCATACATGATAAGACATGAAATTGTTGGCACCCAAAGATTTCTCCCAGATGCCATTCAAATCTGAATCAAAAGCTTTGCTGGTAGAAAAACACATATTTATTTAACTGGAAATTTCTATCCAGCATGAGTACCTGTATTGTCTCTTATTGCAATGAACAGAGGAGACAAATATATACCATAATAATATGTCTTCTGTGGAACCTGGGACTAATCTCTGATGGGCTTAGCTTTCTGAGGCAGAGCAATGACAACCCACTACAGGCCACCAGAACATCCCCATAAAATGATGTTAGGACATTGTAAAGGAGCAAAACTTCACCTTGGTGGCTTTGTGCATGATATAAAATTAAACAGCTATAGTCCCATAAGAGAAAGGTCTTTAATAATTACACTTTGGGGGAGGGGGCAAGGAGGTTTACAGATCTGTCGAAAAAGGCTTTCTTTCTCAACAGATTCCCCTCTAGACTGCCGCTCTTTGCGGACAAAATGCTGAGTCAGCAAAACGTGGTGGCCATTTTTATGCAAATTAGGCATGGGATATTTAAATCCCTGCCTCATTTGCAATGTCGACCTGCCTAATCTGCATCCCTCTGCCGACAGAGGGATGAAGTCTAGACATACCCCAAGAGTAACAGTTGTACCATTGAACTAAAACTTAGCCTCTGTGCTCTGTCTATGAAGAGGTAGTGAAGTTTTGAGAAATGACTGCGCTAGTTGTCCCTTTTAGTAACAAAGATATATCAAAGCTGATCACTCACACTTTAAGGAGTTGTTCTAATTTATAGGCATTTACACTCGAATGCTTCCATTCAAATAGTTAAAATATGTATATTGAACCCATTCATTCCTTTATTCCAGCTCCAAGACAAATAACTGAAACATCCTAATTTATGTAGGCTAGTTTGGTAATACATCTGTCCTCCTCCACAACTCAGCCTCATTTTGAAAGCCAGCCTCCTATGCATTGTGGGGTCCTTCCATAAAACTTATTTCCCCTTGAATGTTAACAGGAAATGATGCACTGTATATAGGATTTTAACACTCCAGATTGGCCTGTGGGCAAGCTAGAAGGTGCTTGTCTCTCCAGTCTTAGGCAGAAGGCTTTGCTATTGGCAGATCTTATGGCTAAAGGTATTTCTTTGCGGATCCACAGGTCTTTTATTTTCTAATGCATTTGATCAGCCAGGGGTGGCAACAGGGAAGTGAAAAACTTGTTTGTTTTTTTTCAAGTAAGCAGCAAATTACGTGCTGACAAATTAATAACAAGAGACACATTTCATCTAGTATTAAATGTCTGCATTGCTAATAAATGAAATGTGTATCTCCTTTGCAGTATTCAACCAAAGCAAAATAAACAGAGAAAGAATCTTCCATTATCTGTATAGGCAATCCGAACACTGCTGCTACTGTCCACTGGCCACTGTGCTAATGCCTACAGTACCAGTCTGAGATACTTCTAAGGCTGCTATCACCTTTGTATCTATGGTAGCATTAAAGGCAGCATTGATCATAACCAAAAGAAACCACATTTTATCAACCTCCCCTTTTTTCCCTGAACCACGTCCCAAGTTGGCACTGGAAACTTTGTAATGAAAAATTAAAATCCAATAACTATAGTTTCCCATTTTTAAATGAAAAAGAATATAGCAATAAAAATGGCTGAAACCTTGATCTCAGATCTAAATACTCCCAATCTATGAATGGCAGAGTCCAAATACATATTTTGTGGCTCAAGCCCGTCATTAAATACCGTTAGGGCAGAGGTCTCAAAGTCCTGGTCCATGGGCCAGTTCCAGCTGGAGCAACTATGGAATCCAGCCTAGGACTTCTGGCAGGCACCAGCCTCCAAATTCCTCCCCTTCCCACCATCACTCCTTTTTTCTCCCCCCAACACCCAGTCCTCTGAGTACATAGCTTTAGGGATTACAGGGGGAGGGGCCTGGCATTGAGTGGCAGGAGCAATTGCACCCCATACTCCATGTGACAACGGGAGTTACAGGAGAAGCAGAGTGCACTGGGTGGGCACACTTGCTCCACTTCCCTCACAGCTCCTGCTGCCGCAGGGAGTGGGGGGCTGCAACTGCTAACATCACATGGTGCCAGGCTCCCGGTGATCCCCAGAACTGCATGCTTGGAGGACAGAATGCCATAGGGGGAAAGGGCGGGGAAATGGCAAGAAGGGCAGAGCTTGGTGGGCCAGTAACAGACAGCCCCTAACCCTCACCTGCCAAGAGTCCCGGGATGGATTGCACAATCACTCTGGCTGGGACAGGCCTGGGGGCTAGGAGTTTGAGACCACTGTTTTAGAGTCTCAACAGAGGAAAACCCAGCCTGTTCTAAATATATTTCATTTCAGGTACAACTGAGTTATTAAAAAATGATTCACAATATATCTCCTAAATATTATTTAATTAGAGCAGTTATGAATTTTTACCGCAAATAATTTGATACAATCAAAATACATTGCCCCAGATTATATAATTTACAGAAGATTTAATTTGCTGCCTAAGCCAAAGGTCATATGCCCCTACAAAGTGGAGGAGCCTGCCCAATTTGTGGAATTACTGAGCTTACAACCTCAGTGTTTGTCATTCCACATACTTGATCAATGGGTTTTACACTATTCATGTAAAGAAATGCATTTGACTGAAAGGCAGTAGGCTCTTCTGTTGCAACATGGCCATAGTTCATGAGATTGGCATTAATAAATTGAGTTTTCTGCATTTGGAGCCTAATCCTCTTGAAATTAATGAAAACATTCCCATTGACGTTAGTGGAAATTTCATCAGACCATTAGTAAACTGGCAGGACCATTGAGTTAGGGGGTAAGAGAGTGAACTAGTGATTCAGAATGGGACATATATAGTCCACATGATGTACCTGTTATGATAAGCAGTGTCTTACATAGAATAATGGAACTCTTCCATCATCTGCATACATATGCTTCATACAGCCATATAACTTCGAGTTCTTACTACTGTTTTGATTTTCTTCCAAGGACAGATTCTTATCACAGTTTGTGTTGACCTGACTCAGCTTCTCAGAGATGTCTGAGTCAAGCAAGGAGGTTCCAGTTACATTCTACCAAGAGGATTTGGCAGAAGTGAAAAAAGAAGACACTGACATCTGTTAGAATACTACTATGTACACGTGGAGAAACAGCTGAAGCGAGGCAGCGCCATAATCTGCTCAGTGAAGGTAGCTTTCTTAAGCCATTTTTAGACATTTTGTGATGTTGATTCACTAGGGGGTTTCAAACATTGAAATCAAACAAATATTTATACCTGAACATGAATGTGATTATCTATCTCCAAAGATAAAACGGTAGCACCTTAATCAGCAGCACCGGGTGTCTTTTGTTTTCTTTCCTTTCCAGAAGAGAAATAAAAGGTGATTATGCAATAGAAAGATATTTCATTTTTCAGTCATACATTGGATAGCATTACAAAAAGGCAAGACGAAACTGCTAGATTGCTTGAAGGCATCTCATTTCTACCACTGAATATAAAATACATTTCACAGATTTATTTTAGAAGCAAGATTTTTCCCTCTTACTGATAAAATGATAAAAATAGACATAGTATTAGTGATTTCCTGGCCTCTAATGAAAGCTTTTCATGCTTTGAGACCATATTTCTGGAGTGTGACACGGCAGTCAGAGACAGTTTGGTAAAACATGTATAACCCTCTGTCTTTGGATAATGAACTTATGATAGTAGTGGGATGGGGTGGATTATGCCCCAGCCCCCCAGCCTACCCCTGTTAAGAGCTCAGGGCTCTGCCACACCCATCCCAGGAATAGAGCAGTGGGGTTATCCTCTAAGCAAGCTAGAGAGTCTACAAGGGAAGTCACCAATAATGGCCCGGGGGGCCATATACAAGTTACTGCAGAACAGAGAAGTGGTTAGTAGTGGTTTGGAGCTGGAGAAGAAAGGACAGTGCAGCAGGGCCACGGACCGCTCAGTATGGGCAGGGACCTGGAGGGCGAGGGGCTTCTGACTGGAAGTTGGGACTTAGTAGGGATTGAGACTGGGGAGAAACCCTGGAGATACAGCCCTGTACTGTGGCTTGCCTACTTAAAGACCGGAGTCCAGGGAGGGCTAGTGAGAGACAGGCCTGGTGACATGTATTCCCCAGAAGGATAACATGCAGCTGGAGTGTGACTGCCGGAGCACTGAGTCACTGAAAAAACTTCCTGAGAACCAGGGACAGAGGTCACCAGAACTAAAGAATGCAGACACACATGCGTGACCAGATGGGAGCTTTTGTGAGAGGTGGGTGCCAATCCTGTTCAAGTAGCAAGTTTTGTTAGTCTATAAAGTGCTACCAGCCAGGCTATTGGTTGTTTTTTAGGTTTAGCCTGTACAGACTAACTGGGCTACCCCCTGAAGAAATAGTAACTTATACTTGCCTAGAAATGAATGGTTGCTGATTCTGTCTTTTAAAATTCCTCTCAGAAGTTATATACCAAACATTGCATGACATTAACAGTTCTAGGAACTACGTGTGCACATGGGAGTCATCTGAAGCTATGTTCTAGCTTAGAAAATGAGAATCTGTCTTGAGTCCACTTGAGTTTTTCAGTTCTGAACCAGAGAATGTCACTACTCTAATATGGATACTATAATGTGAATTTGCTCACACATGAAAGGACTACTTCCTGCTTCTTTAATCACCATCAGCCAAAAAACAACCATCCACCTGCTTCTCTACCCTTCAGAGAAAAGTGGTGTCTGGAAAAAAAAAACCCTGAAAATTCACATAAAGAGGAAAAGCTTTGTTCACATGTGGGCTAGAAATGAAACAAACTGGTTATCTTAAATGCACATTAAAATAAAATCTCATTTAGTGACCATTCACCCTTCATCAGAAATAAACTGCAAAGGCAAAATTAGAGGCCGTAGAAATTTATCTATATAAAGATGTCCATGGGTATATGTAGAGGAATGCAAACTGGGTGACATGGATACCAAAAAACAGTCGCACACAGGTATTAAAATAAAGACAAACCTAATCCCATTACTCTTCTGTGTAGCCTCTGAGTAACTTCTATTGACTTTATTGAGAGTTATCATATACAGCAGGCTCTGGTGTCCTCCTGAAAATAATAAAAGGTGCAGGAAGAAAGGCTCAGCTGTGGGAAATTAGGATCCACAAGCCGTGCCCAAAAGTCCCTTGATTATAGTTACTAAACTAATTACATTCATCAAATCTCCCAAAATACTCTGAAACTTGACAGGGGGATTTTGCAGTCAGCTCATACTTTAGCTGCCTGGTGAGTCTGGTAAGCAAGCTGACAACATGAAGCAATTCAGAGTTGGATTTAATTTATCTGGTAGTATCTGAAGGGGGTCTCTGTTCATTCTTGTGGATACATACCACAGGCTCCACAACAGCTAGTCTTAATAAATATCTTTTCTCACCCAGTCTGGTATCACAAATAACCCAATATGACTTGAATACTTCACCACTGTGATGACATGTCGGGGGGTCCCCGAGCCTGCACCCCCATCTGCAGCCAGATGTGACACTTGGCCAACAGGTAGATCAGAAGGTTTATTGGTTCACAAGGATCAATGTTAGCGCAGGTACCCAGAGCAGACAGCATTGTTCCTCTCGGGGGGAAGGGGCTCACGGGTCCCTCACCCCCTTTTCCTGCTCTCAGCCTCCTCACTCCTCCTAGTGCAGCCGAGACTGACTCACACTCCCAGCCACTGCTCACCCACCCCAGGCAGCATCACCTCCTACGTTGTCCTGCTTCCAGGCCCAAGGTATTATCTGCTGTTACCTGGGCCTCAGGACGTGAGAGACTGAGCATACTTCCACAGTGAGTCACACCCAACCTCCCCCTCCTCATGCAGAAAGTGCTGCAGGGCCTGGAGAAACTGAGGCATACACACACACAGACACAGCGTCACTACAGAGCAGCATAGGACAGTAGGATCACATATAACCCCACAAGACAACTGGTGAATGCAACACCAGAGTGAACACAGGATTACAAAAGTAGTCAGCACCCCCACTACATCACAACCATAACTAGTAAAACGAATCCCCACAAAAAATATCCCCACAAGATATCTAAAAGGGTGTCCTAAGGAGGAGGGAGAAAACTTGTTCATCTTGGCCTCTGAGGATAGAACAAGAAGCAATGGGCTTAAACTGCAGCAAGGGAGGTTTAGGTTGGACATTAGGAAAAAGTTCTTAACTGTCAGGGTGGTCAAACACTGGAATAAATTGCCCAGGGAGGTTGTGGAATCTCCATCTCTGGAGATATTTAAGAGTAGGTTAGATAAATGTCTATCAGGGACGGTCTAGACAGTATTTGGTCCTGCCATGGGGGCAGGGTCTGGACTCCATGACCTCTCGAGGTCCCTTCCAGTCCTAGTATTCTATGATTCTATAATTAACTGCCTAATGTCTCTCAACCTAGTCCTTCCAGAAAAACCTGAGACAACAAGATACCTTACAACATGCTCTGGAGTTAGTTCTGCTGGGCCAAAGACATGGAACAAGTTCCAGAGCCAATCACTATACTCTGAATATTCAGGGAGAGAATTAGGACCTTTCTATTAAACCAAATGGCTGCTAGATTGAATGCCTCTGATCTCAACTGCCACAGCGTCACAGTGTCATAGGGAGAAAGAAAAGATCTCCAGTCATCACAATCCAAACCGCTTAGGACCACCAGTGTCAACAGCTTAAATTACTGGGTAGCCAGTGCAGATTTTTAGGCCCTAGGTAGTGTGATCTTTGTGTGAAGGACAATACAGTGAGAGGGGAGCCACTATCTGCACTACCCAAACTTTATGGAATTATTTCATCTCATATATGCGATGTTGCAATAGTCTAGTCTAGTCCCCAAGCAACGATTCATACAGAATAGTAGCAAAAATCCACTTCCAAAAGAAGAAAGTGCATCTTTATTGCAAACCTTAGCTAAGTGTACGGAGAACAAGCCCACAGTCTTGGCAACGGCTACCTGGCCACTTGGGAGTAGCCAGGAACTTAATAATAGCCTATCGTCTGAGCCTCCCGAGAGAGCCCTATTTATCCTGTGTTTTAGCCTTTTTCCCAGGGACACATTAGCATAGGCCAAAGGCCACACAAATATGGCATATTTTACCACTCCTTTCAAATAATTAATGGCAATGCATTGATGGAGAGTCTTGAAAGAAAGAGAGCAAGGCAACTGAACAGCCCCACAAGAAGTCACTGTGGTTCTTCCTATGTCCAGCGAACAGGAAATGCTTCCTGATATCAGAACCGAGTTATGTTTCATAGGCGTATTTGTGAGTGCGTATGCCAAACGATAGTCTATCTTGTCAGACACCCTTAGATGGAGAAACAGCCAACACTGAGTCAGTATTGTTTATATGCTTGCCCGCCAATTATTTTTAGGTTGTCTGGCAACCAACACAAATTGTGTTACACCAAGGGGCTCTGAGGATTGAATGAATGAATGAATGAATGAAAGATGGTGATTTGAATGCAGAAATAGAGAGGAAGCTACTTCAGAAATACTTGGCAGAAATAACCAGCCATTCTGACCAACAAGTCTGACCTTCTATGCTTTGTAGTGTAAACATAGCCTCAGTTGACTGTTTAATATTGAGGGTGGCTTGCGGAAGAATAGTGTTTTAAGCTAGAAAAAGTGAAGTCCAGGTGTTGGTGTGCTGGGATCTGTGCAGAGATAGCAAATAAAAAAAATCTATTCTAATTAGCTAGAAGCCCATTAAACAATCTGTTCCCAGCTGTCATAAGGATTATGTATTTTAGGTTCTGTTCTCTGCCTTGTCTCCAATTTTTAACTGTAAACTCTGGACTAGCCAGCAGCATTATGTAACACAGCCGCTTAAAATAGCCAGCCCATCTCTCTTCTCCAGCCCTACAAAGAGTGAGGACATCTGCTAAGGAAACTGAATAAAATACTGAGGCATAAATGCATTGTATTCTCAAACCTAACTGTTATATGTATTATGCACATTCTCCCCTTCCATTTCTTAATCCCTCTTTTCCATTTATGCCCCATTCTTCCTTCTTCAAACCATCTTTTATTTTCCCCCGAATTCTAGCATTTGTTTTTTTCCTCTATTAAGCAGAATATTTCCTTGATTTTTAATTAATTAAAATCTCTATGATCTGCCCCTTCATCTCTCCATTTTACATATCTCTTCCTCCTTGCTCCCTTTTCTTCCTTCATTCCCATTTTATTTCCCTTCTGCATTCCATTCCATTCTATTCCATCCCCTTCCAAATCTCGCTAATACTCCCTCTCCTCTCCCAGAACTTTAATCAGCTCCATTCTTTGAAGTCTCTGAGGGTTAATTGCTCCCCTGTGATAAGGGGTGCAGGTGAACTAAACTAAAGTAAACTAAGCTGGGAAACTTGGTATATACAAAACTCTCTTCCTAGGCAAACTCAAGTGCCACAAACATAGGTAACTATTGCCAGATCTACATTGGCAGAGAAAATCAATGCAAGCTGCATAATTCTAGCTATGTGAATTGCATAGCTGGAGTTGATGTTCATAAGAACCTAAGAACAGCCATACTGGGTCAGACCAAAGGTCCTTCTAGCCTGGTATCATGTTCCAATGCCAGATGTCCCAGAGGGACTGAACAAGACAGGGAATCTTCAAGCAATTCCTCGCCTATCACCATTCCCAGCCTCTGACAGAGGCTAGGGACACCATTCCTACGCATCCTAGCTAATAAGTATTGATGGACCTAACCTCCATGAATTTATCTAGTTCTGTTTTGAATCCTGTTAAAGTCCTGGTCTTCACAACATCCACTGGCAAGGAGTTCAACAGGTTGACTCAATGCCGCATGAAGAAAAACTTTCTTTTGTTTGTTTTTAACCTGCTACCTATTAATTTCATTTGGTGACCCCTAGTTCCTGTGTTATGGGAACAAGTAAATAATTTTTCCTTATTCACTTTTTCCACACCAGTCATGATTTTATAGACCTCTATTATATCCCCCCTAGTCTCCTCTTTTCTAAGTTGAAAAGTCCCAGTCTTTTTAATCTCTCTTCATATAGGACTCATTTCAAACTCCTAATCATTTTCGTTGCCCTTTTCTGAACCTTTTACGTACTTTGCATTGATTTTCTGGGCCAGCCCCCCAGCAGGAAATGGATGGAAGTAATGTTTCCATTGACTTCCTTTACTTCTCACAACAATGAAGACGACTGGTGCCAATGGGGGTGCCCTCAGCATTCGAATTAGCAGAATCAAACCCCAGAATATTGATTACTGTAGCGTTGATCCTCCTGCAAGTGGAGACATGGCCTAATAGGAAATTTTTGAAGGGAGTAGCTATGGACTTTGTGCTTGGCAATAGTAAGACTTCCTGAATGGTGTTTTGGAGACTAGACCACACAAATATCATTAATATGTAATCCAATTATGCAGCCTGAGCTATAGAGGAAAATGGCATCCAAAGTACAGCTCCAAAGATACAGCATTTCTTAGCAGAATTTCTATATATTACTGGAGCAGATTTTGGAGGGAGGAGGTTGTTTTTTGTTTTATTTTTGGTGGAAGCGCCACTTTTTCTATGGAAAAAACATTTTATGACCTGCCATAATTGGTTTTTCCCCCATAGATTTATAGACTGCAAGGCCAGAAGGGACCAATGTGATCACCTAATTTGGCCTCTTGATATGTTCCCCCAAATAATCCCTTGAGCAGATCTTTTAGAAAAAAAATCCAATTTAATTCCAAAATTGTCAGTGATGAAGAGTCTACCACTATCCTTGCTAAATTTTTCTAATAGTTTATTACTCACTGTTAACATTTTATATTTTATTTACAGTCTGAATTGATCTAACTTCCACTTCCAGTCATTGTGTTGCATCCATATCTCTTTGTGCTTCGCTGTAGAGCCCCTTTAAAAATGTTTGTTACCCATGTAGACAATTAGGCCTGGTCTACACTAGGACCTTAATCTGAAATTAGCCCCCCCCAAGATCGAATTTGTAAGCGATGCATCCACACTACCATGCCCATTATTCCAGAATAAGGGGCCATGGAATTAAAACTCTATAGTCCTGATTTTCATGAGGAATAACCCTATTACTGAACTTATAAGTCCAAAATAATGTTAGTGTGGATGCTCCAGTGTTGCTAATTTGAACTTATCCTACAGCTCCCCAGAATGCTTTCTGGTGCTCTGGGTCTGGAGTAGCACATCCACATTATTGGAGCCTGCCTTGGATACATTTGATTCTTCCCCTTACTGAGGACACGTAACTTAGAATTTGTAAAATCAGGTGCTCAGAAGTCGAACTTAGTAAATTTGGACTAATCTCCTAGTGTAGACATGGCATTAGAGACTGAAATGAAGTCATCCTTTAGCCTTCTCTCTGTTAAACTAAGTAGATTGAGCTCTTTGAAACTGTCACTGCAATGCAGGTTTCCTTTTAGTCACTCTTGGGGCTCTTCTTGGAACCTTCTCTAGTTTATCAACATCCTTCTTGAACTGTGGACACCAGAACTGGACACTGTACTCCAGCTGAGGTCATATCATATAAAGAGGTAAAATCGCTTTACTCCAGCTCAAGATCCCCCTATTCATACATTCCAGAAACAGATTGACTCTTCGAGCCACAGCATAGTATTGGGAGCTCAAGTTCAGCTCATTATCCATCAGAACCCCCAATTCCTTTTCAGAGTCCCTACTTCCCAGAATAAAGTCTCCCAGCCTATAATTATGGCCTATATTTCTATGTTGTTCCTTTCTCTTTATATCAAGGAAGAAAGTTTAAGTGACTTAGAATGGAAGAAGAGAATGTCAGAGCCAGTATTAGAATAAAGAAGTTTCTGCTTTGCATGACTGTGTTTAGTACATTAGACCATGTTTCTTTATATGCTATTGAGATTTGCTTACAGACCAGAGCAGCTAGACGCTGAAAGGCAGGATTTGTCAGTTCCAGTATTGTAAGTGCCATCCTCAGTCAAGGATTTTTATCTATTGATCTTTCAAAACAAAAAAGACCCACATGGATTGTTGTCCAAAGGCCATGAAAAAGCCAGCCTTGGAGAGACACTGAATAACATGATTTTTTAAGGGTGGGGAGAAGCAGCAGCACCATAACAGTCATTCACCACAGCAAAAAGGGCAAGAATCTTACATTATTATCAAAACAAAGATGTTACCTCCTTCAGCCCCAAACAGTAGTTAACCAAAATTCAGGTGACCTCAGCCCTTAGAGAAGATTGCTAAAGGTCTCCTACCTCCTACCTGCTGCTCCTGTACCTGTACCATTGTTAGCTGAGAATGAAGAAATGGGAAGAGATCACATCACTAAGCTTCTTTATTTGCTTTGCAATGGGCTTTTAATTAAACCTTCAGACAAGCAAAGCCTTGCAACAAATGTGCCCAATTTTGTCTAGAAGATGCTACTACTGTAGCTTATCCCTTGGGCAGCACAAAAACAATTTCCCAAAACTGAGTTTTAAATTTAGTGTTGTTGTTTGAATTATAACTCTGTCTCCAACAAGGATGAAATGAAAAGAATATATAACTACTTAAAAAAAATTACCTGACAGTTTGTGCCTGGCCAAATTAGTTCTAAGACTTGCCAATTAACAATTCAAGTAATGCTGTTCATAGCAAATATAAATTCCATCTCATTCCTTAGCTTCAGACAAGTGACACAATAACATCAGAACCAAAACAGATTGTGGAAGATAAGTGACCCATAAAATATTTGAATAATATCCTGTCCAGAAACAAACCAAATATTCATGCACTCATTAAAAGGAAGATGTAGAGAAACAGCCTTCAACTATGGATATATTTATTTCTGTACATCACTACACTAATTATATATTCCTTAATGTGCTGCCGTGTTTTGAGATCATTTTGCATCTATTATTTTGCAGCAAACAAGTAGCGATTTCATCTCCGCAATGAATTGCTATAAGATGACACATGTCCATTTCACTTAAAACTGTTTGAATGAAACACTCTTGGGAATGAAAACAAGGCTGTGTTATCACCCACACAAATAATAGATGTATCATGTATAAATGTCATGAAAACACTGGAGAGAAACTATTCATTGGTTATCAGTGGGGCACTACCAATTTCACAGCTGTGAAAAATGTGTCACTGACTGAGAAATAAGCTCTTTTCCCATGAAATTTGATCTTCCTCTGCTGCTGGGAGCATCCCAAATGAGGGCTCCTACCTGGTTGTCCAAGCCAGGCTACATAGGGAGAGATCAGAGGCAGTGCAGAAGTGAGGATGGTAGGCCAGACTCCTGTAGCTTGGGTCACCCCCCCCCCCACTCCCACCCCAGCTCCTGACAAGGTTCAGGGTACCCCTGATGGCCCCCCCAAATTGGCCTGGGCCACAGGTTAATCCACCACTGGCGAGGACTAATAGCTAGGAACCCCCGGGTTGGGCACTCCCAGCAGCATGGGGGAGATCGGACCCACCTTCACCTTGGAGATCGTCCTCTGGCTGCCCAGCCATAGGGCTTCCTGAAGCCAGCAGAGCAAGGGCACCATTTCAGGAGAGCAGGAGGGGCAGCAGCTGTGCGCACCGGGACACGGCTTGCTTTTCCCCCGTTCCGCTGAGGAAAAGGGAGCGAGTAGAAAGTAGTTGGATTCCGTGCATGCCTCTCACTCCTGGCTGGGGAGGGGAGGGACAGAGGAGTAATTCATGAAATACAGGTACTTTCCTCTCACTCCCTGGTAGGGGAATGGGAAGAAAAGCAAGTTGCATCCCAGTATGCACAACTGCTGGCCCATCTCCCCCACCTCACTCTCCTGAAACAGCATCCTTATGGCAGAGGTGCCAGAGGCGGGCCAGAGCTCCGCTCAAAAGTAGCCGTGCAGGAAAAAAGCAAGCCTCCCTAGTAAGCCAGGACTAGCATCTAGGGCCCCTGGCTGGGGTACACCCAGCAGCATGGGGAGATCACATTCAACTCCCTCCCTGGAAGCCTCTTCCTGCTGCAGAAGGCTCTGTTACTGCTGCTCCCAGTTGTGGATCTAATGCATCCAAGGGTGCTGAGGGAGTTGGCTAATGTGATTTCAGAGCCATTGGCCATATTTTTGAAAACTCATGGCGATAGGGGGAGGCCTGGGCAATTGGAAAAAGGCAAATGTAGTGCCTATCTTTTAAAAAGAAGAGAAGGAGAACTACAGACCAGTCAGTGTCATCTCAGTTCCTGGAAAAAACATGGAGGGAATCCTCAAGGAAACCCTTTTGAAGCACTTGGAAGAGAGGACGGTGATCAGGAACAGTCATCGTGAATTCACCAAGGGCAAGTCATGCCTCACCAACCTGATTTCCTTCTATGACATGGATATGGGGAAGGCACTAGACATGATATACTTTGACTTTAGCAAAGCTTTTGATATGGTCTCCCACAATATTCGTGCCAGCAAGTTAAGGAAGTATGGATTGGATAAATGGATTATAAGGTGGTTAGAAAGCTGGCTAGATTATCGGGCCCAACAGGTAGTGATCAATGACTCGATGTCTGGGTGGCAGTCGGTAGCAAGCAGAATGTCCCAAAGGTCGGTTCTAGGGCTGGTTTTGTACAGCATCTTTATTAATGACCTGGATGAGGGAATGGGTTGCACCTTCAGCAAGTTTACAGATCACACAAAGCTAGGGGGAAGGGTAGCTACATTGGAGGTTAGTGATAGGCCCCAGCGTGACCTCGACAAATTAGAGGATTGGGCCAAAAGAAATCTGATGAGGTTCAACAAGGACAAGAGTAGAGTCCTGCACTTGGGACGGAAGAAACCCAAGCATTGTTACAGGCTGAGGACCAACTGGCTCAGCAGCAGTTCGGCAGAAAAAGACGTGGGAATTACAGTAGATGATAAACTGGATATGAGTCAACAGTGGGCCCTGGTAGCCAAGAGGGCTAACAGCGTATTAAGTTGCATTAGAAGCAGCATTCCCAGCAGAATGAAAGAAGTGATTATTCCCCTTTATTCAGCACTGGTGAGGCTTCATCTGGAGTTCTGCGTCCAATTCTGGGCCCCCATTATAGAAATGATGTGGACGCATTGAAGAAAGTCCAGCAGAGGGCAACAGAGCTCAGACTGAATGCCATTCTTATTGGAAAGAAGGAAAATAGGGTTTTTTTTGCTGCCACTGGCTTGCATCACATAAGGTTAGAAGAGACCTGAGGAGGTCACCGAGTCCAGCTGCCTGCTCAAAGCAGGACCAACCCTAACTAATGCTTTATAGAAACAAGGATGCTGGAGCTGGAGTGCTATTGTAGTGATAAAATGTAGGTAAGAACTTATAGGACACAATTCTTCTCAGTATCGAACTCAGCTCGATGCAGGAGAATTAGTGTAAGGGGACTGTTACCTCTTACTAAAACTCTGTGGGAGTTTTTGGTTTACCAGCTTCAGAAGGGGAAGGGTTCATGAGACTGACAGACCCCAGAGACAATGGAAAGCAGTCAACACTCCAGCTCAGCCTGACTGACAGGTTGTAAGTGGGGATTGTTCTGGCTCTGTCTCTGAACAAACAAGCTGTGTGCAGAAGAGGTCCTGCAAAGACAGAGAGCTGAAAGAGGAGTACAAGAAGAAGTCCTGCAGCGACAGAACCAGACACAGACAGGCCAAGCAGTGCAGACCCTGTGTTGAGCAGCAGACTGGCAGTGCTCAGAGAGCCAAAAGGAACAGAGAAGCAACACAAGGAGCTGGAACTGGCCAAGCAGCACAGCCTGCAGCTGGATGTGGTGAGCTACTGGGACCTGCAACGTGTGGGGAAAGGCTCTGGACTGGGAGAGGGGTCTGGCCACTTAGAGACTGAGGCTGTGTGGTCACTGCCAGTGCAAACGTGTCCAGCCTGCAGCCCCTTGCAGCACATCCAGGGCTTCTAAGGAAGAGACTGTGAACTGTCCTTACACTCTGCAGACTGCTGTGTTGATGTCCCTGTGCTACAGAGCAGGGCTGTGTGTTCTCATTTAACCATTCTCATTGTTTCTTATTCTATTCTCTTTAATCAGTTGATGTTTAATAAATTGTATTTGCTTTGAACCTTATGAAGTGATCACTGGGCCAAGAAGGCATGCAGTGTAAAGAGAGCACCTCGGAGTGGGGACACCCTAACTCCTGCCCCTAGTGACTACAAGGTCAGGGATTAAGCCCCAGGAAACCTGGGCCCAGCCTTGTTGGGGTTTCAAGGGCTCTGCTACTCAGGAGAGTGGAGGGGGAGCCCTCAGGATCAGGGAGCCGTGGGGTAAAGGAAGTGGGAGCGGGGACTCAGATCCTTTCACTGCTTCATTTCACCGGGGTGTATAGAAGCCAGGAAAGTTCCCCACAAGAGCGGGACCATTCCCCCGCTTACATTAGGGACTGCCAGGCCATGTCTACACTAGGAAACTATTTTGAAATTAATAAATTCGACTTAAGAACTCCCAATTTAACAAATTCAAAGTAGTGTGTCCTCGCTATAGGGAAGCATTGAAATTAGTCCAAGGTGGGCTCTGTTAATGTTAGGACTTAGAGCCCTAGGAAGCACTGGGGAGCTGCAGGAGGCCTCCTGGAGGCCAATAAATTCAAATTAGCAGCACCGGAGCATTCACACTAACATTATTTCAAATTAGTATTTCAGAATTACTATTACTCCTTGTGAAAAGCAAGAGTATAGAGTTTTAATTTCCTGGCCCATTATTTCACAATAGCAGAGATGGTAGTGTGGACGCACCGCTTAGAAATTCAAACTTGGGGTAGCAGGCTATTTCGGAATAAGGTTCTAGTGTAGACCAGGACTCAGGGAAATTGTTAGACGTCACTGATTCTAATCAGGCCTGATGCCATTCTGAATTAGTGCTGCATAGAAGCTATTCTCACTTATGCCATTGTCATATGGACCTTTTGGACCCTTCCACCCACAGAAAACAGTCTACATCCCCACCCATCCCTCCTCTACACCATGAAGGTGAAGTGAGGTGGAAGACCCAGAAGATGGTTCCACTATTTTACATTAGCAGCAAGCTCTCTTCTAGATGTAAGCGGGGGAATGATCCCGCTATTGTGGGGAACTTTCCTGGCTTCTATACCACCCCGGTTAAATGAAGCAGCGAAAGGATCTGAGTCCCCGCTCCCACTTCCTTTACCCCACGGCTCCCTGATCCTGAGGGCTCCCCCTTCACTCTCCTGAGTAGCAGAGCCCTTGAAACCCCAACAAGGCTGGGCCCAGGTTTCCTGGGGCTTAATCCCCGACCTTGTAGTCACTAGGGGCAGGAGTTAGGGTGTCCCCACTCCGAGGTGCTCTCTTTACACTGCAGGCCTTCTTGGCCCAGTGATCACTTCATAAGGTTCAAAGCAAATACAATTTATTAAACATCAACTGATTAAAGAGAATAGAATAAGAAACAATGAGAATGGTTAAATGAGAACACACAGCCCTGCTCTGTAGCACAGGGACATCAACACAGCAGTCTGCAGAGTGTAAGGACAGTTCACAGTCTCTTCCTTAGAAGCCCTGGATGTGCTGCAAGGGGCTGCAGGCTGGACACGCTTGCACTGGCAGTGACCACACAGCCTCAATCTCTAAGTGGCCAGACCCCTCTCCCAGTCCAGAGCCTTTCCCCACACTTTGCAGGTCCCAGTAGCTCACCACATCCAGCTGCAGGCTGTGCTGCTTGGCCAGTTCCAGCTCCTTGTGTTGCTTCTCTGTTCCTTTTGGCTCTCTGAGCACTGCCAGTCTGCTACTCTACACAGGGTCTGCACTGCTTGGCCTGTCTGTGTCTGGTTCTGTCGCTGCAGGACTTCTTCTTGTACTCCTCTTTCAGCTCTCTGTCTTTGCAGGATTTCTTCTGCCCACAGCTTGCTCTGCTCTTTCAGCTCCCTGTTTGCTCAGAGAGAGCCAGAACAATCCCCACTTACAACCTGTCAGTCAGGCTGAGCTGGAGTGTTGACTGCCTTCCATTGTCTCTGGGGTCTGTCAGTCTCATGAACCCTTCCCCTTCTGAAGCTGGTAAACCAAAAAACTCCCACAGAGTTTTAGTAAGAGGTAACAGTCCCCTTACATAGTAAGGGGTAACAGTCCCCTTACCGCATTTTGTCGACGGAAGTTTTGTCGACAGATACTGTCGACAAAACTTCCGTCGACAAAGAGCGTCCAGACACATTGAGTTCTGTCGACAAAGCAAGCTGCTTTGTCGACAGAACTCCGTAGTCTGGACGCAACGTTACAGGCAATAACACCTTCTGTCGACAGAGTTCTGTCGACAGAAGGTGTTATGCCTCGTAAAATGAGGTATACCAGCGTCGACAAAACTGCTGAGTTCTGTCGACGTTATGTTGACAGAACTCAGCGGTAGTGTAGACGCTGGTATAGTTTTGTCGACAAAAGTCCACTTTTGTTGACAAAACTAGGTAGTCTAGACACACCCATAGAGAATTACTGCCCGGTCTGGCTCCCTTGAGCCACCTCTGTGCAATTTCTTAAAAATGCAGAATGCTAGCCAAAGCCTGAAGAGGGTTTTACCACTGCATCAGAGGAAAGACAGTGCTAAGGGGAAAGTAGGTCATCTACTAAATTAAGATGAAATTAATAACTGAAAAACAGATGAGATGTGGAGCTCTTTTAAAATCAATAAATCTGTAGCAAGACAGAAAAGACATGAGCATAAATTGGGACTGGAACAATAAGAATTAGGAAGTAAACTAAAGAGCAGGTAATGGGATAATTAGGAAACGTCAGGATTTGCAGGCGACAGAGGCAATTGCTTTCTAAATGAGTGTGTGCTGGCATGTAACACTACACTCCAGCCTGAGTAAAGAGCAGTGTGATGCTGCCGAGGCCCAGGAGTAGGGCAAGGAGATGTCTACACTGCTGTCAGAAGTATGACTGTAGGACAGGCTAGCCCCGCTGTGCTAGCTTTCATCTAGCCAGCTTTGCTAAAAAATGTGGCAGCAGAGGCAGATGAGCAAAGCAAGTATGATCTCTAATGTCACAGCCTAGCACGCCCTGAAGCCTGTGCTGCCGTGTCCTCATGCTATTTGTAGCTATATATTAAAGCTAGCGCGAGTATGCCTAACAGAACTGCCATCGCACCTGGAATGAGAGTGTAGCCATTCCCCAGTTCCTGGTTTTCCACCCACACCCCACGGGCTTCAGTTCTTCTCCCTGCATGTAAATGACCTGTCAGGGAACCTAAAAACATAGCAAGCACATGTTAGCATTGCCACTCACTTAAGGGCAGGAAATGGATGTAGGAAGCCCCAGTGAGACAGGGCTCAGGGCCCACCTGCAGGTAAAGGCTGAACCTAATTTAATAACTCAGAGCACCAAGCATCCCAAGGAGGATGAGAGCACAGTTAGGTTATGGATCTTCTAGTCCTGATGCTCTGCTCAGGAAAGCTGACCAGCTGCAGAGGAGCATAAGAGTTCTAGTATTTGTTAAGTATCAGAGGGGTAGCCGTGTTAGTCTGAATCTGCAAAAGCAGCGAGGAGTCCTGTGGCACCTTATAGACTAACTGAAGTGTTAGAGCATAAGCTTTCGTGGGCAAAGACCCACTTCGTCAGATGCATGTCTAGTATTTGTTGTTCAACCTCCTATGTCCTCCTCCCTCCCTCTATGCTCTCTCCAATTCACAGCTAGGCTTATTTGGCCTAATTTAGCCCTTTGCTGTTGGAATATTATGTTCATTTCTGGGCACTACCATTAACTTGAAGATTACTGAGAAATCTTGGAATATCAGTTAAGTGTCAAAAAGGCTGGAGGCATTGACTCGCAGTACAAGGCATGATTAAGAGAGTTAAATGTCTAGCTTGGCTAAGGAGTGAATAAGTGACACAGGGAGAGGAAGGCATGGAATGGTGAGCCTACAGATATTTAAAGTGAGTAAAACCAAAGAACAAGAAGAGTGACACAGGGTGGTGAAAGTCAAGAACTTCTAAATCAGATCAAGTGAAAGGGAACATTTAGCTTGCTGCCAGGAAAAACACGCGGCTGTGAGATGTATCTAGATATGGAAAAGTCTCCCAAAGAATATGAGAAAAGCCCAATCTCTTAGAACATTCAAAATAAGCCTATAGTGTAGGCAGCAAACCTCTGGTGGCAGACAGGCAGACTGCATGCTCCGACAGAGCTGTTTCACGTGTAAATGCTGTGAGGACACACCACAATCCAAGATGTATCGAACAACATGGCAGTTCGGTGAAGTTAATACAATTCAGGTAGCTTATGGAAATACTGATAACCCAGAAAGGTTTCTGTTGTTCAGGCTTTAAAGTATATTCTAATTTGTTTGTAGCAGTCCGCCAAATGCAATGGGTGGGAGCATCCCCTCCTGCAAAAAAAAAAAAAAAAGGGGGGGGGGAGTTTGGGGAGAGGAAATCTCCAAGTGGACTCCTTCACACTGATTGCCCACATTGTCTGCCTGGGCATCCACCTTTGGATCCTAAAGCGTGGAGTTCAGCATTTCTGTCCAAGTCCCACCAGCTTTCCATGTATCCAGCCATCCAGGTTCCCATCTCAGCTACGTCTACATTGGCAAGATTTTGCGCAAATATTTTTAACGCAAGAGTTTTTGCATTAAAGTATTTGCGCAAGAGAGCGTCTATACTGGCATGTGCTTTTGCGCAAGAGATGTGCTTTTGCACAAAAGCATCCGTGCCAGTGTAGATGCTCTCTTGCGCAAGAAAGCTCCGATGGACATTTTAGCCATCGGGCTTTCTTGCACAAGAAATTCATGTTGCCTGTCTACACTGGCCAAGAACAGTTGCGCAAAAGGGCTTATTCCTGAGCGGGAGCATCATAGTTCTTGCGCAAGAAGCACTGATTTCACACATTAGAACGTCAGTGTTCTTGCGCAAGAACTCCCCGCCAGTGTAGACAGGCAGCAAGTTTTTGCACAAAAGCAAGTGCTTTTGCGCAAAATCTTGCCAATGTAGACACAGCCCTCCAGAGGTGAGAGTGCATCTCTGAGTAACAATGTAGGGATTGCTTGGGTAAGCATTTCTGACCACTGTGCTGAGACAAGAATGCTTCCCTTGCTTGCCAGCATGACTTGGATGAGTCCAAAGGCAACAGTGACACGGATAAACTCCTATACACACACTTCCAGCTGTCTATAAGGGAGAGATTCCCTATAATAGCAGCTGGGGCAGTAACACACATGCTACCCTTGGTTCCCCCTCCTTGCAGCTTGTACATGTGAGGATGTAGAAGGGTGCTTCTTTCTTACTTCCTCCTCCCTTCCCCCTTCTACTCTATATGGCAAGGCTGGGGGAGAACTCGCCCATTCTACTCATTCCTGTTGCTATTCAGGCTGGTTGATTGGCCGTCTCCTGCTGGAAAGTGGGGTGGTGTCTGTTTGCTCTAGGTGCTGGCAAGAGGCCATTTTATGCTCGATTTGCTCTTGCTGCTGGCATATGACCAGTTTGATTGTTCCAATCCCACCCTTATCTAGTGAGTTAGCTTTGTCACTATGCCAGTGGCTAAGCCAGTCACTTAAATTTGTGTGGGGCCAGGAAGAGATTTTTCTCATATGGCAAAATTAGCAAACTGCTGTGTGGATTTTTTCCACCTTCCATCTAGCATTTCAGGGGTCTAGTTTTGGGAGTTAAATTATATTCTCACACCTATAGCAGGTTCCAATGCAATTGGGGGTAGGATAAAAAGGATCTAATATGGCTCTCTCTCTCTCTCTGATATATACACACTGGGACAAAATGGTTGCAGATCCATTTTGGGAAACTACTCCTGAATTTTACTACTGTAACTATTATTGAGAGTTTTATCTTCTTATTGCCTGTATAACAATGAGTTGACTGTGGTATTTGAAATACTTCTATGTTAACACATGATTTAACAGCAGATTTTCCTCATATTTTTTACTATTTACTCATATTTGAATAATTCTACATATTATTTTTGAACATTTCCTCATATACATATCCCAACAACTTTGTTTACTATAAAATCATTTTGTCTATTTTAAAAATATGCACATGTTAACAGTTTAGTGAACAGTGGATATCTTTTCCATGTTGAATATAGAAAATGTATTTTGAAAATGGATGTATATATTTATAATAAGTGAATTCTACCAAACCAAATTATATTTTATGTAATTTTAGCATAATATCCATGTTCACTTTGAAGCATTTTCATATGTATTTAATTTTTCATAGTTGTGAGAAATTATGGGAAACAGCCAACAGGGTGTGTCAGACAATATTTAATGGACATCAGATGTTGATCTCAAAAAGTTAAAGCTTTATAACTATACACAATTTATGTAAACATCACATGTCAAAATATACAAAATGAATATCCTTAAATCAAACTCTAATTCAGGCATTATTCTTTTTGCCTATCAGTAAATTATGGTAATTAATCAACAGAAATGTGTATGTGTGAGTATGCATGTGTGAGTGTGTGTATTTGTGTGTGCGCATACACACTGAAACTTACGGTTACCAACATTTCCCAGTAAAAACAAAATTGAATCCTTCCAACCCTAGAATACGGGACTTGATGCTACACATATCTGACTCCATAGCTGCTGGCCCATCGAATCTCAGTAGGTCTAGTCTACAAAGCCGTGAAAGCTACTCATGTTTTGAGCAGAGAGAAAGTACTTCATAGCTGCTGCCTGCAGTGGATTTAGATTTTAGAGAGCTATTAAGTCCTTCCTCTTTCCCAGGCACAGTGCCCAGCCCAGCCCAGCCCAGCCCAGCCCAGCCATATATGAAAGTGATTTTAAGCCAGTAACAGATTGTGTATGTGCAGTGAAATATTCTTTATGCACATTTTTTTCAAACAAAGGAAATCTAGTACAAATATCAAGACAAAGAACTGCATGAACTTTGCAAATACATGTGAGAAGAAAGGTACAGGAAGTCAAACTCTTGACTCCACTAGTTTTGACAGAGTCCCTATAAATAGCCCAAATATGTGTCTTTCTTCCCTTCAGGAATCCTATTCTCTTACTTTTCTCAAGTGATAGATTACAGATGTAACTTGACTTCACCTGAATGGGTATAAAACCAGTAGTTCTGATTTAATACAGTCAAGATCCAGTCTTCTTTTCCAATAATGAGATCAAAAAGATTTCCCTGAAAAATAAAATTGCATATTTGCTGTGGTCTAGGAAGTCTATGTGCTGGCTGAGTTTGAATGCTTAAGTAGCTTCCTAATGTCAGCCAGTTTCAATAATTCAGCTGAATCTGCATTTGAAAAAGACAAGCTGCAACTTTAATTATCCATGAGACACTCTAAAGGTAATGTCTGTATGCCATACGCTCCTAAGAATCTTCTTTTCCCTTGAGTTTAATCAGCAGTACTTGGACTGACAGTGAATATAGTGATTAAGGCGGGGGGCTAGGAAGTACATACCCTCACAGTTTGTAAGTGGGGGGGACTCAGTACAATGTGTCCGAGTCCCTAGTAGAAAAGCCAATTGTGAAAGAATGCAGCTTTTTTTCCCTCGACAGAACCTGAGATGAAGTGAAAAGATGGAAGAAAGATATTCAAGTTCATCCACTCATAGAATCATAGAACACTAGAACTGGAAGGGACCTCGAGAGGTCATTGGGTCCAGTCCCCTGCCCTCACAGTAGGACCAAGTACCATCTAGACCATCCCTGATAGATGTCTATCTAACCTGCTCTTAAATATCTCCAGAGATGGAGATTCCACAACCTCCCTAGGAAACTTATTCCAGTGTTTAACCACCCTGGGTATGTCTACACTACTCCGCTAGTTCGAACTAGCGGGGGTAATGTAGTCATCCGCAGTTGCAAATGAAGCCTGGGATTTGAATTTCCCGGGCTTCATTTGCATTAAGCCGGCCGGCGCCATTTTTAAATGCTGGCTAGTTTG
This sequence comes from Pelodiscus sinensis, assembly GCF_049634645.1. Taxonomy (NCBI): domain Eukaryota; kingdom Metazoa; phylum Chordata; order Testudines; family Trionychidae; genus Pelodiscus; species Pelodiscus sinensis. The sequence continues at coordinate 27,828,827 of NC_134720.1, read as the reverse complement.
AACCCCGTGCCACACGTAGCTTTTCCTAATGTCCAGCCTAAGCCTCCCTTGCTGCAGTTTAAGCCCATGGCAGGGGCGAACAAACTTGGTGTTCCCTCTTCTCATCCAGAACTCTGGGTATGTCTAGGCTACATCCTTTCTGTTGCCAGAGGGATGAAAATTAGACATACCGAAATTGCTAATGAAGCGGGGATTTAAATATCCTGCGCTTCATTAGAATAAAAATGGCCACCGCTTTTTGCCGCTGCGGCAATTTGCCGGCAAAAAGCTGCAGTCTAGATGGGGATCGGTTGACAAGGGAAGCCTTTTCCAACTGATCCTGTAAACCTTGTCAACCAATCCCTGTCTAGACTGCTGCTTTTTCTGGCAAATTGCCACATCGGCAAAAAACATTGGCCATTTTTATTCTAATGAAGCGCGGGCTATTTAAATCCCTACTTCATTAGCAATTTCGGTATGTCTAATTTACATCCCTCTGGCAATTTGCCAGAAAAATCCATGCTAACCTCAATGGGTATGTCTATACTACCACCCTAGTTCCACGAGGCGTATAGATAGTTCGGATTAGGCTTCCTATTCCGAACTATCTAGTTGGTCCCGCGTGTAGCCACGGGCACGGAGTCCACACTAGCGGACATTTAAAAATGGTGGCGCCCAGCAACATGCAAATGAAGCCCGGGAAATTCAAATCCCGGGCTTCATTTGCAAGTTCGTATAACTACATTAACCACCCTAGTTCGAACTAGGGTGGTAGTGTAGACATACCCATAGAGGTTAGCATGGATTTTACTAGACTCCAATAAAACAGTCAAGACTCCCCTGGAACCCAATGAAATGTACTGGTCACATAAGGTTTTACTAATGGGTATTATCACTTTTTCAAAAGCATTCCTAAACAGGAGCAAAGCTACAGCACGTGGGATTAGCCAAAAGTGTTCAAGGGGAGGTAGCGAGCTCTTATCTAAACAATGCCAGGGTGACACTGCAGAACACTGCAGAACAGAGATAGACACCTGGGGTGTGTCTAGACTACATGGCTCCATTGACGCAGCCATGTAGATGAGTTTACTAGACATAGCAAAATGAAGCGGCGATTTAAATAATTGCTGCTTCATTTACATAAAAATGGCCGCCATGCTGTGCCGATCAGCTGATTGTCGGCACAGCGCGGTAGTCTAGACGGGTATCAGCCGACCCCCAGATCCCTTTGTCATCAGATCCTGTAAGCCTCATTTCACAATTGCATAACTCAAATTGCGTAGCTTATTTCAACCTACAGGTGAAGCACAGACACACCCTTACTGTCCTCACTGCTCAGACACCAAACTTTGTAATAATTTCCCATCCTGTCAGATGCATAGAACCAGGCAAAAGACAGGAGTTCTCCAGCACCATTTGTCTGAATGGAAACCTTTAATTGTTGTAATTTGATTGAAGCAGGCCCAAACTTGATGAAGTGAGAGAACTCTGATAACTGGGAAGCTATAACAGCACTGACATGCCCTAGAAACTCTAGCTGCCAAATGCATGATGCTAACTGCATTGGTGGCACCAGGAACCAAAGCCAAATACTCTAAAAATGATCTGCATTTAAAAGCCTTAATGAGCTCTTGAACCCACTAGACTCAATCATTTATTTAAAAACATCTCCATAAATATTAATGTTTGTTTACATATTTTGTATCAAGAGGTTTTGATTTGGCTTGCGAACATGGCAGAAATAAGACCACATTTATCTCTGCTAAAAATCAAAAAATTGCAATATGTTGCCTAGATCTTGGCTTGGATCACATTTATTTGCATAAGTAAGCAAACTGATCATGCAAAAAGATTGAGGAGTAGATAGTAAATGTACAAGTAATACTTAAACAATATGACTCACCTTGACGTTAATGAGACTGTTTAAAAGTCTGTTTCAACTCAGTTGCAAGTTCAAACTTCAACTGCATATTTTTCTTAAATGAATAGAGCTGCTCCTTTTCAAGGGCTGATCACTCTTGATAGCTTTCATTGTTCTTTTCAATTTAAGTACTTCAATAGTAAAGCAACAGTGGAATGAATATAATAAACGAACAGGTATAAAAATGTAGGAAACCCTAGAAATTTGGCACAATACCCACATCTGATAGGCAGTTTATTCTCCAGAAATTAAGTGTGGCAACCATGTGATGTTACATGTTGTTTGTTGTTCTTATTCACTTCCGGGTTGATGAAATATATAGGATAACTATTGCAAAATTTTTCTTGTTGATTCAGTTTTTAAATCTTTGATTCTAATTCACTGGAAGTCCAAACTAAACATCTGCTATCATTATATTTTCTAAATTTATGATTATATTTTTCAGTGGAAAGTTAACTATTAATAATGGAGCAACGTACAAGTATAATTCTTTAGAATGTATAATATGCATATGAGTTGGCACAGGGCAAAGTTTTTACTTATGACAGAGAAGAACATTTTTTTCTCCTGCCAAAAGATAAAAAGTCATGAAAGGACAAAACCACGTGACACCTCATGACAGAAATATATAATCTGCTGGGAGCTCTATCAAATTCAGTGATTTATAAAACCACATGTTGTATGTTTGAGAGCTACTGGCAACAAGCTAATTTCAAATTATTTTCTTTTAGCAATAAGATTTTAAGGAACTCTCTCACTGTGCCACATGACAGTATATCTGCTGGTCTCAGGACAGATAGAACCCACCCACCACCCCCACACATAGCTTCTCTGAGTTTGCTTTTTTCTCTGATCACTGAAAGCTTCATTGAAACCACAAGCTGATTGATATGATATAATTCAGTGGACCCCAACCTTTTAGGGCTGCTGGGGCCGTGCACACGCCCAGAGGTGTGACCAACCATATGCTGTATGCCCAGTGCCAGTGACACCCATGTGCTGCACACCCGGGGCCGGCGCCACTTCCGTGCCACATGCCCAGGAGTCGGCATCACCCACACGCTGCACACCTGAAGCCAGTGCCGCTCCTGCACTGCGTGCCCAGGGGTGGGGACGCCCATATGCTGCATGCCCAGTGCCGGTGCCACCCATGCACTGCACTCCCGGGGTTGGCACCGCTCCTGTGCCGCACACGCAGGAGCTGGCATCACCCACGTGCTGCATGCCTGGGGCCAGTGCCGCTACTGCTCTGCGTGCCCAGGGGCGGGGATGCCCATACGCCGTGCGCCCGGGGTCAGGGTCACCCATACGCTGCGCACCCAGGGGCCAGCACCGCCCATGCACCATGTGCACTGGGAGTTTAAGTCGAACTTAGCCACATTAAGTCAATTTTCTACATAATTAGTCCACACCCCCAAGCCCATTCTGTCGACTTTAAGGGCTATTACACTCAGTTCCTGTAATCCTGCCTTCATGAGGAGTGGCCACTAAATTTGACCTTGCACGGTTGGCTTTGTGGAAGTGCAGACAGTGCTTTGAAAGTTGATGTTCTTGACCTCTGGGAGATGTTCCACAGTGCCCCAGGGTGACCTCTCTGGCCACAATGTTCAACGTCACTGCTCTCCAAGTGAACAGGAAAATCCCCGGGAAAATCTGAATTTCATTTCCTGTGTGGCCAGCATGGCAAGCAGATCTCAGAGCAGGCAGCGCACTTGACCATGAGTTCCCAGGGTCACAGCATGGAGGCTACGTCTAGACTGCACGCCTTTTACGACAGCGGCTTTGTCAACAGTATCTTTCAAAAAAGCCTCTGTCAAATAAGAGCCTCTAGATTGCATTACGCAGATCGAAAAATCGATCTGCTTGTTCAAAAAAAGAGCATCCAGACTGCTGGACGCTCTGTCGAAAAAACAGGTGCCCAGAAGTGCTTCTGGCAGAGCATGGGGACAGCTTTTATTTCCAGGTGCTGCTGCGTGCTCTTTGCAGAGACGTGTGCTTAAAGGGATCCCCCTGGACAGCCTTTGCTCTGCTCCTGGTTCTGGCTTGCCTACCTCCTGGAGGGAAAGCAAAGCTGCTGCAGTGCTCACTCTGGTTGCCCTGCTTCCTCGGACACCACAGCAATTTATTTGCAGGGTTTTTTTTTCTGCTTTTGACCGTGGTTTTGGCCATGGAGCCTAAGCTGCCCCTGGGCAGGTGATGGTCCCAAGCTGCCATCCTGCAGCTTCTGCTGCATTTGCATGACTCTCATGAATCTCCTGCCCCATATGGACCCGGACCGCACCAAGGAGACCCTCCTCTGGGATTCAGGAGCTCTGTCCTTGCCCCCAAACTTTTTTGGGGACAGGCAGATTTGGAGGCACAAGACAAGTACGTACTGGTGGGACCAGCTCGTCATGCAGCGCCGTCGCAAAGGGGGGCCCCCGCGAAATTGTGCTGCCCTGGGCCCTGCGAAATGGTCATCTGCCCCTGTCTCTGGGGCTTCCCTGAAGCGGGAGCTCTGGTCCTGGGCCCTGGCATATCCCTGCCGCAGCTCTTTGACCTTTACCCTCACTTGTGCCATGGTGCAGGGGTGATGCCCTTTGGTGGTCAGTCCCTGGGCCAGGTGCTCATAGATGTCCGCATTCCTGTGGTGTGTCTGCAGGGCTTCTTCCTGGAACCAGAGCTCCAGCAGGTTTTTTATTTCTGGCCCTGATCAGGCTGGTTCCTGCCTTTTGGTGCCCCTGGTTGGGTCCTCCTCTCTGTCCCGAGAAGGGCCAGGGGGAGGGCCTTGAGGCTGGGTCATGGCTAGCACAGCTGGCACGGGTGCTCTGGCTAGCTGCCGGACAGCAAGACTGGTCTGGGTGCCTGTGCCTTTAAGAGGCTGCGGCCAGGAACCACAGAGGTGCTCTACATGTAAAGGCTAGACTGTCCACCAGGGCTTCTTCCTGGAGGCCTTTTTTAAAAAAAAGAACTGGTTCCCTGCGTCCACACACACCTTTTTTCAACATATCTCTGTTGAAAAAAGCATTCTTCTTCGTAAAACGAGGTTTACCGCTGTCGACAAAACCGCCACGTTCTGTCAATTTACTGTTGACAGAACGCAGCAGTAGTCTAGACGCAGAGATAGTTTTTTTGAAAAAAGGTCACTTGTTTTCAAAAAAACCATGTAGTCTAAACACACTGGGAGTGTGCAGGAGTGTCCTGTGGTTCAGTTTTTAGATCCAAGGAAAACCAGAACACTCAAGAGAGACTTAACCATTTTCTTACTTATTGCAAGCTTTAAACAGTTAACACAGTTATTTAAGTTTTACAAGCCTTACAAACAATTACTATATAAGTTAAAATATTTAAGGTTTAAAATCTAAAGCAATTAATACAGCACAAAGCAATGCAAAAGCAAGTAATAGAAGACTATTCTAATACACTAATTAAGCCTAGTTCACTTACAGTTCACCCTTATGCTACCTACAGTACCAGGCAGGAGATCATGGTTCCTTTGTTTCCCACGCGTCAGAACTCCAGGCACTGGGCTCGCCAATGTGAAGGGGTCCATTCCTTCTTGTTACATCGAAAGTAGGACCTGTGGGTCAATCCTGCTTATTCCCTCCCACTGATTGTTCTTACTAAACCCATTTTATAGCAAAGTGAGACTTGGTCATTCTAGTAATATCTACCAATCAACTACAGTTTACGTAAGATACCTATTATGCCAATATCTAGGATGCATTTTGCTATGCCAAAATATTGTAAAAGTGCTTAATTAATAATTTTTCTGGATGTCTCCTGCATTTTTCTCTTATCAAAATATGGGATGTACTAGTACCCGGTTGTTTCTGGTCTTTTTGGCCTGGTCTCGCTGTCCTGTACAAGTTATGCATAATTGGGCACGCACTGACTTTCCCCCACCCTTTCTGGCCTGGCCTGCGTGCATGCATATGTGCGTGCCCAAGCTTGAATCAGACCTATGGTGGTTGGTTAGAGATCCATACTTTGGACAAGGCCGGGATGAGGCCTAGCACTGCAGACATTGTTGTTCTGGTCACGGGAGAGTCGTTCAGGCTCCCCTACATGGGAGATCAAGGATCTCATTGCTGTGTGGAAAGAGGAGTCTGTTTTCACAGAACTACGAACCAGCAAAAGAAATGCAGATATCTGTGCCAAGATTACAAAGGGCATGGAGGAAAAAGGAGACGCCCGGGGGTGCCTAGCAGTACAGAGTGAAAATAAATACTGCAACAATGGTGGTGGCCAAGCCCCAGATCCTTTAGAATTGCTGGGCCCCCGGGGCAATTGCTCCCTTTGTTCCCTCTATTGATGGGCCTGGTCACTACATACAGCAAGTATCCCAGATTTGATATATAACCTTTTAATCAAACATAACTTTTCCACTTACAAGCCGTAGTATTTTCTGATGAACATTCATATTTTACCATCAAAAATCAGAACCACTATTACTTTGAGGCTACTTTTTTATGACAAAAGGCCCAATAATTAAAATAAAATTATCCCTTTACTCATGACACCCAGATTAACATAAATCAAATTGAAGATTTGTGGGCTGCGGTGAAGCAATATACATCATATAGTAACAAGATACTACCACTCTGTGCGTCGACTATAAGGCGCTATGTCTGGAATAATGTTATTTTGAAATAATAACTTCTGCTTCTCATAGAATCATGGAATCATAGAGCTGGAAAAGACCTCGGAGGTCATCAAGCCCAGCCCCCTGCCCAAGGCAGGACCAATTCCAACTAAATCAACCCAGCCAGAGCTTTGTCAAACCCAAACTTAAAAACCTCTAGGGATGGAGATTGCACCACTTCCCTAGGTAACCTATTCCAGTGCTTCACCACCCTCCTAGTGAAATATTTTTTCCGAATATCCAGCCTAGAACTCTCCCACTGTAACTTGAGACTATTGGTCTGTGGTTCTGCCATCTGTCACCACTGAGAACAGCCTCTCTCCCTCCTCTTTGGAACCTCCCTTCAGGAAGTTGAAGGCTGCTATCAAATCCCCCCTCACCCTTCACTTCTGCAGACTAAATAAACCCAAATCCCTCAGTTTCTCCTCATAGGTCACGTACTCCAGACCCCTAATCATTTTGGTTACCCTCCGCTGGACCCTCTCCAATGAGTCCACATCCTTTCTATAGTGTGGGGGGGGGAGGGGACGGCAGAACTGGACACAATACTCCAGATGTGGCTTCACCAGAGCTTAATAAAGGGGAACAATCACTTCTCTAGATCTGCTGGCAATGTTCCTCCTAATGCAACCTAATATGCCATTAGCCTTCTTGGCTACAACAGCACACTGTTGACTCATATCCAGCTTCTCATCCACTGTAATCCCTAGGTCCTTTTCTGCAGAACTGCTACTTAGCCAGTCGGTCCCCAGACTGTAACAATGCTTGGGATTCTTCCAAGTGAAGGACTCTACACTTGTCCTTGTTGAACCTCATCAGATTTCTTTTGGCCTAATCCTCTTATCTGTCTAGGTCACTCTGGACACTATCCCTGCCCTCCAGTGTATCTACCTCTCCCCCTAGCTTTAGTGTCATCTGAAAACTTGCTGAGGGTGCAATCCTTCCCCTCATCCAGGTCATTATTAAAGATATTGAACAAAACCAGTCCTAGAACCGGTCCCTGGGACACTCCATTTGAAACCGACCATCAACAAGACATAGAGCTATTGACCTGCTGGGCCTGATAATCTAGCCAGCTTTCTATCCAACCTTACAGTCCATTTATCCAATCCAAACTTCTTTAACTTGCTGGCAAGAATATTGTGGGAGACCATATCAAAAGCTTTGCTAAAGTCAAGGTATATCACATCTAGCACCTTCCCCATATCCACTGAGCCAGTTACCTCATCAAAGAAGGCAATTAGGTTGGTCAGGCATGACATGCCCTTAGTGAATCCATGTTGACTATTCCTGATCACTTTCCCCTCTTCCAAGTGCTTCAAAATGGATTTCTTGAGGACCTCCTCCATGATTTTTCCGGGACTGAGTTAAGGCTGACTGGTCCCTGGATTGTTCTTCTTCCCTTTTTTAAAGATGGGCATTGCATGTGCCTTTTTCCAGTCATCCGGAACCTCTCCCGATCTCCATGAGTTTTCAGAGATAATGGCCAAAGGCTTTGCAATGACATTTGCCAACTCCCTCAGTACCCTTGGATGCATTAAATCCAGACCCATGGATTTGTGTCTGTCTAGCTTTTCTAAATAGTTCTTAACCTTTCTCCACATAGGGCTGCGCACCTCCTTCCGATACTGCGTTGCCTAGTGCAGTAGTCTAGGAGCTGACCGTTTCTGTGAAGACAGAGGCAAAAAAAACCATTGAGTATCCACAGGTATCTGCATCCACAGATATGGATGTGGATATCTGTAGTTCATTTTTGCGGATATACAAATTTTGTATTCGGACAAGACACTACCTATCACCTCTTCTCTTTTTAGCTCCTAAGGAAATTCAAGCATGCATGGCAAATGCCAACATAAGTGAGCGCTGAAGGGTATGATTGCCCGCATTCTCTTTGAGGAGTACACTTCACTGCTTGGTTCCTGCAACATCTGTCTGGTTTTACCTATCTTGGGCAGAGTCTCAAGTTTTTTTCCTCTTTGAGCCTTAAAACTAAATTGTGATTTACTCAACTGGAATCCTCATTCAGATAAGTTATTTTTAAAGTTAATCTGGTATCTCAGAATCCCCAGTCAAAAGACTAAGCTGGCCAATGTGTGGTACATTTTTATTTATTACATGAGATTTTATAGTAACTCAATTAACCAAAATTTAAATTTGTTTCTGATCAGCTATTTAATCACTACTCTTACTAGGCATGTTACAGTTATATTTGTTTGTGAAATGCTATTTGAATAGTCCAGAATTCATCCTTTTTTAAAATGCCCTTGTTAACTCTCCAGTTGGGATAAACCTCCAGGATTTCATGGGACAAATGATAGGATGTAATTTGTTTTAGACATAGCACCTCTGTCAACCTCAACAGCCCCCAGCCAATAAGGATGTAGGACTATTGTGTGATTTTGTCATCTTCAAATGAATTCTCAGTTCATACAGAGGTGATGACTTTGTGAAGCTCTCTCTTATTGTATGCATGCTACAAAGAATTCTAAGGCACTGGCTGGACCTTGTCCCAGTAAAGTCAAAAGGGAGTTTTAACACTGACTTATGTTGGAGCAGGAATGGGTCCCCTATTCATGTGAGAAACGTAATACCCACTTCCACTGGAATTCAACAATTTAAAGCAAGAAAGACAGACATTGGCATTACAATATGAAAATGAGTAACATTACTATGATTTTTGGCAGAACTCCTATATAATTACAGAGAGGCAGCTGAGTTAGTCTATAACAGGAAAAACTTAAAAAACAACAAATAGTCTAGTAGCACTTCAAAGACTAACAGAACATGTAGATGGTATCATGAGCTTTTGTGGGCACGACCCACTTCTTCAGATGACCAGAGTGTTGGAAGTCAAGATCCAAGAATTCAGTTCCAGATCCAGAACTCTTGGATCTAGACTTCCAACATTCCAGTCAGCCGAAGAAGTAGGCTGTGCCCATGAAAGCTCATGATACCATCTACATGTTTTGTTAGTCTTTGAAGTGCTACTAGACTATTTGTTGTTTTTTAAGTTTTTCCAATATAATTACAGGCATTCTACCTTGAAATCATGTGGTTTGTGTTTTATTCTCTATGAAGGGAGGGTGAGGTTAGGTTTTTTAAGGTTTGGAGAAGGAGCTTTAAAATTGGACTATGAGTATGTGGGGCAGAGGGATTATAGGTAGCAACATTTTTTGGAAGTATATACTAATTAGAATTAGGGTCTTGGACATATTTTCAGAAGTTGGCAATATATGTTCCCTATAATGTTCTCTATCCATGTGTGGAATAAATTTTGTTATATGCATTGAAACATGTGCAGATGTGCACAACAAGTAGGAACACAGGCTGCCAGCTGCAGGAAACTGTGGGCTCTCTGCTAATCATCTGGGCAGCATTTGAACCTCTCCTGAGTGGCCACCCAAGTGCACATCTTAAAGGGAGCATGGTGACAGTCAAAGCATCACTAAATCATGCAGTAATTGATTGCAGGCCCATTTATGGTATTTATGAACTTGTATACATTTCTTGTTTTACATTACTGTAGAACTTGGGACATATTTTGCTGCATTGATTAATTTAACTGATCATTTCTGTACCTTTAAGCAAGTCGATTCTCAATAAAAATAGAGTGGTAAATTTAAGTATATAATTACTAATAAAAGAGAAAAACAAATAAGTCAATGCAAATAAGGTTTATGGAAAAATAATCTAATTATTACTAGCAACATATTTGGTATGCCCATTGTGTAGCATTCTGGGTGCCTTATTCTTTTTCAGAAGAGAAGATATACCTTCCAAAAAGGACAAAGGCTAACGCTTAAAAAAAAAAAAAGCAACTGATATTTGGAGCCTTCACTTTTTTGGGAGCTCTGCTTAAATTATTCCTGGACTTCACTTTCAGAAGCACTAAGTTGTAGAAGCTCAGCTTATCTAAAAATCAAGCTCAAGCTGTCTTTGTTGTGCTGTTAAATGCACCCCCAATTTCATGTCATCTCTTGCAAATTTAGCTGCTAACCTTCTCTGTTTCATCTGTCCAGGTGAGTGATGATCTTGCTACTTAAGAAACACTTTTGTGAAAAGGTGCATCTTAATCTACAACTGGAATTTTTGGGAGGACAAAACTAGAAACATTCTTGTTGCAAATAGCAAGGGAGTCATTGATGTAACCAAGTCCTTGCTGTTTAGAGCTAAAGAGATAATGTATCCAGTACTGTATAAGTAGCTAGTGCAGGAAGTGGTATTCCGGAGTGACCACTCCCACCATTGTGACACACTCAGCAAATGACCTGCCACCAGGGGCAGATGACGGTTTTGCGGGGCCCCGGGCAGCATAATTCCGCGGAGCTTTCCGAAGCGCAGGGCCCGGGGCAGCCGCCCCGTTCGCCCTGCCGTATATCCACCCCTGCCTGCCACACACTGTATTACCTGTAGTTCCAGGACAGCTTTCAGGATCAACCCATCTAGGGTGTTACATAACTTTTCCTGCACTTGGCTCACTATGGCTAGATTCACATATGATAGAAAGCAAGCAGTCTCCTAGCTAGTTATTATCTAATTTTTGAAGCATTTTTTTTCTGATATTCAACCAGCTTTCAGTTAATTAGAGATGGGGAAAAGGCATTTCTAGCCAATTAAGGTGCAATCTGAGCACCAGGAGGAGCAATGAATCTAGCTAAATAATGCTTTGTTTAGACTCACTAGATATTTTTCATCTATGTGTCATAAATACTGCATTTGCACGCTATGTCTTAGCTACTCAATTGGTATTTTTATACATTACAATTTTATAATCTCCGTCCAATTTCAAGACTAAACTTGAAAGGATTATTACTCACCTTTATAAAACAGAATATTGCATTGTATAAAAACTTTTACAGTTCTCGGCAGAAGGCTTACACAAAAATGCATTGGAAAGGAAACAGGACTGATTTAATTGATTAAACATGTGATTTCATTACAATCACCAATAAAAGTATTGTCTTCATGTATATTACCTGTGGCCACCATGAATGGCAATACCCTATAAAAAAATATAAGGCCTCATTTTTAAATATAATACTTAACTTCTGGGGAATAAGCAACAATACTTGATAGGGTAGTTAATTTACTAGTTCATAAGAAAAATATTCATGTCTGCTAGAGCTTCCTTTATTTTAGAAATAAAAAAATAAAAGATATAAATTGTTAACATTCATTATAGGCATGAACATTCGGACCAATAAACCATTGATCAATACTATACCATATATACTGCCGTGGGCTTTGAGATGGCTTCTTTTAAGCCCACTAAAGTAAATGGATGTATTTCTGACCAAAAATAGAGTTTGAAAACTGATTGTTTGCCAAGTTTGACTATATTGCATTAAAATATAGTGGAGGCCTACAAAGTATGTTATTCTCTCTACCTGACCTTCATTGCATGGTGAATTATGCATAAGTTTCTGACTGATTTTAAGGTGAGTTGCATTCTCATTGCAAACTGACTTTTACATTATTATAGAAAATAATAAAACTGAAGCACAAGCTTAACACTTACTTTTCAGAATGGATTTCCATCAGAAGTATATTGCATTAAGATTAAGGGCTTGATTTTAGGGTGCCTTTACAACGTACTGGCAATATTGAGTCCTACCATGAGTGTGTAAATATAGTGTATGCTCAGTTTTAAAAAGCCACTGTACACTACTAGAGTGGTGTAAACTGGTCTAAGAATAAACAAGAATCAGACCTAGTACGCTATAGGCGGCTAAGGAAATGTAAGACTACACCAGAAAAGATCTCTACTAATGTGACATACAATCATAAATGTAAGTTAAAAATATACCATGCTGTTGGTATATTTCAAATAACTTAGATACTTTACATAGGTTAGATTTTCTCTAACATAAATCAGTACATCTCCTTTTGATCTGTATGGGAATTGTTTCTCTTTTATACCATGACTGAATTGGTTCCTATGTTTATAATCAGGCCCGCCAACAGGGGAGGGGGAAGGCTAAAGGGGACAATTGCCCTGGGGCCCAAAAATTTAAGGGGGCCTAGAGTTCCTGGAGCCCTGGGGCCCTTTGTCACCATAGTGCCACTCCACTTGGCTCCAATGGCTGGGGGGAGGAGGCTGCAGTCTGGGCAGCACTAACAGCACTAATCTTCTGCCTGAGGACCTGCCCAAACATCTACAGCCTCGCTGTTTATAACTGACATCTTTCAACCAAGCACTATCTTTCTTGAAATTGTTCCTTTTCCTACATTACATTACACTGTAGGGCTACGTCTACACTGGCCCTTTTCCGGAAAAGCTTTTCCGGAATAAGGACTTATGCCCGAGCGGGAACAGCGTACGGTTTCCGGAATAGCGGCTGATTTTGTACAGTACAGCGTCGTTGCTTTTCCGGAAATTCAAGGGGCCAGTGTAGACAGCTCGCAGCTTATTCCGGAAAAGCGGCTGATTTTCCGGAATAAGTGGCCCAGTGTAGACACAGCCAATTTCTCTTACAAGTATCAAGTCATGGCAGTGGATTATAAAATGAAAAGTTGATAGAACATAACTTGTTCAGGAATATGAGTTAAATAAAAAAAAATGCATTTAACATCCCCTCTTGCCTCTTGCCAGCCTTTTCATTAACTTCAATTATTTTTGATTTGATAGCTGAACAGGCATTTTACCATTATGAATTTAAAATCTTTTTCCTGGCCAAGATCACTAATAAAGAGCACATAAGCTGGAGAGAAATAGTGATGTGCGGAGATTTCTATTGGAAAGAGAAGGAAAATATCCTAGAATTGCTGATAGGTTAGTAGACTAAGACACTAGAGATTGTCTGCAATATTTCTTTTTTAAAAAGGAAAACTTCTGTGATAAATTGTATACTAATTTCTCTAAATAAACATTTAGTAATTAAGAAAACATGTATTAAACAATTCCAAGGCAGTTTTTTGGAAATCTCTGCAGTTGCTCCAGTATTTCATTTATTAATAATCTCTCTGTAGGGATCTACATTCCCAATAGGGTCCCCAGTGTCGTAGACACTGGAAATTGGAAAGTTAGTGCAAGTGCACATGGAGAGAAAGAGAGATTTCATTTTTTTGTTTGGATTTTGGGGTTTTTTGTATGTTACACACTGAAGGTCAGGGACTTTGAGTAATGTAATTGTTGTTATGACCAAATAATTGAACATTATCTGTCTATAGAGGAAATTGCCTTGATTTCCCATAAAAAGACAGTTCTCATCCAGAATAGTTACACATTTAAATGAAGAGAATGTCTACAGGGAGCTTCTGGAAGGGTTCTTGGAAGTTTCATGTATACTTAATCACATAGGTAATACTATATATGGCCAAAAAAAAAAGAGTCATTGGCCATAGCAATGTAAACAGCAACAAAGGATATGAACAGTAGCAGGTAACATCACCCCTCAAGAATTATGAAGAAAGCCCTCTTTGGAAAACTAGCAATGCTTTAAAACTGAACTTGGAGAGTGAGAACCACTAGTGAATACCCCTCACTCACAGCTTAACATTTTAAGTACATATATTTGCAAAAGCAACACTTTAATCTTGTCTGGAAGGAAGGGTGTTTTATGCATCTCTGCAATATTTTTTCACTTTATTTGAATAAAAATGTTCCATATCCGCTGAATCAGAATTACTGTAGCTTGAAATCCCTGAATCCTTAAGCAACTGAGTTCAAAGAGTACCATATCTTCAATTTATTAAATAAGGGCTCCAGTGGAGAAAGGTTTAAAAATAGTCCATCTAGATAGAGACAGTACTGATAGCATGTAACGCTGTCATTTCATTTAAGGCTGTTTGGAAGAACTGCATCTATGATCTTGTTCAAATAGGGCTGCAGTAGAAAATGAAGGTGCCATAGGATGTTTTAAGGGTGAGCTCCTCCACCATGTAACAGAAAAAAAGTTATTTTATGAAGTGCACAGTGGAAATTATAACTAACATTAAAAGGGATGATTTTGAAATAGAAGCCTTTTCAAACTTGAAGGGGGAAATATGGCATACTTTAGGATTAACCTCTGGTCATGGTATCAGTCTTTTTTGTTTGATTTTTAGCTAGAAGACTGGTGATATGCTGCCTTATCATGCACCACATAAAAGACTATTTTAGCAGAACTTTTGATTTTAAAAAGGTATTTTGAAAATGTCAATAACCAGTCCTTCATATTTTTATCCGACCATTATCTTGCAGACAACATTCCTATGTCTTACAAATGAAATGCAAATACTGTAAAATAACCCAATTTCCTAAACTCACTGTAAATGGTAATGTTTAACTGTATATCCCATATCTATCTATTCAAGTTTTTCTCCCCCACTCTGAACAGTGGCAATGATAAAGGTCTAACAAAGCTCTATAATACTTCAGTTTGTCCTTTTCTAATAAATAAATGAGGTCACAGAGAACATAATTTTTGTCTAGAGTGATTCAGAAATGTATAGCTGCTGTTGTGTCTAAACCTTTGGGAGTTGTTTATAAGAGAACAATTCCAGACGAGCATAATATAGGCCCAGGATATCTGAGGTATAAAGTTTCAGGCAGTGAAACATTTTCAAGCTTTTTTTTTCTCTTCTCAACCATGAGGGCTAGAAATTGACTTTACTGAAAGCAAAGAGGCTATTCTGATGTACTCACAGGACTCCAGGTGATGGAGCCCAAAATACAAACCTATAATGCAGGAGTGGTCAAACTGTAGCTCACAAAGCACATGCAGCTCTTTTACCATTATAGTGTGGCTGGTGGAACCTTTCCCCCAAACCATGCTCCAGCTACCTGACTTGGGGGAAGGGGAAAATTTGGGACTTACCTTGATGAGGGTTCATGCAATAATGGCTTCTTCCCAGCAGGAAGCTCCTGACAGAGCTCAGGGTTTCAGCAGGAGCAAGGTGTGTCCCAGCACCTTAACTTCTGACGATTGTCATATGTGGCTCCGAGGGTCCGTAAGTTTGGCCAATCCTGTGTATGCCTTAACATGGCTCTGATTTACATCAATAGAAGTCGACTGACTTCAGCAGACAGTGGATCAGGAATTCTATTAAAGAAGAATTGTCACAGTGTTACCTGGAGTGGGTTGGAAAAAGGGGAAACTGATTTTTTGTGTGTGAAATTCTCCTCCCTCCCGAATATTTAGGTTGTCAACTATGCTGCTGCAATTTCCAGCTTCCAAAGCTCCCTCTGGTCATGCAGAGGTTAGTCTAGGTTTGGAGTCTTCCAAATCCTGATTTTTGCAATTCAGTTCAGTCACAAACTGACTGCTTTGGTTCTTATCCAGTGCCTCTGGCTGGCTGCTGAATCCTTCTCTATCACAATTCATCCTCAATGTGTACAGAAAATGCTCCCAACTATATACAGGCTTTGTCTACACTGCAGGGTTTTTGCACAAGAAGCTTTTTGTGGAAGTGATCTTCCGCAAAAACTTCTTGCACAAAATCGTGTCCACACCTCAAAAGCGCATCACAAAAGAGATGTGCTTTTGTGCAAGAGAGCGTCCACACTGCATGGATGCTCTCGTGCAAGAAAGCTCTGATTGCCATTAACAAAATGGCCATCAGCGCACCTGTGCTTTTTCTGATAGGCTCTTTTTGCGCATGAAATCCCTGCCTGTCCTGTTGATTTACTGTCTTTTTTTTTTGCACAAAAACACACTTGAGGTGTGGACGTTCTGCTGGTTTTTGCGCAAAAACCTTGTAATGTAGACATAGGCATAGAGAGAGACAAGGCGGGGGTCATATCTTTTGTTGGTCCAGTAACAGATATATTACTTCACCCAACTTGTATCTCTAATGTCATAGGACTGGCAGAGCTGCAATAACATTTCAGTCATTTGCCTACAAAGTTACTGCTGAACGAGCCCTCCTTATCGAAATGTTGACGTCACTTCACACAGATATGATAATGAACTCTGACATTTCATAAGGCCTTAATAACCAGGTTGGGACAGGGTGGGAGATGTCTCTAGATAACAGTCTGTCAAGATGACCAGGGGATAGTCAGAGAGGAACCTGTCACCACACTTTTAAAGATATTGAGGTGCCTAAAAATGGGCTTGTCAAAAATCACATAGGTGTCTAACTCCCATTGAAATCAAGCAGTTTGCAAAAGGAGGTAAGTAATTATGGGAAAAACAAAAGAAACAGAGAGAAGTGATTTGCCTCGGGCCACTCAATGCACGTGACAGAGTCAGAAACAGAACCCATTCTCCTGAATACCAGTCCATTGCTCTGTTTGCTAGGCCATGCTGCCCCTCATAAGCTAAGGGAAGTCTACTTCACTGAGAGTTGCAAAGCACCCTAAAGTATGTCATGTAAACCCTTTCCTTTGATTTACTACCACTTTCTCTCTATTTTTAATGCATCTTATGTTAAAGCAGATTTAAAGACGACCACCCCAAGGGACACTTCCGAACCTCTCTGGAAAGGAGTTCTGGAGCCTTCCTGCCTGGCTGAGTGTCATTTGTGGATGGAGTTGACCTCTCTCAATCAGGCATTTGCACAGCGTGTAGCTGGCAAATCCAGGCTTGAAGAATACAGACAAAGAGGAGTTGGTGGACGCAAGGGTGATAGTCAGAAAAAAAAAATGCAGATTTACAGTCTCACTGAGGAGTCAGCCTGAAGGAAACTGGGCTGAAAGGGAAACAATCTGGCCCAGGCTTATGTCATCAAAAGGAAACAAAATCTACTTATCAATATTCTACTGTTTCAAGTTTGCCTCAAATGAAAGTTCTTTGTACAATTGTCTTTGTTGCAATGAATTGATTAGTGCAAGTCGGAGTTTCTCAGCTCGTGGTCATGATCTAAAATTGGATCACCAGAAAGTGTCAAAAAGTTTGTATGGGAGAATCAGGGACAAAGGGGAAAACAGAGCCAATCCCCACTCATCCCATAGCAGCATCTCAATTGCCACACGGCTGGCTGAGCACAGCTCTTGGCTGGCCAATAATTACAAAGGCCATTCATTGAATTAATGTTAGTAATGTAGCAGTTATTTATTTTGGAATGTTAGCAATTTTGAGCCTGTGGTTCTTTCAGTAGAAGCTCTGTAAACCAGATAATTGAACAGCCGTGGGTGCCTGTGGTTAGCTATTCAAATACAACATTCCATCAGTTTACTGTAATTTTTCAGGGGAGAGTATTTTAGTTAGAGAAGCAAGTCTTGTAGTCAGCAAAATGGAGAAATTAAAAAACAAAACAAGACCTGACTTATTTCAAGTAGCAGTGATAGTTAGAATTCTTCACAACATCAGAAAAGTAGTCAGATGTACCAGCCTGCTTAAAGACTGAACTTTTATTTACTGAGAACCAAAAGAGTGAACCTAGATCCTAGAGTGTTACCTAGGGTCTACTGTTAGCCTAAAACCATCCGAATTATGCAGGCACTTGAAGGCAAAGCATCCAAGCTATAAACAGAAGCAAGTTGATTTTTTAAATCAAGGAGTAACAATTTGGAAAAGTCATAAAAGATTACAGAACATGTATATAGTGTCCAGGAGCAAGTACATGTTAGACCACCCTGGTGCAGCACCCTCAGGACCTGACCAGTCCCAGATGAGGGATTTTGCCAGACCAGGGAAGGTCATTTCTGGCCCCCCTCGCCTGGCTTCCCACCTCCTGCTGGCCCACTGCCCTGCTGGGCCCACTAAGCAGCCACTGCTGCTGTGGCTCTCAGCCTGCCAGGCAGCCATGCACTGGGTCAGTTTGCTTGCAGGCAGCCCACTGCCCTGCCATCCTCACGGGGGTCCCTTCTGCGGGCTCTCCACTGGGACTCTCTGGTCCTGCAACATCTGTGACAGACCGCAGATGCTGCTGGATGAGAAAGTCCTGGTTTAGAGAGTTCAATCTGTATTGCATGCATCGTTCCTTATTGCACACTGCATTGCTCAATGCAAAAATGTACAGATGATTGCTGAGTAGTTAATTTTGCCTTTTACTGAATTGTTGGGTAAATCAGCTACTGAAAACCTGAAAAAAAAACCCAGTCCCTCTTTCTAATGATAGAATATGGTGAAGGATCTGTGATATTTCAGCAAACAGCAAACAATGTCTTTTAGTCAGCCAAGACACAGGAAGTAGTATCTTTTACTGGACTAACTTGTTTGTTTAAGTAAGTGATTATTTCACTTAGGTGAATTTATTGAGCTCGACAAAGCATATTGATATTACAATTGATGAAGCCATTTCTGTGATGGGAAAACATTCAGGAATTGTGCAAAGAATGCTTTTGAAAGTACCTGATGCAGCATGGAATCGTGTTTTCTAAATAGGGAGACATTAGCAGCTACAGACATGGTACATGAGCGTCACAAAAAAAACTCAAAGATACTGTGAAAATTATAATAAAAGAAAATGGCAAGAATTCCCGATGCTTTCAGATTTTCTGTCAGGTAATACTGAGACAGTGTGTCCAGTTCCTGTTCCATGCTGAGGTTCGTTGGCCCTCCTATGGCAAAGTTGTATAGTGACAAATGAGCTGACAATTTTTCTTTAAGAAAAACAAAGAGACTAACCTAACATTGCATATTGTATATCTGGCAAATATATTTGATCAGCTAAATTATTAGAACTTGTTTTTACAAGGCAAATGGTACAATCGCTTTGAGCAAACTGACAAAATTGAAGCAAAATACAGGACTATGTAGCCCTTTAAAGACTAACAAGATGGTTTATTAGATGATGAGCTTTCAAAAGTCCAGAAAGCACTGAAGAAAGTTACCTGTAGTCATTTAACTCAATTACACATTAGATTCAGTGTATATTTTCCAGATGAGCAGCTGAAAGATGAAGAATGGATTTGGGATCATTTGGAATAGTATAGGAGACTGCCTATAATAGAAAAATCTCAGCAGGTCTAGTCATCTTGCAATCACAATTGCATTCTGCTGAGAAAATATGTGACTCTTTCCCAGTTTTGGTGCAGCACTCTGGGTGAATAGCTTTCTCTTCTTAGTCTTGCTATGAGAATGATTTTGCCATTCAGTACTACACGTTCACGTGAAACAGGACTTTCAACCTTCAAGTAATTTAAAAAATAAAAGCACAAACAAACTGGATATAGAGCACAAGCTTCACGTTGCACTAGCTACAATTGCATCAAGCTTCAACTAACCTGAAAGAGAAGCAAACTCACTTTGCTCATTGAGTGATGTATTGAAACATAGTACTTTGTATGTGCTGTATCTAAATACATTATATCGCTGATAAGAAATATGATAAGATGTTTTGCACTAGCTCATGACAGGTATGCAAGGTTTACAAATGGATCCCAAGCCCAGAAAGATTGAAAAACCAGTTATCTAAGTCAAAGTATTCGGAGATAACACTGCTCTACAGCCAAAATGCTTCTGAAATAAATGTAGTCAAACTTTACTAATTCTGGGTCACTGAGAATGAAAATGATGCTTAAAATTGTTGATTGGCTCTAGTTTTCAAGATATGCTATTGGGTCAGTATATACGACCCTGGACTTGCAAATGGCGGAGGATACGTGAGTTATAAAGGAAGGAATCTCAATTTAAACCAGAAATGACTAAAATACATCTTTGACTGGATCTATGAATAAATCTATGACTGGGTTTGGAAAGTACTTGCTTTTTAGGCAAAACAATGAATGATGCAATCTGAAGCTGGTATTGCATCATACATGATACGAATTGCATCATGTTATTCCTAGAAGTCATGGATGTTTTGCTGCATAATGGCAATGTTTTGCCATCAATTCCAGTTGGTCATGCAGTCCATATGAAGGAAACCTATGACAACATGAAACAACTTTTGAGGTGCATAAACTATGACCAACATCAGTGGCAGCTCTGTGGCGATTTGAAGGTTATTGCTCTCTTGCTTGGTCTGCAGACTGGATACACAAAGTACTGCTGTTTTCTCTGCGAATGGGATAGTCGTGCAAGAGATTCCCACTACATCAAGATAGATTGGCCACTCCAACAGTCATTGGAGCCTGGGAGGAAAAGTGTTCAGCATCCACCACTTGTTGAATCAAGGAAGATTTTGTTACCACCCTTACACATCAAGCTGGGTCTGATGAAGAATTTTGTCAAGGCCATGGACAAAACACAAGCAGCTTTCCAGTACCTCCGTGGAAAATTTCCAAGTTTAAGTGAAGCTAAGATAAAGGAAGGTGTCTTTGTTGGCCCTCAGATTCGTGAACTTCTTCGAGATGATGCATTTGACCATGCACTGTGTGGCAAGGAAAAGATGGAATGGAAAGCCTTCCAGTTAGTGGCAATACATTTTCTCGGAAACAACAAGGCAGACAACTACAGGTTGTTGGTGGAAAACCTCCTCAAGGCATACAAAAGCCTTAGTTGCAACATGTCACTAAAGATACATTTTTTGCACTCTCATCTAGATTTTTTTCCACTGAACTGCGGAGCAGTGAGCGGTGAGCGATTTCACCAGGACACTGCAACAATGGAGAAACGCTATCAGGGCAAATGGAGCCCATCAATGCTTGCAGACTATTGCTGGCCAGTGACAAGAGATGTTCCATTTAATGAATACAAGAGATTTTTAAAGTGTTATATAAACAGGACAGGTGAAATATTATCATGTAAAGCAACCATAAACACATGAAAAGACCTAGGTTTACAATTTATGATTAAAACTCTACTACTTACACAATATACATAGACGTAAAATGTAAAAACTTAAATATCTTGGAAACAGTAGCCAATCAGTTGTTTTAATTGTCATATTTGAATTCAGCACATCAAACTACATAATAAATAGCACATTTTATCTCTGAAGCAGACGACTTCTAAAAAATTGTAGCCCAGTGTGATTTAAGACCTGGAAGGCAGTCTGGCATAATACATCAAATATTTATTTAACTTCAGGTGGTTCATTTGAAGATACAAGTTCAGTTTCTTTAAATTATAAGAACATTTCTTAAGGCTTGTGATTCATCATTTTCTTTCCTTGAAACTTAGTTACAATTAGAACACAGTGAAATATATTTTCATTTTCTTTTCTTTGGTGACATTTGTTTTGTAGTATTTGAAAGAAGTTGAATGAAGTCCTGGTTAAACCCCTGGAGATAAAGAACAGAAAATCTGATTTCCCTATAGTGTCGCCAGCTGGTACAACACTCCTTGACAATCAGAGTTGGGTATAGATGGTATTACTATGTACAACTGAGATTTAGTACTGCAGTACCTAGAGGGACTGAATCAAAGCTAGATTGTTACCTAACTGTTTGCCTGTTTTCATGGCTATGCTTCATTTTGTGCTGTATTACTTTTATTATAATTATAGCATTTCCCAGAGTTTGCCCAAACTATTGATTTAAGATTAATTACAATGTGTAAAGGATTCTGTAAAAACTCCATTCTGTTGACATCTGAAGTTGGAGTAGCACTGATGCCTACTGATAGCATGTCTGCTAAAGTTTTGCAGTTTGATGTTACTATATACATATTTTTCATTTATTTTATAAACCAGGAAAGATTATCTTTCCAGATTATAGAATGTAGAAAAGTTTTGGGAAATTAAGAGTCCAATAAGGAATAATTACATTAATTTAGATGAACAAATGCTTCAGAGAAGATATAAAAGTACATGCTACATATTATATTTTAACTTCCCTTTCTTCCATGCTTCTGTCTTTTTTTCTGTGTCACTGTAATCTTTCACTAGGAGTTTTTGCTTTTCATAAACAATAGAAAATGATCTAGGTTTACAAGATTAACACAACTTGCATATGCCATATTTGAGTCTAATGGCACAATCCTTCCAGGAAGTGGAGCCTTAGCACATGCTTTTGACATCTGAGGTAATAAGGATTTATATATATACACACACCAAACTAATTTCCAGTATATTTTATGAGGAAAAAAATCCTCCTCAAGAGCAAATAAAACTTTTAATGAAAATATGATCATAATCAAGACTGCACACAATGGTCAATCCTTATGACACAGTGAAAGATATCATGATGGTGGGATTTGAATGATGGCTGAGAAACTCTGAAAGATTTCCAAAGTTTTGTTCAAATCAGTTTTTAGTGCTAGTTCTGCATAACAATGGCACATAAGAGGGGTTTGGTTTTGTTTTTTTTTTTTTTTTTTTTTTGTAGAGAGAACAGTTAACTCAAAAATCCTCCATTTTGTTCACTATAACCTTGGGATCAATTCCTTTTAACTCTACTGTGCTTGAACTATTTTCCCTATTCTAAAACAGAAAGGAGGAGGTAGATGGGATTAATAGAATAAAGGCATACCAGTGAAAACATCTACTGTAAAATATGAAGAAACAAAGCAAACAAGAACTCTTAGAGCCTGATTCTCATTTAAACTAAATCCCATGGCCTCTTTGCACTACTCTGACCGTAGAAAGGGGCTTTAAAGTGGTTGTGCATTCTAGATACTGCTACAGCACTAAAGAGGCAACTTAGCAATAGGTTGGTAGGAGCCTTTTAAGTCTTATCTTTTAATAAGAAACAACTACATTTCTATTAATTGTAATTTATTTCAAACTAATCGAAGAGAAGTTTATTCCAGTCTTGGGCAACCCACCCTCCTCCTAGACGTTCAATGGTAAATTGTGCCTTAAGTCACATCCTTGCACGAGGATGGTACAGAGATAGTCCACTGGTCCTAGGAGAGTTTGTGGAGCTGGGTGCAATTCCTGCCAAAATCCCCATTGCGCAGGGGGAGTGATGAGAGTGGATGGTTCTGATTAATATCTTCAAAGGCACAGAAAGGCAGCTTTCCCAGCACTTCACGAAGTGCCATGGTCCTTGCAGGGAGGGACAATAGTTCCTGAGCCTCCTGGCC
The DNA here is from genome assembly GCF_049634645.1 of Pelodiscus sinensis. Classification (NCBI taxonomy): domain Eukaryota; kingdom Metazoa; phylum Chordata; order Testudines; family Trionychidae; genus Pelodiscus; species Pelodiscus sinensis. Next base: position 27,805,525 of record NC_134720.1, on the reverse strand, counting down.
CTATATTCACATCTATATTTTTGTGCAAACTTTTAAGATAATACTGTGCTATGTTTATGAGCCCTTAAGGCCCTGGAAAAATACTGCTGATTCTAGTTTACTTTTACTGGGTAAGTGATTGCTTGTACTTCATCCTGTGTCTGTAGGCCAACTCAAGTCCTGGATGTTTTAAAAGTGTTCCCTAATAAGCATACATAGCACTTTCTAGGAAAAGAAATTGTCATGGGATGGTAATTGCTAGCATCTACCTACCTATCTCATAGAGCTGGAAGGGACCTTGAGTCCAGTCCCCTTCCCTCAGGGCAGGACCAACAAATTTTCCCTGACAGATTTTCCCCTGGATCCCTAAATGGCCCCTTCAAGGATTGAACTCACCATGCTGGGTTTAGCAGGCCAATGCTCTAACCACTGAGCTACCCTCCCCCCACAACTTTCTTGTTTGAAAAACTGGTGTCACATTTGGTGTCCAGTCTTACGCTAGCGCAAAAGTTTTTTTTAAAAATGTTCTACAGTATAAAGAACTGTCCAGTGTTGTTTCATTCTTGTTTTTTTATTGTGCTTGTTTTATTTGTCTCTATGACAAATATGAATTAGGCTTATAGAAAGCTGTAGAATCAAATATATTCAGGTGCATTCATATTCAGAAATGCAGATTAAACTCAGTATCACTTCCAAGCAATGAGACCTAAAGGCTATCTTTTAATTAAAATTGTGTCAGTTATGATAAATAGTGAAACGAGAGTGGGGGGAATCACTTGAGAGTTCATTTCTGAATGATTTTCTCAAATACCAGAAATGATCATGATTCTAAGTTTTAGACTATATTATTTGTTTAAAAAACCACTCCAATCATCTGGATGACAGTTATAGACTTATAACTGCATTAGACCAAGTTGTGTCTCCGGTGAGTGACTATTCTGTCCAATTAAGAGGAAAAATGCATTTATTTGGAAGGTTGTGGGGGGAACCCTGCCACACCTTCATAACCCCATGGCTTTTAGCAAGCCATGAAATCAGTGAAAGTAGAGATCTGGTTTTAATTCTCTGAAATCTATCAATGTTTAGAAGCCATTTTAACCTACAAAGATGGGGGAAGATTTGCAAATATGAACACGTGGGAGGATTTGCCTTTACTGGGAAAAACATGCTGTCGTGACTCAGTTCCCCAACCTGACTCTGAGTGCAGAGATGGGGAGCCAGTTAGGAGAATAAACTCTGTAAAACCTGTTTCTGTGACTGCCAAAGACAGCCTTGTTCGGTCTCAGTCTCCCTGAGATCCAAAAAGACAAAGACTCATTTGCTCACTGCCACCACCCAAGTAAGCGAAAGAAAATATAAAATAAACCCTTTTCCAGGGAAGTAATCACTTGGGAATCCCCTACCTAAGATAAAGCTCTCCTCCTGCCCCAACCTCTGTTTTGCTTGGAGTTGGAAAAACAAATAGAGGGAATTCGCAGAGAACAATGGGCTCTGCTCCTCCTGGATGATTTAGGCACATAAGTTTAAAGACACAACAATCAACCAATGCTGGTTAATCAAAACAAAAAGGAAAACGCTTTTATTATCAAAACAAAACTACTGTTGCAAGCATAATAAATGACTGGGTGTTAAAAAGACATGGAGTGAAATAAACTCAGGGGAAATCTCTGAGTTGTAATCCTTAGTTACAAAGAGGAAAACAATTAACCAGCTCAGACATAATTTCCAAACCCCCAGACAAGGAAAACAATAAAACCTGATGGGCTTTCCTAACTTTTCCCTACTTACACATTTTAAGAAGTCTATTCCTGAGAAAGCCTGTCTCCCTCCATACCAGGAAGAAACTGCTCTGATCTTAAAACAAAGAAAAGAGAAAGAAAAACCCATCTCTCTTGGTTTGAAATTCCTATCTGCATTTTTATTAGCTGATTGCCTAAAGCCCCCTCCTTCAGGTGCATCTCCAGTTGATTAAGCCTTTCCTTACTCTTCAGGTAAGTCAGACTCTCCTCAGTAGCTCCTATTTATGACAGATGCATTGCTAACCATTTTTATGTTAGCAGGTTTTATAAGGTGTTATAAATATACCTTTTTACATAGTGTAGAGAGGGCCCTAGAGGCCATACTCTTTTGCATATGTGTTCACTTAATAAGTGAGTAGCCCCTTCTTGCACACATATTGCTGTCAAATTTACTGTTTCTGCGAATGGAACACTTAACTATAGGACTACAACATTTGCCATATGGGACCAGAGCATTGGCCCCTCTGCTACCATCCCCATTTCTGTGAAAATCATTGGCAATGTAAGGGTTTATGTGAGAGTACTTTTTGGCTGAGCATGGAGATTTTAACCTTTAGTTTGTCAGTAAAAAGAAGGCTGATTAAATCTGATAATGCTGAGTTAAAGCTCCACATACATGTTGCTGTAATAAAAATACCAGATGAACATGGCAGTATTCAGCAAATAAGCACCTTACCGTAGCCTGCTCTTGCAGTCTTTACTCATGCAAAACTCAAGAGGTCAGATTTTCAAAAAAACTGAGCTCCCATTTTGGCAACTAAAGAAGGGCCAGCTTTTCAAAAGTACTTGGCATCCAGCTATGCCTTTGAGAGTCATGTGCCCACATTTTCTGCATAGTTTAGCACCCACTGAGCTTTTGAAGACCTAGTGACCAGGTTTCATTAGGTAGCGACAGAATGAACAGTGCAGTGTTGAGTCCTTTTTTAAACTAAACAAAGATTTTTAGCTTGTAAGAAACTATAGGCCAGTATCCCATCTGAAATATTATTCTTAATAATCTTGCTTGGGCCATGTGCAGTGTTTTTTTAAGATTTCCCCACTTAAGTCACTCACAAAATGTGTTTAGCAGTTGGCCCAAACCAGAATGCCAAGTCTAAATACCCTCTAGCTTCTTTATTTTGGTTCAGATGCTGCATCTAAACAGAAATTTGCACTGTAGTTTTGGGTTCATGTAAAAATTAGAATTCTCAAATTCTAACCTTAGAGTTGAGCTGACGTAATGACATTCAATCTCTAAAAATGTGTAATACTTCTCACAAGTAGCTGTCTAAGCAACTATGGTTTTTTGCCCCGATGCCTTACATACAGTCTGGTTCAGGGTTGGGCAATAAGCAACCTATAGTATGATTTCCCAGAGTAGCCCCAGGCAGGCTCCCACATGCCATATTTACCTGCACGTCCACAGGTATGGCTGCTCATAGCTACTGTTGCAAACCATGGCCAGTGGGAGTTGCGAGCAGCCATACTTGCGGTGTGCAGGTAAATAAAGCATATGGTGGCCCACCAGGGCTAACCCTAGAGAACTATATATAGACTGTGGGACGCTTATTGCCCACCCTCGATTCACATGAACTAACTCTCTCAGCACATAGTTGGAAGCTTTTTAACTGATATACAATTTATCACCCCAAAAAGTACAAAATCACATTTTTTCCCGTCAGATAAAGATGGTCTGATTCCTCTCCTCTCTCTCTCCCCATTCAGAATCTTTACAGAGTTATGTAAGTGACTGGTACAGTGCCTGATAACACATTGTAGAGTTGCTTTCTACAACTGTATATGTGGCCACGCAGTGAAGAGAGTGACTTTGTGGAGAAAGGGTAACTGAATATTTATAGTTTGTGGCTCACTGAGTCATTGTCATACTTCTTGCTCTTCTGACCTCAGGCAGAAATACCCTATTAAATGAGAGGCTGAAAACAACTCATCTTAAAGATCAGAAGTGACAGTAGCCTTTCAGTTACTGATTTTGAGTATACGTTCATCCTAACTAGGCCCTATGAACCCAAAGTGTTTCAGGCCAAGCCATCATTTTCACTGTGCTCTTTTAATGACTTCAGCATGTGTTTTAATGTAATAAATTTAGTGCATAGGACATTTAAAAACTAAGGGTAATAAAACTACAGGCAAGTCTACTACTGCTTACATCAATCTACCTTACATTGCTATGGGGTGTGAAAAAGATCCTTTCCCGCACGCTCCCAGTGACACAAGATTTTGGGTCATTGCTGGTGCTATGTCTCAGGAAATGCTCTCCCGCCAACATAACTTCCACATCTCACAGAGGTGGAGCAATTATGCTAATGGGAAAGTGCTCTGCTATTGGTATAGCCTGTCTTCACCAGATGGACTGCAGTAGTGCCGACAGCACTATACTGTAGACTTGCCCTAAGGGACCGATAGATAAGCAAAGATCATACAAATTTCCAATACACCTTTGCCAATACAGCTCAGTGTTAACCTGCAATCCCACTGCTATTCTAGTCAAGGTCCTTTGTGGACTAGAGAATGCCTGATGACCATACCAGCTTATATCAGGGTGTACTGATGTGTATAAATCACTGCGTTCATTTTTGCTTGTTATCCAACAAAGATTTAGTCAGACCTCCATAAGTGAAAGGTTATCTATCAAATGGCACCATGGACTATAAGCCAATATAGCACATTATGCAAACCTACCCCTAATTTAGTATGCAATACAACTTCTGTCTCCAGCAAGTGCCTGGAATGGACTTGAGTGAGTCTTTTCCATCTCTAACATCTGCTAGCCTCATTTGCCACATATAAGTGGACACTGAAGTTCAGAAAGGCACGAATAAGTTACCTTGTTTTTGTTTTTCCTGTTAGAGTTTAACTACTATTAAGGTCATCTGCTCAGTTGATGAGTGGCCTGGGGGGAGGGGGGAAAGAGTGAATGAGAGGGACTCTACAGCACAATCTTTTCTGGTATAATGTGTAGCCTGACGTGCTTCATAGAATGTTCATACTGCTTTAGAATTTTATCCCATACCAGGCAAGTCAAATGTGAATCTAGTTTCATAATATGTCTTCCCTCGCAGGACAAATAGCATTGACAAAAATATTTTTGTTTAAGTGAACATGAGCTGATACCTTTCTAATAGGAAGTCAATCACTGCACACTAATAGGCTATTTGGAAGTAAACATTCATCTTACACATGAGAAATATAATACTTATGGGAAATAGGTGTAAATTAAGGACACACAGTCCTGTTTTTACTGCTGTTTGCGTTAAACCGGCCAAGTCCCTCCCTCCCCCGGGAATTACCCACGTTGCACAGTAACAGACTATTGCCGTGTGTGTTGCATCTCATAACACTGCATAGTGTAAATAAGTGTAACCTGGTACAAAGTGAAGTATATTTCCATTTTTCAAATAAGTTGCCAAGCTTTTAATAAGCAACCCATCAATATTTGGAGATTGCAGTTATAAAAACTGGCACTCTCATCCTTTCCTAAATTAAAGATGGTTAACCAGCAAACATGTAGTATTGACCCTCATCAGAATTCAGAATTCTCCCTCATGAAGTAGAAATCAGAACTTCAGCTGAATGTCCCACTATTTTCCTTTTTCTAAATTTCCCCCAAACAATAGTTTTTGACTTAGCTCCAAGCAAATCAGTCCATCATCCTTCCAACATGCAGAATGACTAGAGCTGTCAGCATGAAGCAATACATAGATTGCTAAAAAAAACAATAGGTTTTACTGGTCAGTTTGGAACCAGAGGCACTATGGGCCAGTGTTTTAGAGGTAAGCGAGAGAGAATGGCTGCAACATACATTGAATACATTAAATCCCACTGGTTGGGATTGTACTGGAAGATGCCATATGCACCATGTTAGTGCTCCAGACTTTGCCAAGTAAATAGAATAATTATGAAAAAAGATTGTTTAATGGGTCCTTAGTGTCTTCATTTTCCTTCTCATGTTGAAGGCCCTACAGCAAAAATAGTTCATATGTCTGTAAATCTTTCCTGGTAGAATATATAGAAGTACATATTTGGGATGTTCCCAGCCTCACACTGGCAATTCTATCTGGCCACACACAGACTGGAGCCACCCTGCGCTCCACACCACAGGATGCCACATGGCATAAAACCATGCTATTCCTCAAACAGCTTCATGTTATAATATTGTACTGGTTATACTGAGCTGTTCAATAGGATTTATCATAGATCAAAGCTGATACATGGTTTTCATTATCCTTCCACAAAATTACACTTCAGAAAATAATCTCCTATGGAGAGGACAGCCAACTTATCCCCCATTCTCTGCAACAGCAGGACTGGAAATACTCCAACTCCCTATGCTGATGTGGTCACTTGACAGATGGTTTAACTCTATTGGTGGCTAACAGATGGGAACGTGCAATACAGAGTTGCTCTTTGGGGCATTTCAGCTCAAGTTCATTCAAATAGTAGCAGCAATGGGAATGTTTCACTTCTTACTGTTGTGTAAAATGACGACAAGCCTACAGGCCACTTTGTGGAGGCGCATTAGTGGGCCTACCATGCATTCCCTTAGAGTGAAGATGGGGGCCTACCCCTGAAGACAGCAAAAGGCAGGAGGAGAGAGAAAGCACACATGCATACCAGGGCGGGGATAGTTGAAGGAGTAGAACTTTTGAAGGGGGTCTCCACCTCAAAACACAGCAGACAGCCCAAGGAAGCTCACGTGGCAGAGGAGCTACCCAGAACGTGAGAAACATTTACAGAAGCTAATTAACAGTCAGGACGTCCTGGATTTTAGACTTTTAGCAAATCTTGGAGTGTTTTCCTGTGTTTACTCACAGCAGCACAGTGAAATACAGCATGGAGAGGTTCCAAAAAGTTACCTTAAGGGAAAAACTCATTTTGCATTTACCTCTCTGAGGGGACGTCTATATGCTACACTATATGCTTATTACAAAATAAGCTATTCCGGAATAGTTAGTCCAGAATAACTTATTTCGAAATAGCATGTTGTACTGCAGGGAAGCCTCAAAATTAGTCTGACGCAGGCTTCCCTAACATAGATATGCTATCTTGATTTAGAGCCCCCGGAAGTACTGGAGAGGAATAACTTAGAATGGCCCTGTTGAGGAGCTATTTCAAAATAGCAGCAGTGGAGCATCTACATGCGCCTTACTTTGAAATAGCTATTTCGGAATAGGCGTTATTCCTCGCAGAATGAAGTTTACAGATTTCTGAATAAGCTGTCCATTATTTCGAAATAATTTCGAAATAACAGAATGGCTGTGTAGACGCTTGCATTATTATTTTGAAATAACAGTAGTTATCTCAAAATAATGGTGCAATGTAGATGCACCCTGAGAGGCTGTGTTTCACTACATATTCATATAGATCTTTGTTCTTCTCATCTCGGTAATAAATCTTTTCTGTTATCATATTTGTCACTTGCGATGAGCGTATATACCTATTTTCATATTCAGTGTGCATGTAAATATTCTTTGTTACCAAACATCACCACAGCTTGGTTATTGTGTTGAGAGACAAATGTATATCAGTCTGGCGAGAAGATTCAGTGGAAAGAAATAAGATTCAAATCTAAACAAATGCTTAACAAGAAGAGGCAAAAAAATGAAGTATGGCTGGAAAGATAGCCAGGGACATTAAAATGGATATTAGATAAGAAAACCAAAAGATGGGTTTTAAAGCAATGGGTCTGGTGACTGACTGCACTGAGCTAGAAAAATGAGAGAGGCAGTATCCATAGTTCTTGAGGGCAATGCTAGTAAAGCTGAGCCAGGTTATTTACAAGTACTAGAGAAAGTGACCCATGAGCTTTTATAGAAAGCTGCAGACAGTGCTCTAGTGCAACCAGTGTTCAAAAGCAGCCATATGGAAAGAAAAGGTCACACTTTAATCTATTTTGCTCATGCATCATGAACGATATGGGGACTATTCTTGAACTTTAAAAATAGGCCGTAGAAGGTCCCACTAGTTCTAGTGCTCAGTAGTGTAGTCAAAGAAGAGGGCAGCATTTAGAGTAAGCCAGAACAAAGGGTGTGATCGAATGAAAAATAATTTCCCACACCGATATATTGTTGGAATTAGGAATGGTAGTGAAAGCAAAGGGGAGGAACAGGGAGGTTACAGTCAGTAACAGGGTCTTTTGACATGTGTTTGTTTGCATGGATCCCAGTACAAGTGTGTGCATCCCCATGCACATAAGGTTGGACTCTTTACACAAGTAGTGTCAGTTGGGGCAGCAAATGTGTCCTCTATCCCTCATAACACCCCTCTTTTAGCCATATCAGGCACAGCAGTTCCCAATGACCACTTGTTGCCTTCACTAATACAGGCATCCAGGTCAGGACACTATGTCAGTGGGAGAGGAGGGCAGCCAGGGAACTGAGTAGAGAAAAGCATCTCAAAGTTTAGTTACTTTGAGTAGCTTTTTCTTCTTGTTTTCCAAGCTTGCCTATATAGATGCCGCTCTAGGGGAGTGACCAGCAGATACCTCCAAAGGAGGTGGGTAGATAGGATTCCAATCTAAATAACAAATGCAGGGAACAAACATGCTGAATTGGATATCTGCTCTAGAAGTTGTGAGGGAGTAAGGATCTGTAAATGCAGTACGAAAAGCTCAAATCTCAGGAGTAGGAGCACCCCTAAATAAAGTACAGATGTTGTCGGAACATCTTAATAGGGTATGCCATAACTTGGAAGGGAAAGGGCTGTTTGTTCAACAAATAAAATAATGTAATATGATCTGAAACCCAATTTGAGGGCATCTGGAAAGAAAAAGCCCCTCCTTTGCATTTATTAACTACAGTAGACTTCCGATAATCCGGCACCCTTGGGATCCACGGGGTGCCGGATTATTGGATATGCCGGTGTATCGGGAGGTACTCCAGCGGGATGCTGTGATAGATCTGCCGGGACCTGCATTGTGTGGGGGGGTCGGCGGGAAACGGCACGGGGAGGGGCAAACCCTCCGCCGTGTTGCGGGGAGGGGGTGGAAGCCCCAAGCAGCCGGCTTGCTAGCGGGGAAACTTTTAAGCGGTGGTGGTGGAGAGGGGGCAAGAGGCAGGCAGCTGTTTAAGGTGGGCAGGTGGGGGTGGAGGGATTGGCGAGGAACGCTACCTGCCTCTCGCCCTCTCTCCGCCACCGCTGCTTACAAGTTTCCCCGCTTGCAAGCCGGCTGCACAGGGCTTCCACCGCCTCTCCGCAACACGGCGGAGGGTTCGCCCCTTGCCGCGCTGTTCCCTGCCGACACCCCTGCCCGCCCGCCTGCCTTCCTTAAACAGCTGGCTGCCTCTCGCCCCCTCTCCGCCACTGCCTCTCGCCCCCTCTCCGCCACTGCCTCTGGGCAGCTCCAATTGTCCGGCTGGCCAGAGCACTTCCGGGTTCCAGTTGGTGCCGGACTATCAGGAGTACCGGACCACTGGATGCCGGACAATTGGAGTTTTACTGTACAATGATTTTGAAATGGTTTTGTTCTAGAAGGGCAAAAGGACATAGGTATGAAGTATGAGTAACAGGGTTTGGGAAGGACATATAGCAAGATATACAAAACTATGGAAGTTAAAATCTTGAAACAATTTTGTGTGTGGCCTGAAGTAAGTCTGTCTTTAGGAAATTCATCATATAGGAGCCCTGCCATCAAAGCCTGTATCTCACTCTCTCTGCAAGATGAAGAGAGAGCCATTAAAATCCCATTTTTATAGAGACTATATAATGAACATGACTTTCAGAAGGAGGGTCCATTAAGGAGAGCAGCACCACATTCAAATCACAGTGAGGAAAAGGCTTTTTAATGATAGGAATCAGCCATTTTAGCAATTTGGATACAACAGGGTGGGGGGAAAATAAACACAAATGAGTCTCATCCTGTGAATAATTCAGAGATAAGGGCCAAGTGCACTACGAGTGAGAATCCTGAGTGCTTGAGAGCACTACGGACCAAGATAGCTGAGATAAGGAGACTTCTAGGTGAGACCAGGCCCCTGACTGGACTACAGCAAAATGCACTTCTACTGAGGTTTATATAGAAGTCTTGTTATCACAAGGCAGGGGGAGGCTTTGGGTCATTAACCGTGCCAGCCCCTGCTGAGTTGAGGCTACCTCCTACCTGCAGACAGGCTCCTTGTCAAGCTGCAGCAGATCCTCTCCAAGCCCTGGGGCAGAGGGAGTCCAGCTGGGGGAGGGAGGGAGATGGAGACAATCCAGAGAGTGATTTGGGGGGTGAGGAGCAATGGGGTAGAGGTGAAAAAGAGGGTGGGGCCTAGAGGTCCAGTTACCAGCAATTAGAAGGCTTGTAACCCTACATCTTGCTGCAGGTACCTCTAATGAAATACTGTACATGGCTCCCAGCTTGCAGAGAATGTTAGATTTTGTCATGTAAAGATATCTGTCAGAAGGGCTTTGCCAGTTTTTTCCATCCCACAACGGCCTCTTGTTGCTCTTAAAGGGAAACACATGCAGATACATTTTCAGTATAGGCCACAACTTGTTGGCCAAAGTGCTTGACTCTCTTTTTCATTCATAAATTCCTGTGATGGGTAGAAAGCAAGACTGATGCTGAAATGTTTAACTGGCTGCTCTGATAGGCTGAGGTTATTGTATGATTAAGAGAGGCTTTGCTGCAACCCACTGGTGTGTTGATTATAGTTCATTTTTGACTGTGGCTGAATAGTACAGCTAATTAAAATTACTATATTCTTTCTTCACATTTCCATCTCCATTTATTGGGTCTTCTTTTCCCCTGGGATCTGTTAATTCAT